>NC_060953.1:21359610-21469610 GCF_022045245.1 Lucilia cuprina | reverse complement strand
ATTTGTGTTATCATAATAAATTTAATACTGCTGAATTGAACGAGCACACAAATTTATTAATTTAATTTTAATGTGATATGTTTGACGTCTGTGAAGAAATCGAACGTGTATGGCCAGCTTTTGTACTATCTTGGTGTGGTCTGCATCTAAGGAACAACAAGCAGGTGATGACCTTGATTAAGAAATCACACATTAGGGGTTGCACCTTCAACATCAGCTGTTTATCGTGACGATAGTAAGAAGGAATATGGTGTACTTGGTAAAAAGCACTCAAGGCATCGGCTGGAAATGTGTGGAGATAACTCGGAGATAATCACCTCCTCAACAAAAAAAGCGAAGAAGTCCATGAGGCTGGGTGATAACCTTCGAACAGCCGTTATAGATTCTCTCAGGAGAGGTGATCTTACGACTATTAACAGAAAGATCAAGGATGAGCGATTGCTCTCGATGTCTTCAGTGTATATGCCGTATGAAGCTATAGAGCCACATCATCGTCAATGGGTCAGTGTTGATAGTAATGAAAAAGTTGAGTTTGAATTTTATTTCAATACTACATCTTATTATCTGCAATAGAGGCAAAACGTTAACTTTTAGGAATAAATATAGGGAAGCAGTTATTGATATTACTCTTATTTATTAGCGCATTGCTTACTAGACTTCCAGAAGACTGAAACAACTACAAAGTGTAAAGGTGAACTCAAGAGAGAAAATCAGATCTCATGCAGGAACTTCTGTGAATCTTTTGGCAATGTTAATGAGATGTCTAGGTTCCTTTTAATTTTAGTTAAAGACCTTAATGTCTTAAGTAGTTTAACGTGAAGACAACTCATGGAAGAAGTCCTGCTAAGAGACACAAAATTTCCGAAGACGTGTTGGCAATTTGTTGATATATTCAAGAGGTGTCTCCGTACATGATACCTTAGTACAGGGATGAGAGAGGTCATTAAGGCAAAACACATGAAACGTAAGGAATTTATTCCTATCGTCTTTTCTACTGAAGAACTTAGAACGTCTGAAAAAACTATATCTAACAAACATTGAGGGCGCCTTTAACAACATTACAATAGAGGCCATTAGGAAGCCGCTAGTCGTAATCGGCGTTCAGGATTTTCTATTTAGTTTTGATGCTTGATAGCATAAATATCAACACAAACTTGGATTCGAAAACGATACACCACAAAGAGGAGTGTTATCACCCCTAGTATCGTTACTGACAATTATCTCTATAATTAGGATCTTTGAGTCTTAAGGTAAGAAAATAATCGCTTATGGGTATGACGTCGTCGACAGTCAGTGAAGTCATGCTGTCAGAACTAAGTAAACTATCAACCAGGGATAATGGAAACAAGTTGTGCATGAATCTATTTATGAGAGAGCTCGTTCTCTTTACTAGTAAATATAAAATATAGAGTTTTAGATTTCTGAATTTGATCGGCGTTAGACTGAATTTATCAGGGGCCAAACTATCGACCGTTAATTTTCTTGAAAAATCAAATATGTATATAAAAATGCCACAATGAAGAAACTTTATTGGTAAGAATTAAGGCTAGCGACCAAACGTGCTAAATTTTTCATTATTTTCTTTACTTATGCTAGTTTAATTTTATAAATGCAACTAGTTTAATTTTATTATAATCTAACAAAGCAATTTTAAGGATGAGGAAAAGTAGCTATAGAATAATTATTTAAGCGAGTTTTGTTGCGAGCTGCATTTTGGTAATTGCTCCTTTTAATTAATAATACTATTTTTAACAACGTTAGAATCTAATGGCTATTTTATACATCTTTGCTGGAAGATTCTAACGAGTAAACCGTTAACGATACTTAAATATTGTTTGCCACCAAATTAAGTTTGTTTTTTTACACAGTCTTAAGATATTGATGTTTTCTACGACAAGCACTATGTGCACATTATCTTTTACATAAAAAACCTGCAAACCTTCTACGAGGTGTTTGGTTTTAAATAAAAGAGATTTACGTCTCATAAAATTTGAAACTTTATTTTGTTTTATTTTCATAAAAACTTGGACAAATTGGATTGATGCCAAACATTTGGTCCTAGCGAACCGGATTCCTGAATTGAGTACTAGATTTTATTGGCATCTTTTGAAGTCCATCATTCTCAATAATACAGTCCACTGGCAATATATTTATTTCTACGAAATAATTAAGGTACGTAAATATATTTTGTGAGCAAAAGTGAAGTGATAAAAAACTCGGTTGTTTTAACGCGCACACATACACAAAGTTCTTTTTGTATTTTTTCGTAATTTTTACTTTTCATATTTAATACAGTGCAATCTATCCCTTAATTAATTTTTTGGAAATTTTAATTTTTTTTTTGCTCCGACTGACAATAAATTAAAGTTATTTTTTATTTTCAATAAATTAGTGTTTTTATATTTTCTTTTGTGCTTCATTTGTTTACAGATTTACATCTGTAAAATATAAAAACAAAATATATATACGGTTAATTCTTGTTCTTCCATTATATTGGTCACCCTACGGTCGGTCAGTTTAGCCATTGTCACGTTTGTTGCATGACATTTAAAACTAATTATAATATTTTTTGTCGTGAATTAGTTCTGATTTTTAATTTCCTTACATTTTATTAATTTTTTTATATTAAACATGTCTGTAACGCCACTAAACGAATTTATTAGAGCATCGCACAGTGGTATAGGAAAAAAAAAAGAGGGAAATAATTCGGTAACTTCTAAACGGTTAATCCGATTTTAATGAAATTTGGTATGCACAAAAAGGAGGTGTTGGGAAGTTAGAACAACTTATACTTCTTGTCAGAAGTTTTTCGAAACTTCTCCCCCCAGTGAATCTAGTGATGTAGATGTGGCAGCGTCTAAATATCAGACCACATACATAGCTTATTTTCAATGTTTAGGCTCTATTGGGGATTATGTGGGGATTATGTTTCTTGGCCTACTTTTAGAGATTTATTCACGGCAATTTATATAAATAGCACGCGGTTTAGTAATATAGAACGACTTTGCCATTTAATACGTAAAACCGAGGGTGAAGCTAAAGATATCGTATCTAAATATCCCTTAATTAATGAAAGTTTTGACTTAGCCTGGCGCGATTTGAAAGAAACATATGAAAATACTCGTATGTTGGTACATAACCAACTCAAACTTTTATTTGGTCTTCCTTCCTTTGACAAGGAATCAATAACAGCCCTTAAAACTTTACAACGAGGAATTAATAGTTGCCTTACTGCTATTTCTATTTATAAAATTCCTACTGAGAATTGGGACCCAATTATTACTTTCATATGTATTCAGCGTATGCCTAGGTCAACTGTGATTTTATGTGAACAGGGCGTTAAGGACAAATCTGTGTTGTGTACATGGCATGATTTTGATAACTTTCTGACGGAAAGAATTCAAACATTGCAATGTCTTCACGACCTTAAAGGGACAAACTCTTCTGACGTGGAATCTTCAAAACATTCTTACGATGCTACTTCTACTAAAATGTCGTGTATCTTGTGTCCTAACCAGTCTCATTTTTTGGGAAATTGTCTAAAGTTTAAAAATCTTTCAATAATGGATAGAATTTCTACCGTAAACAAATATAATTGCTGTTATAATTGCCTTTCGAGGACACATAATGTCAGCAATTGTAAAGTTAATAGTAATTGTTTTATTTTCAATAATCGGCAATATTCTATGCTTCATATTCAGCATACAGAAACGCCTTCTGTTTCTACTGAACGCAATTCAGACGCGGTTCTACGAACCACTAACGCGCTACAAAATTATCCAACACCGAATACGTCGAATAATATTATAGCAAACCGTCAAGTATTTCATACTCGATATAATCAGTTCGTACTCTTAGGGACAGCGACTGTTAATTTAAAACATAATAACAATAAGTATCAGGTCCGTGCTTTGATTGATCCGGGTTCGGAATGCTCGTTTATTACAGAGCGATTACGAAAAAGGTTTAACATTTCCTCGCGTTCTACGAATGTTCAAATTTCTGGTGTCAATAATACTGCATCAGTAGTTTCAAAAAATATTTGTTCTTTGAAAATCGGATCTAACTTCGATTCTTCCGTAGAACTAAATATAAATGCATTTGTTTTACCAGAAATATCGTTAACGCCAACATTCAAAAATTATTGTCAAATCTTCGTTTGGCGGATTTAATCCTTTTGATAGACCTATTGATATCCTTATTGGCGCTGATCTATACCCTTGGATTGTTTTACCGGATATACAACGAAACTTATTAGGGTGTTATTAGCACAAAAGACGATTTTTGGCTGGATTCTGACAGGTCCAGTTAATCCTAATCAATTTAATTCAGTTATTAACTTTCCGGAATATTCGACTTGGTCGCATAGGAACTGAAATACTTTTATCGAAAAATTTACTTCATTATCACTAAATAAGCTCACTAAAATATGTTTAGGTTTTGCTAATATTTAAGTATTTAGTTTATACAGTTGATGGATCTGTCATAAAACCAACCATGATTCATTCGGCTTAAGATATTGCGAATGAATTATTATATTTTAATTTGCTTCATTCGGCTTAAGATATTGCGAATGAATTAATTGTTACAATATGCTTGAGATATTGCAAGGTGGCCGGCAATGTTTAAGCGAGTTTTGTTGCGAGCTGCATTTGGTAATTGCTCCTTTTAATTAATAATACTATTTTTAACAACGTTAGAATCTAATGCCAATTTTATACATCTTTGCTGGAAGATTCTAACGAGTAAACCGTTAACGGTACTTAAATATTGTTTGCCACCAACTTAAGTTTGTTTTTTTTTACACAGTCTTAAGATATTGATGTTGTCTACGACAAGCACTACGTGCACATTATCTTTTACATAAAAAACCTGCAAACCTTCTACGAGGTAATGTTTGGTTTTAAATAAAAGAGATTTACGTCTCATAAAATTTGAAACTTTATTTTGTTTTATTTTCATAAAAACTTGGACAAATTGGATTGATGCCAAACAATAATACTGAATAAAGCTTAAAGGTGTGCTTCTATCGGCATAACTAGTGCCAGGGTAGCACAGCGCAGGCGGCATTGAACATTATTCTAAATCTGCTTCCCATTGAGAAATATGTTGATAGTGTAGCGGCTAGAAACTTAATAGTAGGGATAGTTCTGAATTTTCCGGAGATTAGTCAATAGTAATAACAGATAGGGGGTTTATCTGTTATTACTATTGACTAATCTCCGGAAAATTCAAAAACTTTACCAACCGATCCTGACAAAGTTGGCTAGATTGCAGGATTTCTATGGGTCGGTAACACGCAGGATTTTTGTAGGTTGTGTGAGGACGAAGAGGTACTGGAAACAGAGGAACAGCATATCTTATGCAGCTGTCCTAGAGTACATAGTCTCAGACTGAAATGGCTAGGTAAAAGATTCCACGATGATGTGGGAGATGTTCTGAAAAACCTCCTTATCTGTTATTACTATTGACTAATCTCCGGAAAAATCAAAAACTTTACCAACCGATCCTGGCAAAGTTGGCTAGATTGCAGTATTTTTATGGGTCGGTAACACGCAGGATTTTTTAGGTTGTGTGAGGACGAAGAGGAACTGGAAACAGTAGGGCATATCTTATGCAGCTGTCCTAGAGTACATAATCTCAGACTTAAATGGTTAGATAGAAGATTCCCCCATGAAGTGGGAGATGTAGCAGGTTATGACTTAGGCGACATTAGTTTTCATCAGGAAAAACTTGGTTATTCAGGTGACAAACAATGTATATTTTTCTTCCATTTCCACTTTCTTTCTGTAATTCTGTACGGGGGGGAATTCTTACTTTTTTCACTTTTACTCTCTGTCTTCTCTCTAACATTCTGGTTCTTTATTCTTTATTAAATGCAATCACAATGGACCCTTTGAGTCTCCGAGTGGATGTATACCATGGGTATACAACCCATTTTAAACTAAATAAGCAATTTTCTATAGATTATTTATTATGTATATTAGAGTGTTCCAAGCTTGTATGAAGGAAAAATCCGACAGGCTTGTAAAACTATGTCCTGCAAAAAATTGGGCTGTTAAAAAAACGTTAACAGGTGCCGCAATGGCTCTGAAGTTTCCAAGTTCATTTGCAAGGGGAATATATAGATTTTTGTCAGTTTTTGCTCATATTTAGTACTCAATTTTAAACTTTATCGTAATGTGCACATAATAACATTTCATAAAGATATAAAACACATAAATTGGGTGAAAATTTTTAATTAACGTGTCTCACAGCACATAAATTTAAAATGTGACAAAAAAAAATGAACTTATTTTTGAGATCAAAGCTCTGAAAGAATTCATTCCCTAATTCTTTATTTGAAATTGAGTTATATTTTAAAGAATTACCAATTCTTCAAACTCATTCCCTTTGATTTAATTTCTAGAATTAATTCTTAAAGCTTTCGATGTAGTTGAATTAATTCTCTAATAAATTAATTCCTATAGAATGTTAAATTCCTTTCGAATGAATTAATTTTGTTTGAATTCAATCTGTTACAAATTGAATTAAAATTAATTTCAACAATTCCTATTGATTTTTAAATTCCCTCTGAATGATATAAATTTTGTTTGAATTCAATCTATTACAAATTGAATTTAAAAAATTTTCAACCATTCAATTTGAAATAGATTGAATGAAAGTTTTGTTTTATAATTCAAAAGCATTCTGTATATTAAAAATTGAATTATTTTTTTTTTCTTTCATTCAATTTGTAATAGAAGGAATTAAACAAATATGAATGATCATTCCATTGAATTCATTCCTATAAAGTATGAATTCTCTTAGGAATTAATTCAATAGAATATAAAGCCTAGGAATTCAGCTTTAGAATTTAAATTCAAAGAATGATTTTAAAGAATGATACATTCAAAAATTTAAAGCCGTATAAAAAATATAAGGGAATTAATTCCAAATAGAATTCATTCTTTCCAAGCTTTGTTTGAGATATATTCTAACACTCTCATTCATAAACAAGATTTTATTTTTAAAAGGTTTATAAAACAGAATTTCCATACAAAATTTGATTTATAAATCGTTTATAAGAAAAACAGTTTGTTTTTGAATAAGGCCTTAAAGAAACATGTTCCTACATTAAATATATTTTTAATTTCTCGAATAATAGTTTTTGTCCGTATATGATAACGCGAACTTGTTGTCAGCTATGATCAAAAAAGTTTGAATTTCCAACGGCCGTTTCAGATCTCCAAGTTTTTTGAAACTTTGTTCAAAATTTTAAGAAGATTTCATGTTTCATGATTTATGGACAATAGATAAGTGAATAAAACGGTGCAAAAATTAGATCAATAATTCTTACAGTTTAGCTGTACCTGCGAATTTCGGGAAAATCACATTTTTTATAAAATTTTAGGAAATACGTATTAATTCTTTACTGTTGCACATGTTAAAGAAAGTATTTTCAGAGTATTTAAGACCTGATAATATAAAATATATATTCCAAATTTTATGCAAATCGGGCATTCTTAACCCATAAAATTTGGAGTTCAATGGTCAAATTTTACAAAATTTGTGAATTCTCAGTATACCATGTTTTTAGTTCTTAGCAAGGCGAATTCATATAAGGTGGTGTTAATCAATCAGCTGATAATTTTTTTCTTAATTCGCCTGGTTTTCCTAGCTGTCAAAGTTTGTTATTGCTTACATTTTTATATTTAAAAATGTCCGTTAAACAGAGAAAAACTTCGTTAATATTTTGAATAATTTATGTAAGAAATCTGAAAATACCAAACATCTCACAAATATCATTTTATTTAAATAATGGCATAATTGGTATGTATACAAATATGTTATTTAAGAGAAATATTTATCTATTAAATGTTAACATATTACAAAATATTGTTTTATATTTTATATAAAAATTGTGTAGATAACGTGATTAACTAAAAAAAATCTCTTCCGGAACACTTAATATTAAGAAACGCATACGAAGTATTTACCCGGCTGGCGGCAACTGACTTCTACGTTATGGCTTAATTTTGAAATCTATTAAATGTTAACAAATTAAACAATATTGTTTTATATATACACTATGTTGATAAAAAGATTAACTGAAAAAAGTCTGTTCCGGAACGCTTTATATAACATAACCCATATGAGATATTTACCCGTCCCGCGGCTGCACCATTATGGACAAATATTGAAAATTACTCCGCCGGAGTAGAATTATACATTCGCAACAAGTATTTATTCCTTCGTAATATAATATTTTCATGAATATGTACTTTTTTTTGTTTATTTTTCACAAAAAATTAAGTTTTACTTAACTTAAGGCACTTACTTAAATTTTGCAAATTAAGCTGCCGGAATAGAATTTTTCGATGGAAACAAACATTATTCAATTCAGAATATATTTTCCTCACAAATTTTAATACCTTAATATTTATTTTTAATATAATATAAACATTTTACAAAAATTTTTCATCAAATGAATTCTCCGTACATATGGTTTTTGACATTTACGAAAACCAAAAGCAAAAACAAAATACATGGGAAATGTTGTTGTTGCAGAACTGCCACCACCTTATCTGAATTCGCCTTGGTTCTTAGTATGAAGCACTGAACACGAAGAAGTGAAACGCTGTCATTTTTTTACAACAACAACGTTACGCTCTTCTCACAGACGAGTTCTGTGTAACTCTAACACATATGTAAGAAACTTACTCTCTTTCCAAACTTTAAAACTTAGTCGCGAAAATTCTTGGCTTATAGGACTTGAAAATATTTTTTATCACTTAACGTTATATTTTATTATTTTTTTGCACACTTTAAATATATTTAATAGCCCGAAAAGATTTAATTTTTTACAAACGAAAAAAATATTTTTTATTTTTTTGACATTTAATTTTTTTGGTTGAAATTAAAAAGAAAAAAGAACAATGTTGTAAATTTTCGTATGGTACGAAAAAAATATTTCAACTAACTTAATTATTATTTCAATATTGCAGATTAAAAACCAAAGATACGTTCATATATAATGATTATAGATAAATTATGTTGCAAAATATTTAAAGAAATCTTTTAAACTATAAATTCAAATGTAATAATTTTTTTTTTAAATTTTTAAATCCGATTTTTTGCAACTATGTTGGCTTGAGAATTCTACTAATACATTCTTAGAGTTAGGTACCGACTGACAGTAGACTTAGGTACTTTTTGACAGCGTTTCACTTCTTATTTATTCTTTGGTATGAAGTCTTGTGTTTAAAATAACAGCTATAAAAATAATGCTTTATATAATGCTTCATATAATTAGAGGACTAACAGAAATAATAATACAAACATTATATGAATTAACACTTTTTGACCACATAAGGTTTGTTTGTTAGGACATATTTGATGAAAATCGACTGTAAAAAAGGATTACATAAATTATCAGTTTCAATTCAAAATATTTCTTTTAAAAATATTCACATAAGTTAAATCCATAGACAAAAAGGGTTAAAGTATAATTTTTTATACTTAATATATATCTGTTATTCCTCTAATTATATAGAGCATTATTCAAATAGATTGTGTTTTTCGAATTTTTGAACTTTGGTATTGAATTGTTCCCAAGTGTCTCAAAGGGTTAATTTAGCTTTCTTTTACTCTATTTTAAATATTGGACTATAAACGATAAATTTCAGTAATTTTTGGTAAATATCACCCACAAAAAATATTATTTCGATATGGTACACTGAGAATTCTCAAATATAACAAAATTTGACGTTTGAACTTCATCCTTTATGGGTTACAAATGTCTTCAAAATATTACAAAAAAATGCGACTTTCCCGAAATCCTCCGAGTTTAAATCGCAGGTTCAGCTTATCTGTAGGAAATATTGATTTAATTTTTTTTACCGTTTAATAGCCTTATTTATTGTCTATAATGTTAATGACCTGGGGAATTTGCTATAACTTTTAAGGTTTTCAAGCAATTTTTGTGTTTTATCTTTCTGAAATGCCTATTCTGTGCACATTGCGATTACTTAACAATAAAGTTCAAAATTTATTACTAAATGACTAAATTTGAGCCATAACAGAAAAAATCGTTATTTTCACCTTCTAAATGCACTTGGAAACTTCAGAGCCTTTGCGGCACCAGTAACGTTTTTATATTGCTACAGTTGTATTTGTTGGTACTAGAACATCTATCGTATATAAGATATATAGAATGGGACCCAATATTCATCCTTGCCGGTCTTGGCGCCCAAGTAGATCGGCTGATTTTATTATTAAACAACCCGAACAACTCCTGGTTAACAACTTGTTTTTTAAATAAAAATAAAACGCACTCCCTCTCATTATATGAAAAAATATAAAAAAAGTATTTTCAATCCCCACCAACCAACAGGTAAGTAAAAATAAAAATGTCGAACACATATTTTATATTATCTAAGAGATAATATTCCGTAAATATTTTATTTAAAACTAGTTTATATTTTATGACAAAATAAAAATTTGTTTACAAGTCGAGGAACGAAAATTCAAAAAAACCTCCATGTTTTATTTTCATTTCAAATTTCCCGTTTTTACTCCCTTTTGGTACTTGTTATATTAAAAAAGTACTAAAAATAGGTACAATTTTCATCTCTTAAACGTCCGAATATCCAACAAGTAGTAAAATTCATATTTTTATTTATTTTATTGAAATAAATAGAATAAAAACTGGCTTAAAAGAAACATGGGCTGTAAAAAAGTACTAAAATAAATGTGCCGAAAAAAGTCCCCTTTTATAGGTTCTTACACATACTTAATTTCACGTTTCTAGGTTCAACATTATACAAATTTTAAAAAGTAGATTTTGAAGAACGCAAAATTACCAAAAAGTTCTCTCTTATAGGTCCTCACATAATCCGTGTTCTACATGCTTAATATTATGTTTCTAGTTTTAATATTATAGAAATTTCAAAGAGTACCTTTACCAAAAAGTTCCCTTTTATGGATTGTCACATAATCTGGTTTTACATACTTAAATACATTTTAAAAAGTACCTTTAAAAGAATGAAAGTCCCAAAAATTACCAAGGGTCTCTTTAATAGATTCTCATAAACTCCGGGCTCCACATGCTTAATTTCATCTTTACAGGTAGGGTTGCCAGATTCCGATTCACAAAAGCTGGACATTGGGTTTTAAAAAGCCGGACAAAACAAAAAAAAGCTGGACATAAAAAAACTGAGAAAATTTTAATTTTGGTTTTGTAAAAATAATACAGTGATACACCAAAAAATGTCATATCGCGACTCATCACTGCCTATAACTCTAGACTTTTTGATTTTTATAATTTGTTAATAATTTTTCCATATCTCCGATTCTTATAGACCGATTGTACTGGTTATAAACCAGCGTTGCGTGTTCATATTGTTCTAATTACGAAGATTTTCGGCAATTCACACGTACATAACCCGATCATAAATAAAACTCATAGCATAAAAATATATAAAAACGACATTTTTAATACTTTTTTTAAACATATATAAAAATTTTATATTTGTAAGGAAATAAACATTTTTATTTTCTTTGGATATGTTTTATCTGTAAAATTTACCTTGTTATGATCAAGTTTTAAAACAAGTATTTTACTTGCATTCTTTAAAATTTTATTATCTAAACTTAAATTTTTTCGGTTAAGTCTGTCACATACATATTTTCATATAAGAATTAAAATTAAATACTAAAAACAAAACAATAAAAAATAACTTGTTATGATCAAGTTTTAAAACAAGTAAAATACTTGTTTTAAAACTTGATCATAACAAGCGTAATTAGGAGTGTTTTTTTAGTATTTTCTCACCACTACAATAACAGTCTCTCTTTATATTAAAAATTTTTCCAATTTAAGCACAGAATTGAAGATTTCTTTCGAAATATGAGTTAAGAGACTTTATGGGGTATATTTGACCAATTATAATAACGTGTAGCGAATGTAAGCATTGCATCCATAACTCCAGGACTATTTACCTGTGTAAATGCAATCATCCACATTCGCAGAAGAATTGGCTAAAATTAAGAATTTAACAAGATAAAATAAAACCTCGTTTTTAGATTTATCCATAAAATCTAAATACTTTAAGTCAAAGGTTATGAGTATTAAATATTTGCATGTATCGCGGTTATTGATCGTCGTACGATTTTAAATGTTATTAAAACATTTGTAGGGAATACGATATCCAATATTTTGGTAATGATTATTTTCGCGAGTCATCATTTTATTTCGAATTATTTTGTTTTCATTTTCCTTAGCTATCTTACTTAAGAATATTAGTTAGATTTATACTAATAAATATATTTTGGCTTATCTCAGAATTTCGACTTATTAGCACAGCATCTGTTTACTCAGAATTTTAAATTGGTATAGAAATTGCATTTTTACTTCCAATTTTAAATTTAATTTTACTCCCACCAAATTTTATAAAAATTGGAATGGTAAATATAGCCTACTTCGTTTTTCCATATAAGTACTATAAGTGCTTTATAAGACGTTCCTATAAAAATATTAACGGAAGGACGGACAAGATTTGTTCATCCCATAAAGTGCTTATCAGTGCACCAAAAGGTAGTAGTAATAATATTTAAAACAGGGACTTTATGTATTATTATTTCAAAATATTACAATTAAATGAATTCATTGCATTCTTTAAAATTTAATTATCTAAACTTAAATTTTTTCGGTTAAGTCTGTCACATACATATTTTCATATAAGAATTAAAATTAAATACTAAAAACAAAACAATAAAAAATAACAATTTAGTCTAGTTAGAGGCAAATCATAACGTAGTTGCATAACATAAGTACAACATAAAAATTATTGCCAAGTTATTGTAGTATACTAAAAAATTTATATTTTGCTGGACAAATTAAGTTTTAGCTTTTATCCTATTTCCAGGATAAATATTATAAAAAACCTCTTTTATATGTTCTTACTTATCCCGGTCTCTACGAGGTAAATTTCATATTTCTAGGTTCAATATTATAGAAAATTCGAAAAGTTTCATTTGAGGAACAAAAAAATCCTAAATAGTATAATTTTAAGGGTGATCATACTTTTCATTTCCCAATGTTCTATATGTAAATTATTTTGAGTTTTGGATTTAAAATAAAACAATTGCTTTTAAGAGTTTAGTTATATTATATTTTATTTATCCTTTCATGTTGTCTGCACTTGTGGACCATCGAAATCGGTGACCTTCTCGACATCATATCGATCATTGCGTTTTACTTTTATTACTTTATAAGGACCCAAATACTTGCTCGCTAATTTTCTATCAGCTACAAACTGTGTCCTCTTAATAGCCACTAAATCGCCCACAGAATATACTGACGACTGCTTACGTTGTTTATCATAACAATTTTTGTATTTCTCTTGTGCCTCAATGATTTGTTGTTTAACTTCCTCTCGTAGCTGTTGACGTTCTTTGTTGTAATTATACCCTTCACCTTCGTGAGAAGGGTATATATAATTTGTCATTCCGTTTGTAATTTCTATAATATAATTTTCCGACCCTATAAAGTATATATATTCTGGATCCTTATAGATAGCGGAGTCGATTAAGCCATGTCCGTCTGTCTGTTGAAATCAGTTTTTAGAGGACCCCAGATATCGGCGAGACCCGAATCTTCAATAATTCTATTAGACATGCTTTCGAGAAGATCGCTATTTAAAATCAGCAAAATCGGTCGGTAAATAACGGAGATATGAGCAAAAATCCGAGACAACCTCTGAAAATTTCATCAAAAAATTGTTATAAAAGCAACAACAAAACTGAATATAGAAAAATATGTACACGTGTGTGTGTAGATGTATTTGGTTTTATTCAGCTGTGTATTTTTTTGTATGTTTGGAATCCAAACATACAAAAAATACACAGCAAAAAAATATGATTTGCATTTTTTGTTAAAATAAAATAATTTTCCCTTTTGTTTTGCAAATATAATTTTTAATGAATAGAAAAAAGTATTTAAAACGTTTTCAATTATATGAGAGTAGATTGTGAGTTATTGTACAATAATTTTTATGCGAATAATGTAAGTTTGAAATTTAAAATTAACACAAATTTTTTCCAAGTGTTTTTTAAAACAATTTTTTTACGATAAACAAAAACAAAATCTACGTCCCGTCAATGTTTACCAGCAATGAATCAGAGGTCGAAGTCGACCGGCTTCGAGTCGGAGCTTAGCCGCCGCCGAACAACTATATTTAGTTGCTTGAGCCGCCGCCAAAACATTCGGCTTTAATCGACTCAAATTTTTTTAATGTTTTTATTAGCTAGACTGTAAGATCAATTATGTTTAAAATACACTATGGTGAAGGGTATATAAGATTCGGCACAGCCGAATATAGCACTCTTACTTTTTTTCAATAAGTTCTTCTTGAAGCATATTAATTATTCCACTGTATATATTAGATTTCATTTTAACGCCAAACATTACCTCAAAAAAGTAGTTTTAGTAGAGCTGTGTAGTGTGGAATTTAAAGCCTTCTGGACGTGACTCACAAACTTATACCACTTTGTTGTGTCTTCAGAAGACAGCTTAGATATTATAGATAAAATCGAGCGGTTTACTCTTTTAATTTGTCCACTACCGCCAGGCACCCCCGTAGTTGTAAGTATATGCTCGATACCATTTTCCTGGCACCAATCATTAAATAGTTGCGACGTATAAGTTGCACCCTTATCACTAATTATTCGTGTGGGATTTCCAAAGGTTTGTGACCAAACGTTTAAATTATTAACTACCTCTTCTGCACCAGTTGACTTTGTTGGAAATAACCACAAAAACTTTGATAACCCGTCGACCAATGCTAGAATATGCTTACATACAGTGTCTCTCATAAGTATTCGAATTTAAGTATAATATGAAAAGAAACCAAATTTAATAACATATTTTGTATGCAAAATTAATAAATTAATTTGTTAAATTGTCTAGACAGTCTTTAGCTTTGATATCACGCTTTTTAAAACATTAAAAATTCATATTTACTTAAATTAATTAACCTTTTTTAAAAAAAAGTCTATAAAATTACTTCACAAAAGTATTCGAATTTTTCCTGTATTTCATATTTGACCATATTTTACGAAACATAAAAATTAGAATCGAATGGTCTTTTTGCTTAAAATTGTTTTAAGAGTTTACAATCAACTGAAAGGATATATTTTTGGCCCATTTGGCCCACAACTTTGGGGCATTTGTACCATCTTTTCATATAAAATCATTAAAATTACGATTTTTGACCAAATTTGCCATTTTTTCTCTTTTTCCAGAGATAAAACCAAAATTTAATATTGGGGTTTAATAGATTCCTTGAGGTGTCTAAAAATAATAATTTTTGTTATAAAGATCTATTTTTAAACATTCCAAGATATATCTTTGGTATCGTTCTTTTATTTCTAAATTAATTATCTGGATCTTAACACCCTTTTCGTACCACTAGGATCGATATTTTCCGACAAAGTTGGCTAGTATATATTATTGGAGATATAAGCACTAATATATTTTAAATTTTCAAGACATCGTAGCGGTATACAACTCCAAAACATGCCTTAACAAAACGTGATCCTATACAGTATATTTTAGTTTTTACTACTCATAAAATTCATGATTATGTTGACCATTACAACAACACTGTATGTTCAAAATTTTGGGTTTATTTTGATCATAGTATATAATATTTAAAAAGATATCAATATTTTTGAGTTAGACCATAATGATATGGTGACATTCAGCCTAGAGGCCATTGGTTATAAAAAGAATGTTTCCACTATATTGAATGGCGTTTCTTGAGGCATGCTTTGGAGTTATAAACTTCCACAATATATTGAAAACTTAAAATGTATAACAGCTGAAACCAATATATAAAAGACAAGTTTCCCCGAAAATGTTTGACCCTAGTATTATAAAAATGGACTTGTGTTCCCATAAATTGAATTTGCGATAAAAGAATGATTCCAATAATATATCTTGGAACGTTTAAATACAGATTCTTGTAATAAAAAAATATTATTTTTAGATACCCCAAGGGGTATATTAAATCACTATAACAAATTTATCTCTGGGAAAAAGGAAAAAAATACAAATATTGCCAAAAACCGCCAATTTAATGATATTACATAAAAATATGGTACAAATGCCCCAAAATTGTGGACCAAATGGTCCAAAAATATATCTATTTGGTTGATAGTTATCCCTTAAAACAATTTTTAGCAAAAAAACATGCGATTCTCATTTTTGTGTTTCGTATAATGTAGTAAAATATGAAATACAGAAAAAAATCGTATACTTTTGTGAGGTAATTTTATGGACTTTTTTTAAATAATTTAATTTAACTAAATTAATTTAACTAAATGTGAATTTTTAAAGTTTTAAAAAGCGTGATATCAAAGCTAAGGACTGTCTGACAATTTAACAAATTTATTTATTAATTTTGCATACAAAATATGTTATTAAATTTGGTTTCTTTTCATATTATACCTAAATTCGAATACTTATGAGAGACACTGTATATTGTTTACATGTAGCATCCATTGGTCCAAGGTGATCTATATGTAAAGTATGCAACGAAGTATTACCTTTATCGATGCAATGGAGGATACCTTCTTTTTTGCCAGTTTTTTTGTTGTGTAGAATACACCTGATACAAATATTGACTATCTGTATAACTTTCTTCTCTAAATGAGCGATGTAAAACTGTTGTTGTATGGTATGCATCGTTTTTTGTACTGAGAAGTGTCCATTTTCATGTGCATTTCTGATAATTTCCGACTCCATTATTTTCGGCACTACTAACAGATCATTGCCATTTATACTTTTGTAAACGAGCCCACCTTTAATCTTAATTGAATTAAATTTTTTCTTTCATTCAAAGAATGATTTTAAAGAATAATACATTCAAAAATTTAAAGCTGAATTAAAAATATAAGCGAATTAATTCCAAATAGAATTCATTCTTTCCAAGCTTTGTATGTATATATGTTTTAAAAAATAGAAAAAAGATGAAACTGGTCAAATACAATTCATGTTTTCTGGGTTAATGGCTGCCCATTTGGTTTAGTATTTACTCTTAAAGCTCTTTGCTTAAAGGCCTATAGTAGTACAACTTCATGAAATATCTTCAAAACAACAAACATCTAAACATGTATAACGAAAAGCACAGAAAAACAAAATAAACAACACAATAAAACCAACCTACATCCAAATATACGAAGAGAATTCACAAAACAAAAACATACAGCTGAATAAAACCATATACATACAACCATGTACATCGTTTTCTAATATACAGTGTTGTTGTTGCTTATTTAACAAAGCATATAAAAATATGACATTTTTTGATAAAATTTTCAGAGGTTGTCTCGGATTTTTGCTCATATCTCCGTTATTTACCGACCGATTTTGCGGATTTTAAATAGCAATCTTCTCGAAAGCATGTCTAAACTGATTTCAACAGACAGACAGACGGACATGGCTTAATCGACTCCGCTATTTAAGGATCCAGAATATATATACTTTATAGGGTCGGAAAATTATATTATAGAAATTACAAACGGAATGACAAACTTATATATACCCTTCTCACGAAAGTGAAGGGTATAATTATTATCTTTGTCGAGTGTTATATGGGAGATTTTATACAACATAAACCTGAAAGATGGACTTTTTATACTAAAGACAGCAAAATAAAACGTATTTATTTCTTATAAAGATAAATATAACTGATCCAAAATATCATTCCGATTTAAAATTTTATAATTTTAATAAAAATATTTATTAAATTAAAAAAACACAATTATTTAAAACATCCGAATTTAAAAAATAAAAGTGGTTTTATTCCAAAAAAGTCGTTTTACTTCATTTAAAAAAAAAAAAAAACAAACGAAATTCGATCGGGATGGAATTCTGTTATAGTTCTTATAGCAATAATTGCAATTCAGAAGTAATGAATTTGGAATCAAATAAAAAATATGAATAACCTATGTTAAAATCATTATCTCTGTAGGTTACGAAGGAATAGTGCTGGGTTCGAGATTGCTTACGACAAATTGTTTATGAAGGGACATGGTGATTGCTGAAGGAATTGGCAGAATGTTAAACATAGGTCTTAATTTAAAACTGGGAGGCGTTTAAAAAAACTTAGATGAGAATGAGCAAAAATTAAAAGATCAAACACTCAAATAGTATTAAAGAAAATAGTTTAATAATTTTACTGTCAGGAATGCAAATATCATATTGTAAGTTTTGTGTAGATTTTAATGAACATTTTTGTAGAGAATAATAAATCGAATGAAGTAATATTCGCTATTTTTGCTTTTAAAAAAGTTCAAATAAATTTGAAAACTTAGATTTTATACTTCTTTCAGGATTAAACTGAAATGTATCAAATTTTCTTAAAGAATACGTTGATCAAAGCAAGATATACTCATTGATAATAGCAATTGAAATAATTTTTTGACAGACATTTCAACTACGAAAATATGTATGTATGTATGTATGTATGTATGTATGTATGTATAAATGGACTTTTATCGGAAAACATTTGTTAAAACAATAGTTATCTTAAAGGCAAATTTTCGATTTTCTTTCATAGACTTTTAAATGTCACGTTCGTCACGTTGAAACAAGATTTATCCCGATAACTTTTTAGTTGGCATTCAGAATCAGAAGTATTCAAAACTTTGAATCTAAATCAAGTTTAGTATATAGAACTTAATTTAAAAGAAAAAAAATAATTCTAATCGGGGTTATTTTTTATAGAATTTCAAAGTCTGTCACGTCACATTACATAAATTTTCTCAAGTGCAACCTCCGAACTGTGAAATATTTTTATTTAAAAGATGTAATATTTATGCAAATTATTCAATTAGTTTTTTAGTTGATAAGTGGAAGAAAAAGCACATAAATTCAACAAATGATATTTTTAAGAAATGTATGGAAAAAAAGTGATTTTCGGATATCGGCTTTATATGGGCGTTATGACCGATTTTTGTATTATCATCAGGAGGCTCAGTAGTTGTACATTTGGAAGTTTTTTGTGTGTTTGTATTATCAGGATGGCGAAATCTTAGTTATATATCCAAGTTTATGGGTATATCAAATGTGGGCTTTGTGTGGAAGCTATGCCTAATCATAGACCAATTTTTAAAAAAATTAGGATAAACGATTTTTGTGTATATCAAAATTATTTGTGTTGAATTTTATGGTGATATAAGCATTTTTAAAAGTTTTATGTTAATTAATGTTTATTCTTATATTATTCTTATACGGGAGCTATTTTCAACTAAAATGTTATTAAGTAGTCGAAATATTTCTCCGATTCCAAAAACTTTCAACAATGTCCGTCCAAAATAAATCTCTGGACTAATTAATTTTCAATAATATTGCAAATTTCATCATTGGAAATTTTTGTCACATCTCGTCATGTCACGTCACACATCTGAAAAATCTGAAAACAATTTTTTAGTTCTAAAAGCTGAAATATAATCCATAAAATTATTAAAATTTTTTTTCTTTTAAATTGAGTTCTATATACTAAACTTGATTTAGATTCAAAGTTTTGAATACTTCTGATTCTGAATGCCAATTAAAAAGTTATCGGGATAAATCTTGTTTCAACGTGACGAATGTAACATTTAAAAGTCTATGAAAGAAAACCGAAAATTTGCCTTTAAGATAACTATTGTTTTAACAAATGTTTTCCGATAAAAGTCCATTTAAATATTAGCCTTAGTTTTTAAGCCACGGTGGTCTTTTCGGTGGAAATGCCACACCATCAGACTACTTCCCCATGTTTCACCGTTTCTTTTACTTGGTGCTTTTATAATATTTAAATAAAATTGCAAATATTACTGATAACTGTTTTTTTTGATGCTTTCTTTAAAGGTAAATACTCAATACTCAAATTCATTATTTTTAAATTTACTAGAGTTCGCCCCGCGGCCGAAATTCGACCGGAACCATTAAAGGAAAGATCACATACATACATACATACATACATACATACATACATACATACATACATATAGCTCTATAAGTGATCGGAAGAAGAAATTGAAAGATCTTAATGGCCCTAAGATATAAGTAGTTAAAGTGCGAGACGCGATGTGACAGAAATAGAAGTTGCTTATTTCTTTTTTGACAAAAATGTAAAAATTTGCGAGTTTCACCTGACTATTTGGTTAAAACCTTTTTATTGTAATTTGGAATATTTATGGATTATATTTCAGAAGTAAAGAATTTGGAATCAAATAAAAAATATGAATAACCTATGCTAAAACCATTACTTCTGTAGGTTACGAAGGAATAGTGCTGGGTTCGAGATTGCTTACAACAAACTGTTTATGAAGGATGAAGGATGAGAATGAGCAAAAACCAAAAGATCAAACACTCAAATAGTATTAAAGAAAATAGTTTAATAATTTTACTGTCAGGAATGCAAATATCATATTGTAAGTTTTGTGTAGATTTTAATAAACATTTTTGTTGAGAATAATAAATCGAATGAAGTAATATTCGCTATATTTGCTTTTAAAAAAGTTCACATAAATTTGAAAACTTAGATTTTATACTTCTTTCAGGATTAAACTGAAATGTATCAAATATAATATATATATATATATATATAGTAATATAATATATATATATATTATATATATATATATATATATAATATATTTATATATATATATATATATATTATATAATATTATATTATATATATTAATATATAATTTATATTTATATATATATTTTATATATATATATATAATATATATATTTATATATATATATATATATATATATATATATATGAGATATTTGAAATAATAAGTCTAGTCAAGTAATCTTAGAATAAATTCTAATATATTTGTTTTTATTATGGTAACAATTTCATCAATTACGAATTTTCACAAAACCTATTATATCAAAAGCATCTTTTCTATTGATATTGTTTTTTGAAAAAAGAGATAAAACAAATTTTAGTGCAGAGTCTTTAAGTTGATTCAAATCATTTTTTTTTCGACCTTTCCCCTTCTTCAATATCTGCCTTATTCTCCGAATCAATATTTAAATTTCCTACTTTATTGGCACAAAATGATGATGGCAAAGTATTACCTTCAGTATTAAATAGATCCTTATGAAAATGAAATCGTTTTAAATGCTTCCTATATGAATGAATTGAGGAAAACACTTTATTACATTCTAAGCACATAAAATTACTGGAGTCAGATATGTAATGAAACTTAAAATGACTAAAAAATTCTCAATAAGAACTAAAAAAAGTTTTGCAAACAAAGCATTTGGACATTATTAAGAAGTGTATAAGGTGTGTTTCAAAATTATAAGAACAAATATATTTTTCGAATTTCTCTTCAAGTATTGAATGGATCTACAAAAAATTTGTACAAATAATACATTTTTGCATTTACTATTTATACATATACAAAAAAATAATTTTGAGATTTATTGTTGTTGCATTTCTGGAAGTTTTCCGTTATTTTAATGTTGCATAATTATAAAACCAAATCAATAAAAAACAATTATGCAACATAGTAGGCCAAAAAACTTGGATATAAATGGTCCTAAAATAAAGAAAAAAATTGTGTCTTTGATGTACCATGTAGATTTTTTTCATTCTGACTCTGCAAAAGGTAAAATTTCGGCTATAAAAGACCAATTTTTGAAATTTAGGCAAAATGCTCAGAAATTGGATAGGATTGAGAAAGTTGTTATTTTTTTATTTATCGTGATAATTAAGCACAAACCAAGTGATCAGCATGTCAGAAAACTCTTTCCCAGCGAGAAATACCCCATAATATACGCAAAAAGAACAATTCAACTTTGAGTTTAATAAATATAAAAGCTCAGATTGGCGTTTAAGTGCCTAAAATAACAGTAAAATAAATTATTCAAAATAATTAAAAATGATGCAAGTTCCGCGGTTACTACCCCATCATGTTTCTACAAAGCTCCAGTTCGCGAAAGAAAACATGCAAGCAAATTACATCCAAGTATGACTTTATCTATTTTTTTTTTTTTGTAAATGGGAAAATAACTATAAATTTTACATCAGTTTATATTTTCGAAGGAAAAAAGTGGAATCCAGATAAAAAATAAGGATATTGGAGAGATATGAGCAAGGATTCCCTACACTTTCCCAAGAGAAATTTTGGCGATGGGTTGCTAATGGTTAGTGCAGCTTTTTGCTCCGACGTCTGACTCAAATTCCAATTTCAATCATGTAAAATTTAAAGCATGTCCTACGCCAGAACTTTAGAAATTAATTTTGTGCTTTTCATGACACAAAGTCCAACAAAAAACTGAATTTTCAGCAAGAAAATGCTTTATACTCAACATAAGATTTTTCAAAAACTGGTTTCACACTAAAAATACACCTGCTTTAGAGTGGTCAGCAGTGCTAACTAGATGTAAAGTCCACGAAAAGTCTTTAGGGGATACAACCCAATCGAGTTTACTTAGGAAATCAACATACGAAAGCCTTAATTTACGAAAAATTGGAATATCACAGGAATCATCAAATATTGATCAAAATATAATAAACACTTTAGTAAAAAGTGTGAATTCTGGAATATTTAATCTTCTAAAATATAAGGGAGTCCGAATTACCAAATAATTTTTTAAAATTGTGTTTAATTTTTAAAAAATAATGAAGTGTTTTTATAATTTTGAAACACAGACAAATTTGTTATTTGAAAACAAAGTAAATTAATAAAGTAGCGACATCTATTGTTGTACAACAACATCTACAACAAACACATGTATTTTGTTTTTGGAATAATCCAGCAATGTGTCAAAATAAAATTTAAGAAAATTTCTTTTAACAACAATGTGAACAAAACCTAAATATAAAATATTACTTTTAAGTTAAAAATATTAAGGATTTAATTATATTATTATATATTATAAAATCTATAACACTTTTAAACTACTTTAAAACCACTTTTAATTCATTTTTTCAACTTTTCACAAATTTTAACAAATAGCAAAACACAATTTAAAAATTGCGACATAATGTTAACAATTTTCAAACAAACTTTGGCAACTAATTTTATTTTTCTATAGAAATTATAGTTAAAAAAATAGTCAGCTGTTCAAGTGATGCTACTTTATTAATTTACTTTGTTTGAAAAATATTAGAAATTACGAAAGAAATGGAGATAAATTGTACATCGATGAAAAGCTATTTAGGTTGAAATTTATTTAAAAATTCAGATTATCAAAATAAATATGCATATGTATATATGTATGTATGTAATTATATGCGGCATCACTGGATTCCTTGTTTTCTTTTTATACCCCTCAGCTTCGGCGAGATACGAATCTTCAATAATTTTGTTAGACATGCTTTCGAAAAGATCGCTATTTAAAATCAGCAAAATCGGTCGGTAAATAACGGAGATATGAGCAAAAATTCGAGACAATCTCTGAAAATTTCATCAAAAATGTCATATTTTTTCATGCTTTGTTAAATAAGCAACAACAACACTGTATATTAGAAAAAGATGTACACGTGTGTGTAGATGTATTTGGTTTTTTAGCTGTGTACAAAGTAAATTAATAAAGTAGCATCACTTGAACAGCTGACTATTTTTTTAACTATAGTTTCTATAGAAAAATAAAATTAGTTGCCAAAGTTTGTTTTGAAAATTGTTAACATTGTTTATGTCGCCATTTTTAAATTATGTTTTGCTATTTGTTAAAATTTGTGAAAAGTTGAAAAAATGAATTAAAAGTGGTTTTAAAGTAGTTTAAAAGTATTATAAATTGTATAATATATAACAATATAATTAAATCCTTAATATTTTCAACTCAAAAGTAATATTTTATATTTATGTTTTGCTCACTTTGTTGTTATAGGAAATTTTGTTAAATTTCATTTTGACACATTCTTGGATTATTCCAAAAACAAAATACATGTTTTTGTTGTAGATGTTGTTGTACAACAAGAGATGTCGCTACTTTATTAATTTACTTTAGCTTAGGGTTCTATAAATCGACTTTCGAATAATCGAACAATCGACTTTTTGTCGAAAAAGTCGATAACTCGACTATCGTCTATGAAAAAAGTCGAAAAGTCGACTTTGTAAATAAAAGTCGAAAAAGTCGGAAAGAGTCGAAAAAAGTCTAAAAAAGTCGGAAAAAGTCGAAAATAGAAAGAAGTCGAAAAAACTCAAAAAATTGCAACAAATAGAAAAAATATAAATACAATTTTTTTATTAATAATAACATTAATAATAATAATAATAATAATAATAATAATAATAATATAATGTTAAATGGCAACATTATAAATTTACGCTTCTGGCTTCGGAAAAAGTCGAAAATAGTCGAATAAAGTCGAAAAGTCGGAAAAAGTTGAAAAAGTCGAAAAGTCGACTATTTATAAAATATTAAAAGTCGAATAATCGACTTTTAATTAAATGAAAAAAGTCGAAAAATGGACTTTTAACTAAAATGCAAAAAGTCGAAAAGTCTTTTCGTTTCAACTATAGAACCCTACTCTGGCTGTGTATTTCGTTTTGTATGTTGAATGCTGTTGGCGTCATTGAGATGTGTATTTTGTTTTTGTATATTTGGATGTAGGTTGGTTTTATTGCGTTGTTTATTTTGTTTTTCTGTGTTTTTCATTATGTATGTTTAGATGTCTGTTTGTTTAGATGACTTGTGTATTTTGTTTTTATTTCGTTTAGCGTTGTTGTTCATTTTGTTTTGCTTTTGACGTAATTTTAATGTAGTCCGAAAAAAATTTATAAAACTAATACATATGTTTAGAATACACTATGGTGAAGGTTATATAAGATTTGGCACTTCCGAATATAGCACTCTTACTTGTTATGTTTTGTTTCTTGCATTGTTTATTTTTTTATTCAGGCATACGTACGTGTGACTTTTGTTTCAATGTGTTAGTAACAACTTTAAATGCTTATAGCTTCCAAAATCCTGAACCGATCTTATTATAGTATAATTACTGTAAAAGTAAAACGGGTCACACAAAATCGCTTTGCCTATTAATTATATAGATTAGCAATTTAATGAAGCCTTATAACCATACTACAATGAAAAGCAATGAAATAATATTCAACAAGAAGGAAAGTATAGTCGGGCATGGCCGACCATATAATACCCTACACCATGAGTATATTTTTAAAATTTTTACTTTTTATAAAAAAACTTTTATGTTGAATATTTTTCCAAAATATTTAAGCAATTTATTGATAAAAAAAACTAAAATTTCTAAATGAGGCTTTATATAGGTCAAATTGGGCCGATCCTCGGTAAATTTGGGAAAAGGATATATTTTTAAATAACAGTTAGTTTTGTTGAGTTTCATTACGATACAAATGGTTACAAGTCAATTTTAGACGTTTAAGACATTTTTTAAAGGGGGGTTTGTATAGGGGCTAGGGTCAAATAAGGGCCGATCCTTACGAAAATCTACAGTGTCATAAATACTTATGTAAAACTTATTTATGCCAATTTTTAGAGAGATAATAGAATATTTGACGTAATTATGGCATAAAAAGTTCAAATCGGGAGGTACGGTTGTATGGGGGCTAGGTGAAATAATGGACCGATTTCAACCATTTTCAATAGGCTTCGTCCCTGTGCCAAAAAACATGCTTGGTCCAAATTTCATCAAATTATCTTGAAAATTGCGGCCTGTACCTTGCGCACAAGGTTTACATGGACAGCCAGCCAGCCGGACAGACGGACGGACGGACATGTCTTAATCGACTCAGAAAATGATTCTGAGTCGATCGGTATACTTTAAGGTGTGTATTGGACCAATATTTTTGTATGTTACAAACATCAGCACAAACGTATAATACCCTCCCCACTATAGTGGTGTAGGGTATAATTATCGTTTATCCCGATCCAGAAGGATAGTTGAAAATGCGTTCGGGAAAGTGTCTACTATCGTTCTAACCTGCTTTTATCTCCACAATTTTTTTAAGAAATGATTATAATTATATACCCAGAAAGTCATATAAAATGGATCCTACTGCGTTGAATATTGAACATAAAAATCTTAACAATTTGGCTTCAACTTCCATAAGAAATCCTAATAAGAATGCAAATGATGTTAGAGATAAATAAATTTTAATTAACTATACTATCTATGAGAATATTTAATAAAAAACCAAGTAAGAGTGCTATATTCGGCTGTGCCAAATCTTATATACCCTTCACCAAAGTAAATTAATAAAGTAGCATCACTTGAACAGCTGACTATTTTTTTTAACTATAGTTTCTATAGAAAAATAATATTAGTTGTCAAACAGAGTAGAAAAAACAAGTTTGGTTCGTTATTTAAGGTATTCAATAGGAAAAATTAGCTTGTTCGTTAAATGCGATGTTCGTAGAATTGAATGGTCGTTAAATCGGAAAACTACTGTAGTTTAAAAGTGTTATAAATTTTATAATATATAATAATATAATTAAATCCTTAATATTTTCAACTTAAAAGTAATATTTTATATTTACGTTTTCTTCACTTTGTTGTTAAAAGAAATTTTCTTAAATTTTATTGGATTATTCCAAAAACAAAATACATGTGTTTGTTGTAGATGTTGTTGTACAACAAGAGATGTCGCTACTTTATTAATTTACTTTGTTTTCAAATAACAAGTTTGTCTGTGTTTCAAAATTATAAAAACACTTCATTATTTTTTAAAAATTAAACGCAATTTTAAAAAATTATTTGGTAATTCGGACGCCCTTATATTTTAGAAGATTAAATATTCCAGAATTCACACTTTTTACTAAAGTGTTTATTATATTTTGATCAATATTTGATGATTCCTGTGATATTCCAATTTTTCGTAAATTAAGGCTTTCGTATGTTGATTTCCTAAGAAAACTCGATTGGGTTGTAAAGACTTTTCGTGGACTTTACATCTAGTTAGCACTGCTGACCACTCTAAAGCAGGTGTATTTTTAATGTTAAACCAGTTCTTCAAAAATCTTATGTTGAGTATAAAGCATTTTCTTGCTGAAAATTCAGTTTTTTGTTGGACTTTGTGTCATGAAAAGCACAAAATTAATTTCTAAAGTTCTGGCGTAGGACGTGCTGTTAATTTTACATGATTGAAATTGGAATTTTAGTCAGACGTCGGAGCAAAAAGCTGCACTAACCATCAGCAACCCATCGCCAAAATTTCTCTTGGGAAAGTGTAGGGAATCCTTGCTCATATCTCTCCAATATCCTTATTTTTTATCTGGATTCCACTTTTTTCCTTCGAAAATATAAACTGATGTAAAATTTATAGTTATTTTCCCATTTACAAAAAAAAAAAATAGATAAAGTCATACTTGGATGTAATTTGCTTGCATATTTTCTTTCGCGAACTGGAGCTTTGTAGAAACATGATGGGGTAGTAACCGCGGAACTTGCATCATTTTTAATTATTTTGAATAATTTATTTTACTGTTATTTTAGGCACTTAAACGCCAATCTGAGCTTTTATATTTATTAAACTCAAAGTTGAATTGTTCTTTTTGCGTATATTATGGGGTATTTCTCGCTGGGAAAGAGTTTTCTGACATGCTGATCACTTGGTTTGTGCTTAATTATCACGATAAATAAAAAAATAACAACTTTCTCAATCCTATCCAATTTCTGAGCATTTTGCCTAAATTTCAAAAATTGGTCTTTTATAGCCGAAATTTTACCTTTTGCAGAGTCAGAATGAAAAAAATCTACATGGTACATCAAAGACACAATTTTTTTCTTTATTTTAGGACCATTTATATCCAAGTTTTTTGGCCTACTATGTTGCATAATTGTTTTTTATTGATTTGGTTTTATAATTATGCAACATTAAAATAACGGAAAACTTCCAGAAATGCAACAACAATAATCTCAAAATTATTTTTTTGTATATGTATAAATAGTAAATGCAAAAATGTATTATTTGTACAAATTTTTTGTAGATCCATTCAATACTTGAAGAGAAATTCGAAAAATATATTTGTTCTTATAATTTTGAAACACACCTTATACACTTCTTAATAATGTCCAAATGCTTTGTTTGCAAAACTTTTTTTAGTTCTTATTGAGAATTTTTTAGTCATTTTAAGTTTCATTACATATCTGACTCCAGTAATTTTATGTGCTTAGAATGTAATAAAGTGTTTTCCTCAATTCATTCATATAGGAAGCATTTAAAACGATTTCATTTTCATAAGGATCTATTTAATACTGAAGGTAATACTTTGCCATCATCATTTTGTGCCAATAAAGTAGGAAATTTAAATATTGATTCGGAGAATAAGGCAGATATTGAAGAAGGGGAAAGGTCGAAAAAAAATGATTTGAATCAACTTAAAGACTCTGCACTAAAATTTGTTTTATCTCTTTTTTCAAAAAACAATATCAATAGAAAAGATGCTTTTGATATAATAGGTTTTGTGAAAAATTCGTAATTGATGAAATTGTTACCATAATAAAAACAAATATATTAGAATTTATTGATGTTAAAAATCAGATTACTTTACTAGACTTATTATTTAACATATCTAATATGTTTAGGGATACCAACACTGAATTTAAATTACAAAACCCTTTAAAATCTTTTAATTTATTATTGCCTGTAGATGAAACCATATATACAAGTGAAATTCAACCACACCACAGTAATGGTGAAATTTGTCTCAGCAACATAACAAAAAAGGGAATGGTATTTCCAATTGATTTTTATATAGAGCAATTTTTCAAGAATAATAATTTAATCAAACTAAATTTAAAAACAATTGAGAAACATATGGCGAAAAAAGTTAAAAACATTTCCCTAAAGATCAAAAAGTTATTCCATATTTTCTTTATTCTGATGATCTTCAAGTAAATAACGCTTTAGGTTCACATACATCATCAGTAAGTGCATTTTATATCTCTTTTCCAACCGTTCCAAATTGCAATAAAATTGAAAACATATTGCTTGCATCTTTAGTAAAAAGTAGAGATTTTAAAGCGTTCGGAAACGATGTATGTCTTCAAAATTTAGTTAAAAAACTTGTTAGTTTAGAAGTTAATGGAATTAATTTCACAATAACTGCGGAAATTGTTAATGTTAAATTTGTACTTGGACTGTTTCTTGATGATAATTTGGCATTGAATACAATATTAAAGTGCAACAAAAGTTTTAATGCCCATTCATATTGCCGCTTATGTAAAGCAAAAAAAGATCAGGCATTCTATCTATGTGAGGAACTCCCAGAAAATTTAAGAAATAAGGAAAACTATGCAATAGATATAGCAAAAAATGATTCAAAAAGGACCGGCATAAAAGGTAAAACAATACTTAACAAAATACCTTCGTTTCATTTTATTGAAAATCAAGTTGTTGACATTATGCACGATCTGTTTGAAGGTGTTTTTATTTATGGCATGTGCCAAGCTATTTTAAAATTGCTTGTCAAGTCTAAATCTATTAATCTCGACGATTACCATAAGTTTTCATTAGTGACATTAAATTTGAGAAAGAAAAACTTTAATTATGGATCTATTGAAATCGGCAATCTTTCTCCAGAAATAACTCTGCAAAGATTACAAACAAATAACTTAAATATGTCTGCGAGAGAATGTATGACATTTGTTCACTTTTTCCCTTTAATGTTTCATGATTTAATTGATGCTAATGATGATGTATGGAAGTTTATATGCATAGTTGTACAATTTTGTGCTACATATTTCATATAATGACACAATAATAAACTTATTGAAGGAAACAATAATTGAGCATATGTAATGAACACGTAGAATCACGAGCTTGTACTTATTTTTTTTATAAATTAAAAACATAAAAACAAGAAGTTACAAAACTTTGGCAAGAGCAGGACTGCGGGAGCCATCGATAGACTAGCAACAGTCGGGAAAAAGGGGGGGTTCTGTCCTCTCCTGAACCAAAAGTCGGTTTGGTACAGAGTTGTTATTACAGACTCCCTTTTTAGTTTGTTCATAGTATATTGAAACTATATTTAAAGGACCGTAAAACCATATTAATAAAATAAAGATGCCCGAATATGGTCTTATGTGGAAAAAGGAAACATAAAAAGAACGTATTGAATTATTTAACCTCACAAATGGTTCTTCAAAGCGGTAAAGAAGAACCTGTCTCGTCACCCACCCAATTCTTATGCTCCAGACATTTAAAGTTATTAGAGCCCCTAGCACATTTAATCACCTTCGCCTATATCATCTTAAGAAAACACGAACAAGATACTTTTATCCAGACATATTTAATTCAAAAAAAGGGATATGCATGTTTATATACTTATATTAAGGTGGATGCTATTGGTAAATGTTACAGAGGAATTGGCAGAGGACCTGACAAAAGCAAGATTTTGGAATATGGATTTGTGCCCCGAAATTTGTATCTTTAGCTACAAAAGTTTGGCAAACGAAAGTGGGCGAAAACGGGCGCAATACTAAAGATTGTTGATATCTGAATTGATCTGATTTGTGCCAATAAAGTTGTGTTGTGGCTACCAAAGTGTGGCTAAAGACAACAGCCTTCTCAACGTGCGCAATACGGGGGATAGCTGATATCTGGAAGTTTGGCTAAAGACAGCGGACCTCAGAAAGGGCGCAATGCGGAAGATGGTTGAAATGTATTTTTTGTGCAAACAATATTATTTTTTTACAAACTAAACATTTAAAATTTTTTTATTATTAAAATTTTATTTGTTTCAAATAAACAAAAACATATTTTGACAGAGAAGGTATGCAAATAAGAAAACAAAAAAATTATCAGCTGTTCGATTGCATATACCTAACAAGCGATAGTCGATGGGAAAGAAGTAAAAGGCATCATAAGTAAACGAAATAAAAAATATTAATCAAAACAAAAGAACAAAAATGTTAATTTGCAATGTTAATTTTAATGTTTAAAGGTACATGATAATGTTAGATACATTCATACATGTGTATTAATGTAGCTTACATACACATGTATGTATATTGATACTAATGCAATTGAACTTATTGCAATGATGATTTTTACTTCATACATGTATGCATTAATAATTGTTTGATTATTGCACTCACAATTTTAACAATGTTCGATGACGTGAAGGCCTCCAAGAGATCGATGTTATGATGTTGTTGGTGTGATTATTGCTAAAATTTTGTTCAAATGATATTATTAATGCTTGTCAGAGTTTCCTAACCTTGAACCCAAAAATTTATGTTTAATTAGTGATTTAGTTTTTTTTTCGCAAAAGACTAAAATGGTTTGAATGCTCTCAAACCATACAAATACATTGGTAAGAAAAATATACTTAACAGCTAAAGGTATAAAAACAAACTTTATAAGCAATTTACAACAACATGATAGATAAGCTAAAGGAATAAACTGACAGTTCTATATTCTTGGATAGGTTGATAACTAGAAAAAAATTAAATTTTTGACTTTACAAATGGCGATTTTTGATTAGCAAGACATTTAATGAAGCGGAAATGCTGTTATTGCTTAGAAATGTTATTTTGTGCAGTAGTATAGGTAAGTTTAGCTAATCTTATTATTGAATTGAATGTATATATGATGATTTCCATGAAAGTGTTAAATTTATGATTTTAATTTTGCAGAATGTTAAAAATTTGTTTGTGGTCGGGAAAGTTTAAATCTGATAGAATAATAAGCAATATTTTTAGATATGAATACTGAATGGAAACCAAATAAATTATAATCTTAAAAGTTTTGTCCACAACTGGTGAATATTCAAACATAATTAGGGGGTTCTGATGATGAGGTATACTTATGTGTTTCGTAATTGTATGTAGGAGTATGTTGCTCAATTGTGGGAGAGATCTTGGGAACCAACTGATCGAACTTTGTTGTACGACATTTCTTTATCTCCGATTTCATGCATTTAATAGTTCGAAAACAAATGCGCTGCTACCGTCCTCATAAAAATACAGTTGCTTGATATACCCACAAAAGAACAATTATTGCAATGAAATTGAATAAAATAATCTTTAAAGAAAATACAAAATTAAACAACCTAATGAGAATTGCTTTTCAAAAATTTTTAAATTTGTGGTGTTTTAAAAAGAACTTATGATGTCAGATTCCTCCCAAATTTACAATATTTAATAAAACGGGTGTTAAGTTTAAAATATCCACACTAGTGGACCCGATTCCAATGTGCCAAAAGTGTTATGGAGTACAACGATTGAAGGAAACTTTTCTTCTCCAAAATCCTCAATAATTGCCGATGCACCAAATTACTTTACTGCACATACAAATGTTGCAAATCTTCAAAATTAGATATACTGTGCAGTCTGCAATTGTAATAAATCTTTCCAGAGCCACGACTTTCAACAAAATGAACGAGAAACGGATATGATTTTTTGTTTTTGCAAGTTATTTGAATTGGGTGAGTTGACAAATACTTGAGTAAGTGTCAAATAGTTATGTAGAGATTGAGTGGCAACTTCAAAAAAATATTGTGTATAATCTACTACAAATAAATATGTTTAAAGTAAACCAAACTGAATACAGTGAAGGGCAAAACTGTTTGTAATAATAAAACAAGAGTTTTATAATTCAAAACTTTTAAGACATATATATAAGCTTAAACAAAATATTACAGAAAAGTTTGGGAAATTATAAGTTTTGTAAAAATTATCAAACCGTTCATTACAAACTAGGTTATTCTGATGTTTTACCATAACATAATTATCTGGAAAAAAAGGTTTTCACAGTAAACAAATATAGGTAAAATTCATTTAAAAATCTCAGATACGTATATCTTTTGAATGAAAGGTACCAACCACTTTGCCATTAAGGTCTTCCAAGACATAATAGTGACTTCCAACCTTCTCTTTCACTCTAGATTTAATAAACAGTGGAGCTAATTTAAAATTGAAATTTTTCTCACTACTACTCTTTTCAAACTTTCTTCTAAAAACTATTTGTCCTGTTTGGAAGGTTTGAGGTCTAACACGCAAGTTATAGGTTCTCTGCTTGGTATCATATGCGGTTTTTAAATGTTTTTGTAAATCGGCTCGAATCAATTTAAGACTATCGTCACGAGACAGTTGATATGCAGGATCGTTAAGCAAACGTAAGTTTCTTAGGATTTCATAGGTAGTGCCATGAGTGACCATATCAAATCCGAAGACAGCATGGTATGGAGTACAGTGAATTGACTGTTGATAGGAGTTTCTTAATGCGCAACTTATCTGGCTTAAATGCTCGTCCCACATTTTATGATCTTGTTTAGATAAGATCTTATTCCCGCAATAACCGAACGGTTAACCCTCTCGGACGTATTACTTTGGGGCGAGTAAACAGCCGTAAAAGTATGTTTAATACCAAAACTTGTTAAAAAGGCCTTGAAGTGCGACCCATTGTCGCTCACAATACTTTCAGCACACCATACACATGAAAAATTTGTTGCCTAAGATAATCTTCAATTGATTTGGAGGTAAATTTGCGAAGGGGAAATAACCAATGGAATTTGGTCAGGTGGTCAAGAACTATAAGAAGTCCTATATAGCCCGATCTACTCCTAGGGTACGGTTCAAGAAGGTAAATAAACATTTTCTGAAAAGGACGACTAGAAATCATTTGTTTTCCTATTTCGGGTTTTAATGTAACGTTTGGAGCTTTGTTTGTCCTACAGGTCTCGCAGTTTCTTACATAGTCTTACATATCCTTAACCATGCCAGGCCAGAAAAAACTCCGACGAATCAATTCCAGGGTTTTAACCATTCCCCCATGTGCACAAACAGGGTCATCATGTGCTCGAGTAATTACGTTCTTTCTTAGCCTAAAAGGTATCCACAATTTCCAACTATTTTTGTCTTGTTCTTCATTTCCACTATAGTGCTCAGTTCTCAAATAAACAAATTTATCTTTCACTTTAAGATCAGGGTATTTATAAGGTTCATTCATGATTTTGTCTTTAAGATTTGTATAATCAGAATCTTCAAAATATGCCGAATTTAGATCTATTTCGGGTTCTGAAAAAGATAAAGCACATATTTCGTCACCTAAGCTCCTCGACAACGCATCCGGGACAACATTTTCTTTCCCCTTGCGGTGGCTAATTGTAAACTTGTATGGTTGGAGTTTGAAAACCCATCCAGCCAAACGACCTGTGAGTTCTGGCTGCCTCATAAGCCAAACAATGCTCGAATGATCCGTTATGACCTCGAACTCCTGAAGTTCGAGGTAGCTCGAAAACGCTTTATCGCCTCCAGGACAGCCAAACACTCACGCTCAGTCACACTATAATTTTGTTGAGCGGTGTTTAGCTTTTTGCTCATAAATGCTATGGGTTTTTCATTTCCCTGGTCGTCTAACTGTATCAACACTGCGCCTATACCAAAGTTGCTGGCATCGCAGTGTAAGTAAAATTTCTTTTCAAAATCGGGGTCAGTTTTTATGCCACCATTGCCTATGACATACCCTAAGTACTGAACCGTAGTTACACAAAACTTGCTTTTACTTATGTTCAATGTCAGATTTGCTTTACGAAACTGGTTAGCCACACGCACTAATACTGATAGATGAGTCGGAAAGTCCTCCGAGACAATAATTAAGTCGTCTAAGTAGCCGAATACTGCATTGCGAAGATCTGGGGGAATTATTTCGTCGATTAACTGATAGAGAGGTCGTCCGGGTACGGTAAAGGCTGTCAATGGTTTTGATTCGTCTGTTAGGCCAATTTGCCAATATGCGTCTTTTAAATCTAATTTTGATATTATATTTGCTTTTGGGATTCTAGAAAATATTCCCTCTATCGACGGCAAAGGGTATGCGTCTTTCTTTGCCACAGCATTGACCTTCCGTGCATCGAGGCACAACCTGACCTTATTTTGTTTGATCACCAGTCTCATGGGTGAGCTCCAGGGAGATTGGGATGGCTCTATGACCCCTAAGGCAAACATGCGGTCTAATTCGGTAAACATTAGTTTCTCCACAGCAGGAGAAACTGGGTAAAGACGTTGTTTAATGGGTTTGGACTCGCCTACGTCTATTTCGTGCTTAATGAGTTTTGTTCTTCCCAGACCTTGTTGCTCGAAATTAGGAAACAAAGCAATAATAGTGTCTAATTGGTGCTTTTGGCTCGACGTCAAAGGGTAGTTTATTTCTTCTGAAGTTTGTTCAGGTTTTATATTTTTAACAGACAACATTTCGGACTTTTCATTAGGTTTATCGGACAAATTTGCTACAGACATATCTACAATATCTATGGACTCTACAATATTGGGAATGAGATTAAAGGCATTCAAAAAATCAATGCCTAAAATTAACCTTTGGGTTATCGATGGAATAATGAATAGTTTAAGATTTCGCTCCTGATCTTTGAACCTTACATCTACGGCTAACCAACCTGCAACTATTTGTGAATTTCCGTCTGCAGTTTTAACAGATGATCGACATTTATGGTAGTTGGGAAATGACGTGAAATTTGATGTTGCTAGATCTGATCCAATGCAACAGATATTAGCACCAGTGTCAAGAAGTCCGTACTCGGTAAAGGTCAAAAAGTTTACTTTTGCATAAAAACGTTTATCTGTTGGATTATTAATTATGGTGGAAATTAAGAACTTATTACATATTTTACGCATTTTAAAGTAAGAACGGAGACGAAAAGTTGATCGTTTCGGTTTGGGCTTTTTAATAGAATTTATAGAAGAACTATGAAATATCTCATTACGTTTCCTAATATAATTTTGCAATCTTTCGTGATATGACAAGTGTGGATATATAATTTTTGAAATACCTTTTGTTTCATAGTTATTATTATCTTTTCTGAGAATTTTTAAGGTCACTTTAGTATTTTTGTTAAAGTCTGGTTTTATTATGGACATTTCCGGGAGATATATTTTGTCAGAACTATTCGAAATGTGATTGGAATCTTTGTCACAAGTTTTAACTACTTTTCCGACTGTTTCTGATCCAGAATCCTGTAGTTTTTTGACAAAATAATCTTTCTATTCGAACATTTTGGGCACTGTGGCTTATATGTGTTTTTTGCACCACAACCATAACAAGATATAGTGCGTTCCTTAAGACAATCGTCCCATACATAGTCAGGCTCGTCGCAATTCCAACACCTAATTATTCTGTCCGAATTTTGAATAGAATTAACTCCACATGACTAGGATTGCTTGAATAATCTAAATTATCAAAATTATCTGCTTTACTTATTTCGGCAATATGCCTGCGAGGAACCATAGGATTTTGAGAACGAAAGGCTAGATTTCTACGAACATGTTCTTCGCTTAAAAATAACTCACGCATCTGTACAAGTTTACGCAAGTGCGGAATAGAATGTACAGGTATGTATTGTATTTCCTGACGTATTTCAGGTCGCAAATTTCTTGTTAATATTTCAATTAACTCCATTTCGGGGATTGGAGATGGCAACCTGTCCATTATGAAAGAAATTGCGTCAAAATAGGAATCAAAAGTTTCTCCTACTTTTTGTTTGCGATTTCGAATTTCTTCTTTGATATCATAAGATGACTTAAAATCCTTATATTGGCATTGAATTGCCTCACAAAAATCTGTCCAATCGATATTACCTACTCTTTTATGATAGCGCCAATACCATTCTTTGGCCTTGCCGCTTAGAAGAATATTTAAATTCTTGCATATTGGTGTAAAATTTCCGCTAAAATGATCGTTAGTGAGAGATCGAACTCTATAGAGAAATTCATCAATATTTAAACCGGAAGATGAACCGTCGAATCGTAAACTCCAACTCTGTATGATAAAAGTAACTTTTTCAGCAGCCATATTAAAACTATTTAAATTTTGTGAACTTGGAATAATATTTCTATCTCTAGAGTTAGGTACGTTATTGAAAGCATTTTCATTTCTTTGTTCCGTTTCCCTATTAATATTTGGACTAAAATTGTAAAAATTTTGATTGGATCTTAAATTAGGATTCTGTGGTATTTCATTTAGAGGTGAATTGCCATTAGGATTACAATGAAAGTGTTGATTTGTTAGGATATTCAAATTGGAAAGTAATCTTGTTAGAGTATTCTCAATCATATTATTCAACTGGTCGTAATCTATATTATTTCTTTGTCTCGTCGATTGGATCTTGCTAAGTTTTGTCGGGTATTTAAGTTTTGAGAATTAGTTGGTGTTGTAGGAAAAGTTTCCATAGGGGTTCTAGCTTGATCTTCTTCAATGTTTCCAGTACTAGATTCCATTAAAGAGCGTTGAGTGTCTTGAATAAGGTTTCTACTTTGACTACGTGTATTTGGTCTTCCTACCATAGCTCCTCTAGGACGACCTCGAAATGTAGATTTAGGAACATTATTCAAATTATGAATTTTCAAACTAGCCAAATCGCAGGGCAATTTGCACGTAGGGCATTCTGCATTATTTGAAAAAAGTTGATCAATACAAAGTCGATGGAAACAATGATTACAGTTTGTAATAATCATGCATTCCTGATTTCCTAACATAACTTTATTACAAATAAAAATTCAAAAATTTTTTGATTTTTGCCGTTTTATTTTTGTCCAAAATGTGTCTTGACTCTTTTATTAATAAAATAAAATTTTCTTTAAGAACATATAACAATTTTATAGTTTTCTAAAAGGTATCTTTACGCAGAACGCTTTGGCGTAAAAAACCTATTCCTATTTTTTGAAAATGTTGCCACTGCGTCCTTCCGAATATGACCTATTTTTTATCAAAACTTCAACTTTGGGCGACATGTTCTAAAATCCCAAAGCTGGGATCAGAAAACTGAAAGCAGTTTTGGAAACCTCAATATGTTTTCTATTTACTCCAAAAGTATTTTCCCTGAAAGAAATGTGGACCCTATGGGCAAAAATGTAAAAAATCCCATTTTTGGGATTTTCATTCCTATTTTGGGGTATTGCGGGATGCCCTTTGACCTTTTCAATTTTTTTTTTGCATTTTCTTATTTGAAATGACAAATTTAACAAGCGTAAAAGATTTCATTGAGTTTTGTTCATAAATAAAGATTTTGTCATATATTACATATTTGTTAAATTTCTAAAACTATGATTTATATCAAAATTTTAATAGGGTCGCAGATAGCTACAACAATTTAGTCCATATTTATCCCTTAATATCTTTTTTTAGTTAGATATGCAACTTCTCGACCCTTTACAAAAAATTTCAAGCCAATATCTCAATTACATTCAAAAATATGTTCATTTAAACCTGTGTCCTTCAATTTCATCTTTTTCATATTTTAGTATTAAGTATGACAGACAGAACATACATTTTGTGTTGAATAAAATATTTGGACAATTTTTAAAAATTATTTAGTTAATTATTTTATTAAAGACTATAACATTGTATATACAATAAAAAATATAATTTTATTATGAGCCACGCACAACAACACCTGAATCACCCCACAAACCACCTTTCCCGCCCACCGAAATATAAAACACAATTTAATACAATATCATCAGTTAGTATAATAGTTTTTTTTATTTGAACTGTTTATCTTAAACATAATACAATTAATTCTTACAACCTACTTATATAGTTAATTCCTAACACTACTTATTTTCTATAAATTAATCTGTCATATCGGTATACATATCCAGAAGGTAATATAAGTCCTTTAAATCTTCCTCGTTTTGAGATGATAGAGTTTCATAACAAATCCATCTTTTTCGCATAGTTGAAAGAACAAGATCAGAAGATAGAAGTAAACTATTAAAAATATCTTCATTCTGTGATTGCCTGGAGCATTTTCTTGAGCTGAAAAGTTGAACATGCTTAAAATCTCGATTCATCGCTTCCTGGGCTTCTTCTGTTAACTCTCCAAGTGGAAGAATATTCGATTCAATTATTATTTGACCATGACACAATACTTTGTGTACTGTTGGTGTTAGTTCCCTCTATGGATACAGAGATACAAGTAATTTAGAAATTTCAGATGTATATTCCCCAAATCGATTTCCATTAATTTTATGTTTACTATTCAGTGCCATTAAAATAGTGTTAACTCTTCGAAGCAACTCCTTGTCGATTCCAGTTATTTTTGAAGTAATTTCAAAATCACGAAAAAACCTTCTCGCCGTATTACCGTCATTTGTACTACCGCAACTTGGAAGTGGTTTGTCGATGTTTAATCCCATCTGAATTTTAAATTCTTCTTGGATTCTGCTTTTTTCCGCAGCTCTCAGTTCTTTCAATTCTTCATTATTTTTTGTTGATTTAGTAAGATTCTCTGGCACACTTCTATATTTGAGGTCGTATGCTATGTGTAAAAAGTAATCCAAAAATCGTGTTCTGGCATGAAGTGGTGAAATTCAGTAATACTTCTGCTTTTGTTTATATTTGAGAATTGCGACTTTTTCTCATTACATATTGAGCATCTCCAGAAGGAAGAAGTGTTATGGCATTGCTGACCTTTCCATCAATCATTGTTAAGCTTAGCTGATATGATACGTTAATAGAGAATTCCTTTATTTTTATGCAAATGGGCTCCAGTGCATTTATTTTATCTTTTAAATATTCCACTAAATCTTTTGTTGTTTTCTTTGACTCCTTTATATATTCAAATCCAATAGGTCTACAAAAATTTTTTTGAGCCCGGAGTTGTATTGATCCATATATCTTCAAATGAATTTCGGATGCTTGACGATGATGGATTAAGGGAATATGAACGAATTCGTAATGGCACTAATGATGACATAAATACACTTTTGTAGTCTGCTAATGTCCGACTTCCACAAGCTTGTTTGTATTCTGGAAGTGCTGATAAACCGTCACATCCCCATGGAGTTGGTATACTTTCCACAATTCGCTTAAGTCGTTTTGGTGATGCATTAGGAAGAATAGTTGCAATATGTACGGCATCCATAGGTTGGTTTTCCTTTTTCAAATGTATCAGCAATTTCCTCATTTGAGATTGAAAAAAGTTTTTGTGTACCCTCTTTTTTTTGACCTTGAACATAAGTCTTCGTATGACTTGCAAGGCACTCATGCTGATGTGTTGTAAGTTGAGATTTCCGTAGTAGTTTCCATCCAACAACAAAATTTTAATCGAAATTTCTTTTGATTTCCATCCACAGACTTACTTTTTACATCAAAAAGTTTTCAATTTTTGATATGCCTGTTTTGTCTTTTTCTACTATATGTAGTTTTTATATAATTTGAAATGTCTTCAATTCTTTCTGGCCCTTTTGAAGATACACTCCATAAAACGGAACACAACTCTTCGTACTTTAATGTAATCTTTATTGTAGATTTATTAAATATGGTACTTAAAATCTGAGAAGTTTACTTATATACCAATTCTTGTCATTTCCGATACAGGTATTCCAAAGTAAAAAATTACGAACTGTCTACCTATTAACATTTAGGACTATATTACTATAACCTGTAATTCAGTCATTGATATTTCTTTTTATGAATGAATCGAAATTATCATTACCTGTATATTTTTACCTACATGATCATAAACGAAACAGAACGAAATCATCTGTCAAAAAATTTAGGTAAAAAATAGTTATAAATTTCTAAAAATTTAAGCATAATATGACCTTTCAATTATAAGGTTAAGCAGACAAATAGAAAATAGGTAAATATAAGATTTAAACATGTTCTATCATATTTAATACTAAAATATGAAAAATATGAAATTAAAGGACACAGGTTTAAATGAACATATTTTTGAATGTAATTGAGATATTGGCTTAAAATTTTTTGTAAAGGGTCGAGAATTTCCATATCTAACTAAAAAAAGATATTAAGGGATAAATATGGACAAAATTGTTGTAGCTATCTGCGACCCTATTAAAATTTTGATATAAATCATACTTTTAGAAATTTAACAAATATGTAATATATGACAAAATCTTTATTTATGAACAAAACTCAATGAAATCTTCAACGCTTGTTAAATTTGTCATTTCAAATAAGAAAATGCAAAAAAAAATTGAAAAGGTCAAAGGGCATCCCGCAATTCCCAAAAATAGGAATGAAAATCCCAAAATTGGGATTTTTTACATTTTTGCCCATAGGGTCCACATTTCTTTCAGGGAAAATACTTTTGGAGTAAATAGAATACATATTGAGGTTTCCAAAACTGCTTTCAGTTTTCTGATCCCAGCTTTGGGATTTTAGAACATGTCGCCCAAAGTTGAAGTTTTGATAAAAAATAGGTCATATTCGGAAGGACGCAGTGGCAACATTTTCAAAAAATAGGACAAGTTTTTTACGCCAAAGCGTTCTGCGTAAAGATACCTTTTAGAAAATTATAAAATTGTTATATGTTCTTAAAGAAAATTTTATTTTATTAATAAAAGAGTTAAGACACATTTTGGGCAAAAAAAACGGCAAAAATCTAAAATTTTTTATTTTTAAATTAAAAAACGTATATTTTTGGATCTGTAAATGATATTGACCTGAAATTTTTTGTATATTATTGGAAATTTTGTTGTCTAACTAACAAGAAAAAAATTACGCCCGGTATTCAAAAAAAGGCGGACCAAGGTATGGTAAATTTTGTATCACTAAATGCCTATAACTCCGATATTATAAGAGATAAGTAGTATGTCCAAGCATGTTTTTTCAAGATCTCGTCGAGCGCTTTCAGAAAATATAAAAATTTGGTATTTGGGTGAAAAACAAAAAAATGGCACGAGTTTAAAAATTTTACATGTCGTAGGTACCCTACTTTGAGCCGCCGTCCCGTCCCTGGGGCATCTGCGGGGTTCATCTTCAAAACTTAAACTCGAATACTCCTTGGCTACGCTCACGCCAAATTTTATCCCGATCTGATCAGCCGTTTAGAAATGCCAGATTTATTTCCAAAAAATTTCCATTCTGCCCCACTGTGCAATGTTCGATGACGTGAAGGCCTCCAAGAGATCGATGTTATGATGTTGTTGGTGTGATTATTGCTAAAATTTTGTTCAAATGATATTATTAATGCATGTCAGAGTTTCCTAACCTTGAACCCAAAAATTTATGTTTAATTAGTGATTTAGTTTTTTTTTCGCAGAAGACTAAAATGGTTTGAATGCTCTCAAACCATACAAATACATTGGTAAGAAAAATATACTTAACAGCTAAAGGTATAAAAACAAACTTTATAAGCAATTTACAACAACATGATAGATAAGCTAAAAGGAATAAACTGACAGTTCTATATTCTTGGATAGGTTGATAACTAGAAAAAAATTAAATTTTTGACTTTACAAATGGTGATTTTTGATTAGCAAGACATTTACTTAATGAAGCGGAAATGCTGTTATTGCTTAGAAATGTTATTGTGTGCAGTAGTATAGGTTAGTTTAGCTAATCTTATTATTGAATTGAATGTATATATGATGATTTCCATGAAAGTGTTAAATTTATGATCTTAATTTTAATTTTGCAGAATGTTAAAAATTTGTTTGTGGTCGGGAAAGTTTAAATCTGATAGAATAATAATAAGCAATATTTTTAGATATGAATACTGAATGGAAACCAAATAAATTATAATCTTAAAAGTTTTGTCCACAACTGGTGAATATTCAAACAAAATTAGGGGGTTCTGATGATGAGGTATACTTATGTGTTTCGTAATTGTATGTAGGAGTTTGTTGCTCAATTGTGGGAGAGAACTTGGGAACCAACTGATCGAACTTTGTTGTACGACATTTCTTTATCTCCGATTTCATGCATTTAATAGTTCGAAAACAAATGCGCTGCTACCGCCCTCATAAAAATACAGTTGCTTGATATACCCACAAAAGAACAATTATTGCAATGAAATTGAATGAAATAATCTTTAAAGAAAATACAAAATTAAACAAATTAATGAGAATTGTTTTTCAAAAATTTTTAAATTTGTGGTGTTTTAAAAAGAACTTATGATGTCAGATTCCTCCCAAATTTATAATATTTAATAAAACGGGTGTTAAGTTTAAAATTTCCACACTAGTGTACCCGATTCCAATGTGCCAAAAGTGTTATGGAGTACAACGATTGGAGGAAACTTTTCTTCTCCAAAATCCTCAATAATTGCCGATGCACCAAATTACTTTACTGCACATACAAATGTTGCAAATCTTCAAAATTGGATATACTGTGCAGTCTACAATTGTAATAAATCTTTCCAGAGCCACGACTTTCAACAAAATGAACGAGAAACGGATATGATTTTTTTTTGCAAGTTATTTTAATTGGGTGAGTTGACAAATACTTGAGTAAGTGTCAAATAGTTATGTAGAGATTGAGTGGCAACTTCAAAAAAAATATTGTGCATAATCTTCTACAAATAAATATGTTTAAAGTAAACCAAACTGAATACAGTGAACTATTTGTAATAATAAAACAAGAGTTTTATAATTCAAAACTTTTAAGACATATATATATAAGCTTAAACAAAATATTACAGAAAAATTTGGAAAATTATAAGTTTTGTAAAAATTATCAAACCGTTCATTACACATAATACCATGTTTATCAAAATATTTGCAGAGACTTTAAAGCCCAAACATCATTTTCTTACTCATTATCCAACCGTTATCAAAGCATCCGGACCATTAAGATGTTTTTCCAATTTTATGTTTGAAGCTAAACATAAAGAATTGAAGTCGTATGCCAATGTATGTAATAGTCGAAAATGTTTCATTTTATCAGCAGCAATTAAATTTCAATTTAAATTTGCATACAAAATTTTCTTCAAAAAAAGTTATTGCAATGATGTATTTTATAAAGAAGATGAAAGGATTCAATCAAATTACAACGAAATTATTTTAAAAAATGAAAATTTAAAACACCTTGAGATTGTAAGCTTAAAATCTATTTCACACAATGGAACTACCTGCAAATCTAATTTTTATGTTGCTCGATTAAATAGTGAACACTTATTAGATGCTTTCAAAATTAAAGAAATTTTGTACTGTGATTCAAATTGCAATATATTGTATGCGAAAAGAAATTTTAAGCTCAATTTTAGTCCAAATATTGTAGGATATTTTATTGATGACGTACCAACATCATTATCAATTGTTCCTATTCGTGATATTGTAGGATTTTCATTTAATATTTTGCATTTATGTAATGGACAAAGAGCTGTAAGAATAAAGAAGTTTACAATAGAATAATAAAGATAATTTAATAAAAACAATTCCACAACACAATGGATAAAGAGGCCGTTAACGCACCAAAAGAGGACGAATTTCATAGTTTAATAAAAAGCATTGATATTGATAACTATTTATATGTAATGCCGATTATAGAAGGTAAAATTCAATAAAATCGTTATATAGTGCTGTAGAAAAGAAACTACTCAAAACTTAAACTGATCGCAATTCCTCTATACATGTGAAGTGTCATTAAAATGGAACTAAGCGTGGAAGTTTATTTTTTTCTTTTCTATACCACTGTGCGTTAATATAGTCATACCTGAGTATTTTAGTATTTTCCTCTTACAGAGCAGAAAATTACATTAAGCCAATTTAAAAGTTTCGATCGATATTACTTAGACAAATTATTTGAAATTGGAAGTTTTAATCATTTACGAGAACTAGGAAGAAAAGTTCAATTTATTGAAAAGTTTTCCGAATGGAAAAAATCTGCCAATAACCTAAATAATGAAAGCAATAACCCGATTTTTACTAATGATGAAAGTTCTTTAAATTATGTAAGTTTGTTTGTTACAAAAGGTATAAAATGTAATAAAGTTCTTTTTTTAAGAATTTAAATCAAGTGTTCATAACTAATCCTATTTATTGCGAGTTTAAATCATATTATGATAAGAATGGTCATTTGGGAAATTTAGAGCAAAATAAATTAAGAAGAGCAATTATTGATTTTTTTGCTTCAAAAAATATAAATTTAGATTCAAAAAAACTTAAAAATCTTGCCTCTCAAATTCATCAGCTATTTCCAAATGAAGCTGAGGAAGTATATTTTGAAAAACAGAAGCACCAAAGGGCCAAGGGTAAATTATTTTATAGGCATCAAAATGCTATGAAATCAAGTGCCAAGCTCATTACCAAGGCTATACCATATATAGAAAAGAAAATTTATTTCCTGGGAAATGGTATGAAATTAAAAATAGTGAAAATATGTATTGATATTAAAATATGTTTTTATTTTTCAGAACAAGATGCCTCCAAAATAAAATCTTTTTTGAAATATAATTTCCAGGATAGAGAACAAACATGCCAACGGTGGAATCAAACAAATAGACAAATATTAATAATAATGTTCTATTTTCAGATTCAAAGGATGCAGTACTAATTTATTTAATTCATGGAGTTTTAAAGCCAGACAGATGTCATAAAGATATTGGTAGGCCAACTATTGCGGATTCTCAGATGTCCACTATAAAGTTCCTAGAAGAAGACATTGAGGTGGATTTATATAGTTGTCAACCGCCTTTCCTTTTAATTAAACAAAATTTATTTAGTGTAAATACAATCCATGTAGTCGTAGACCAAATTATATACAAGGCTGACACGATTGCTTCTGCTTTAGCGCTTTGTTTTAAAATATATCAGGTTTTCAATTTAAATTATAATATAAAATGTATCAACTTTTGGTTATTTATACAAAAAATTTTATTTCAAATTGACGTTGTAGGAAATAATTTTAAAGCAATAAGTGCATTTTTTAAAGCACATAACAACTTTTAAATTAAATGAAATGTGTGAATATAATTCTAAGAAATTTTAATTGACTACAGATATGTAGTATGTACATATTTACGCTATTACCATTATAATTTCAATTTTCAATTTAGTGTTAATCATTTCTTAATAACATTATTTTAACTTATATGTATCTTTAATTTATATGTAAAAATCTTCAATAAAAATAACTGAAACTGAATAACTAAAAAAACAGTAATTTCTAATGTTTTTGTAGGTAAAAAATTGTCAGTAAAAATTACTGAAAAAACAGTTGTTTTAAATATTTCTGTAGGTAAAATTTTGTCAGTTAAAATTACTGAAAAAAACATTATTTTCTACTGTTTCGTACTTTATTTTTTGTTAGTTAAAATAAATGAAAAAATCATTCATTTTTACGTAATTTGCTAGTTAAAAAAAACAGCATTAAAAAACAATTGAAAAACTCCTTTGTTTTAAATGAAAAGTTTGTAGTCCGTTTTTTAAATGAAATTTCATTTGTTTATAATGAATTTTTAGTTGAATTTACCTACATAATATTTTGAGTGTATAAGTGGGCGGACTAGCATTAGGGAGCGTGGCACCTCCCATATATATTAAATAAAAAAATCGTTTATCTTGGAAACTATTACAGTTAGAATCTTAAAATTTTACCCGAATAACTTTAACATCCATGTTAACATTTTGGGTATTAAATTGGCGGACTACCCATGAGAGCGGCACCTCCCATATTAATTAAATACAAAAATTCGTTCATCTGAGAAACTAATACAACTTTTATCTGGAGAGCTTAAAGCCCCACATGGATTAAATAGAAAAAATCGTATATCTAAGAAACTATTAGAGCAAGAATCTTAAAATTTTATATGAATAACTTTGACATTCATGTGAGCATTAAGAAAATAACGGTCGGACTTTCAATGGGAGGCTTGGCACAACATATTTGAATTAAATACAAAATTTTCTATATCTTGAAAAATGTTAGATAATTCAAATTTTTTATAGATAGAAATTAGCGAACTTGCAATAATTTGCTTGGCATCTCACATATGTAACATATTGTTAATCTGGAAAACTATTTTCAAAATCGTTAAGTGGGTTTTTTATTTATAGTAGAGGGTAAAACAAAAAATATTGTATATCCCAAGGCATTAGAATAAGAATTTTTTAAGAATAATTATATTAATATTTAGCAAGTAAGAAATAAAAAGATCATTAATGTATTATTTTAGAATTTAAATGAAATATATTGTCATCATGAGAAATAATAATAAACATTTAAGAAAATTTTTTTAATTTAGTAACTAAATAAATTTATTTTTTTGATTATTATGTATTTAATTTCGATTGGGGTAGCGATGCACACCGAGTATTAGCTAGAGCAATTTTTTTAATTCTTAACCAAATGCTTTCTATGTAACTCCAAGGATCATATATTGTCAGATTCACATAAATGTAAAAAGTGGAGTTCTGAAAAATCAATTAGGGAGTTTATGACAATATCTAATCTGTCTAGGAAAGATGTTATGGAGAAATATCCTTCCCACAATTATTATGAAATCTGAGGTGAAGAAGGCTATGAGAATACATTTCCTTCTCTAACAAGACATAATCCGGATTCGTTGGATGTAAATATTAACTAAAGACTAACTAAAATCCGAATCAAAGTGGCCGCCTCTGTTCCCAAACACTTCCATGAAAAAGCTAACCCTGTTTCCATAAACTCTTCACAACCCACTACTGTATTAAAATACATTAATTATACTGAGAGGCTAAACGTCCTTAACAACTTTCAAGTAAGCATACAATCAGAACCTTCAGCAAGAATTCGCCAAGACAGCAACAAAACTAATGAAAGCAGTTTTATACCTGCAGTTTTATATCTTTCTTTAAATCTTCTTTTTGACTACTTAATGATAAAAATGTTACTTTCGATCTTGGCACGGTACTTGACTTGTCGTTAACATCATCTCAAATGCATTTTTCACATAAAATAATAAACTCATATAATTAATTTCAATACAAAACAATATACTGGACTTCCCAAAATTTCTCTCTAAACGTAAACTAGCTGAAAACCTAAACAATACAAATTTCATGCTAAATTTTGAAGATATTAATAAAAAAATATCCGAAGCTTTCAAAAAGTCTACATATAAAGCCAAACCTAACAAGACCCAAAAATGATCTTTTAATTCATACAAGCCCACTACAAATGCGGAGAACTTTATTCTGGTAATCAAAATCTTTAAAAATTGAATAAAAAAGGCAAAACAATCAGTACTCTCTGCGAATTTCCCAAATCTTAATCTTTGTACAAATTTCTGAAAGGGTGTACAAATTATTCAGCGAATATTTCTAAATGCTCAAGGGAAAACGATGGGAAATTTCTGCAACATTTCAAAGCTCAAGTTACTAATATCTCCATCATCCGATCAGCACCTCCCCACCATATATGAATGAATTCTCAACACCCTGGAGGTTTAGAAAAAACCATCTACGGCAGGTTTAGACAACATGAAATGTTAAAAAAACTCCCGATTAAGACAAAATCTGATTTTAAATGTACTTAACCTTCAATGGAATGAATGCAGTGTGGAGATCTATCAAAATTGTCCCTATGCCCAAAAAACGATAATTACCTAAACAATTTCACCAATTTTAGACTAATTGCTTTACTATCGGTATTTTTGAAGGTCAATAACTAAATTATTAAATCTCGCCTTGAAGAATTGCTAAATGATGGTTTTCTACCAACTAGTGACCCCACGATATCTCACCAACCCAACCCGGCACCACTTTTGCATTTCATCGGGTTGGATGGTTTATTGACAAGTTGACATTATCTTTGCAAAGTTCCTACTCCACCGTCCTCGTATGAGATTAGGGGTTCGGAGTTTCGGTGGCATCGACAGTTCATTATTCGAATAATGTAATTTTTGCATAACTTCCATATTCTTTTCGATTTTATCATTTCGGCAACTACATTTTCTGGTTATAGTGTAATCCCAATTTCTTCGTATAGAGATGATCTTACAAAATTCCATTTAGAGCAGTGAAATATTACATGTTCAGCGCTGTCGTCATCAGTATTATCTCTAATTTTAAAACGCATCAGATATGAGTTAAAATAACCATGACCTGTCATTATCTGTAACAAGTAATAGTTCAATTTACCACGTTTTCGTTTAATCCAACTTGTAATGTGTGGTATTAGTTTATGAGTCCATCTGCCATTTTCCTCGTTATCCCAGCGTTCTTGCCATTTCCTCAGAAGTTTATCTCGAGCTTCACTTTTTATTATTCTAATAAAAGCAGCGCTTCTACCATTATTTTCTGTATTAAGCCTCTTCCATATTTCTTCCCTTTATAGGATAAGGAGGGTGGGATACCAGCAAGGTGCGGTTTTAACAATATCTTATAGATACATTACTTTTTTATTGCGGCTGCAAATACTGGAGCAGCATATAACATCTGTGAATGAATCACGCTTTTCATTAGTCTTCTTGTGGAGTCTTTTGGACCATTCTTGATGGGCATAATCGCTCTCAGTACATTTGCTTTTTCCAAAGCCTTATTTTTAATGGTTTGTACATGTATCTTGTATTCTGATCTCCAGAATCTTAAATACTCTGCGATCTGTAATTAATATTGCTTCTGTTTTTTCCAGCTAGTTTGAGGCCATTTTCTACAAGCCACATCTGTTTATTTGCAATAATTTCTAGTGTTTGTGATATTAATAATGCTACGTCATATGTTTATCCAATGATATGAGCACTTTTTGGGAAATTCGTGTTAAGGAGGCCATCGTACATAATATTCCAAGGACCGATCCTTGTGGAACACCAGCAGTGACATCATATTTTGTTTATTCCAGTATTTTAATAAATTAAAGAATTTATGCCTGTTTGTTTGCAGGAGTTTAGAGCTACTTTCCATCGCACAGTATTAAATCTTTTGACATTTTTGATGATAATGCGATATCTGTTACGTCTATTATAGCATCTACCGTACTTTTTCCTTTTTGAAACCCATATTGTTTTGGCGACAAACCGCCTAGACTATATATTTCTTCCACCAGTCTAAACGATAATCATGCAAGAGGTCTATTTGAATTGGGTTCGTTTAATGGTTTTGTGCCTTTAAGTAACAGTACTAACTTTTGCATTTTCCAGCATTTCAGGAATATACAGCTCTTAAAATATCTGTTATATGTATTTAGTAGTAGTGATGGCCACGATAGCCATCTTAGTTTCTAAGTTTTTTTCTCGCCTTTCTGTACTCTTCTGTAAGAGTTTTATTTTGTTGGTTACGGGTAGCGATTCTTCGTGCATGTAAGCACGCAGTTTAAGTGTCTCAACCGGTGTCCACCAAAAGATTGGGCCTTTCTTTTCGTAATATTTTCTTACAATTGGCATACTAGCATTACAGCACTTTTTGAAGATTTTTTCAGCGAGTCTGTTGTTTTTTCTGTTGCATGGTGTTTATGAATTTGTCTGCATTTAACTTTCTTACATTCCACCTGGGAAGATTTACGTCGATATATTTTGCCATGTTTTTCTTGTTAACGTTAAAGGTTATTTACTGGAGATCACTCAACGTGAAATTTTCCAGTACTTTCCTATCATTTCATCATTATATAGATCAGTGCTTCCAAATGTTATGTCAATTATACTAGAACCTCTAGCATTACTAAAAGTTGCACTGTTTCCACCATTATATAATTAAACCCAACGAGGCAATCATTTCACTAACAATTTTTCCTCCTTTGTCAAGTGTTTTTGCATTCCATTCAGGGGATTTGCTATTAATATCTCCTCCAATTATGACTCTTCTTTTAGCTGTTCTTAACTTATATTTAGTTTTTGTAAGTGTTCTGTAAAGTTCTCAATATTAATGCTAGACGGAAAGTAGCAGCTGTAAATCCTAATACCATTTATCGTGGCGTATACGAAATATTCATTTTGTTCGCAGATATCATCTATAGTAAAATTCTGTTATATATTAATATTGCTGACCGTTTTTTCGCATCTTCGAACCATACATGTGAATCGGATTTTTATATTGTTCACTTATAATTGATATATCTATGCTTGTTTCTGACATTTGGTTTATCACTAGATCTTGGGCTTGTCTTCTATTGCCTAGGTTAACCTAGAGAATTTTAGTCATGTCTTTTAATTTGATTTCTTCTATTTGTAACACAGAATGTCCTTGATCATTTAGGATTTTCAAATTTTTTGGCTAATTGCTCAGAAGCAGCCTTCATGGGCATTTATTATTTCCTCCTCTTCGGCAGACTCATCCATGTCTCTAATATCAATATTAACATTTTGGGTTGTTGAGCGAATTGTGACATCATCTCCCAGAATACTTAAAAGCAGATGGCAACAGTTTGCCTCTATTTTCGGAATTATCGATTATAATTTTGGGAGTTGAGGGATCAGATTGGTTATCTTTTTCCTGGACTATTATCTGGCTTATATCTTCGGCACTTTCAAGATTATAATTCTTAGTTTTGGAAGTTTGAGTGTCCTTTGCCTCAACTATTTGCATGCTTATATTTTCAGTATTTTGATTGGTATTATTAGCAATAGCATCTCTATACTCTCTAATTTGTTGATAGAGAGCCATGACGTATACCAGGTTAACCTGAATTGTTCTGAGAGTATTTTTGTAGCTTACTGCTACTGAATTTATTATGCTCAGTTTATTTCCCAGATCAATAAAAGCCTTTTCCTCTTCGATTTGATGCATCTTTAGACGCATATTAGTTTCGTCCTCCATTTGTACTTTTGCGGACATATTGTTAACACTGGGTGGTGTCCGATTATTTATTTCTTCTGTTGTAACCTTTGTGGGTATATTATTTACCCTAGGTGGTGTTTTCAAACTATTACCAAATGATCTATCTACTCTGTTTTTATTGGGACTTGTAGTATTATCTACTCTTCCAGCAAAGTTAGCCACCGGTGAAGTATTACGGTAATTTGATTTCGACGACTGGGTGCCCGTTTGCACACCCTCCGAAGCAGACGGTACTGCAGTTATTAGTTCCTGCACCGTAAGGTTTTCTTTATTATTCTGCATTTTGATATACTAGGGTCCACGGGTTTGTAAATCCCGTTATCCTTTTAGTAGGATACCCTTGCGGTCTAATTGTTTTATATCTGGATATTTCAAAGGCATAAGATTGTGTTGATATAAACTGTCTTAGCCAATTTTTTTCCAATTTATATAACTAATTGTATCATGAAATTTTTGGAACGGCGATATCTTGTACTGGGCGATGAAAAAAAAATTAAATTTCTAATGGGTAACCCCAAGGAAGTTTAAGTCCGACTATATTTAATATTTTCACCAAGGATTTACATAACATTACTAATGATAGCACACATCTCTTTCAATTTGCCGATGATTTCATAATGGTTTCAAACAATAAGGAATTTTGTGCAGCTTGTGATAATTTGCAGATTAAAGTCAATCAGTTTTTTTCTATGCTTAAATAACTCAATCTTACATTCAAATAGACAAAAAAAACATGGTCATGTATGAGGCCAAGGGAGCTAGACTAGAACCAAAGACAAAGATTCAAAACACACCACTTGCTAATCAAATCCCTAAAATGTCTAGGCATGCATATTAAGAACAGTCTATCTCTAAAGAAACACTACCAGGAAGTATGTAAACCTGCATAGATCATATTATGTAATATGGGGCATTTCACGTCAAGTGAACTAACTTTTGAAATCGATGTCTTCCGATGAAATTTGCACCATAGTTTGTTCTATTGGAAAGTAATTCAGACACAATTTTTCAACAAGATCGCTCGCGAACTTTCTAAGTTAGAGGCGGTCAAAATATGACATTTTGGCCATGCATCCATGTTTTTTCTCATCCATGTAACTTATTACCTATTGTTCTTAGCAAAATGTGTCCCAAATAGTTAAGACAGCTATTTATGCAATCTTTCGAAAAAAATTAAAAAAATTTAATAAAATATTTTTGATTTTTTTTAAATCAAAAATATTTTTCACTTTTTTTTCAAAATGGGCCCTTTGTTTACTTTTTTAAGAAAGCTTTTTTGCTCAGAAGAAAGCTTATGTGTTTTCCTTTAACACCCTTTTTGTCGCTTAGTGGGATGCGAGTGGGATATCTATAAAAAATGTTTTGTAACTCAAGACATACAATTTTTTTCTTTTTGGAAAAATCAAAAACCTTATTGACTTTTTTCCAAAATGGACTCTTTTTTTATTAATTTTTTCTCAAAAGAAAGCTTAGGTCTTTTCCTTTAAAACCTTTTTGGTCGCTTAGTGGGATATCTATCAAAATAATGTTTTGTAACTCAAGACAAATGTTTTTAAATTGATTTTTTTCATATTTGTGTGTAAGTGTTTCTAAAACCTTTAAAATAAAAACCACAACAACTGACCGATAATAGCCACTGGAGGGGTGCAATATGAGGCCGACCGCTATTAATTTTCCACCCTCAAAATTTTTCTGACTTTTGTATCTTGCGCCTTTTTTAGTCAATCCTAGAGGTAGTTTTCAGCGCACGTGATTTTCATTGATAAAATATCAGTTGCCCCAAAAAAAAGTATAGCCTCCAGTGCTCTCATCAGGATCGCATCTTAGATGCGACTGCTTTATTCCATTGGGCAAAGAATTATTGTAAAGAAACTAAAATAGTTTTTAGTAGCAAAGAGGATCATGAGGAAAAATTGAAAACACTAAAGAGCAGATTCGATGCTGCGGTAACAATCGATGGCACTGCTCAATACCATGCTTTCATACCGCTTGTCGATGGAAGACTCAAATTAAAAAAGTTTTCTGCATCTACTCAATGCGATTTCTTTCCAAAGCGAAAAAAGAAGCCAGCAGCGAAATCAGTAGCTGAATCTAATAACGCCAAGAAAGGATTGACAAAAAAAAGCAGCTAATAAAGGTGACAAATAAGGAGGATAAAAGTATAGATATTTGAAAATTTAAAAACTTCATAAATTAAGTGTAAAAATAGTTATTACATAAAATGATCTATTGTTATTAAGATTAAATTTTACTAAATTATTCATCTTTTTATTATTATTATTATATATTAAATTAATTATTATTACAAATAAATAACAAAATTAAATTATTCAACATTTCCATAGAAAAAAAGTAATTTTTATTCCTGAGGTTAACATATTATGGGTATTACAGTATCGAGGCTATGAAATTTTAGTTGAGTATGTTACATACCATCGGAAAGGCTAATGTGTCTAGTTTCTCTGCGTAAGTTTAATTTTTAAGGTTTACACACAAATATGAAAAAAATTAAAATAATGCAAATTTAAAAACCTTTGTCTTGAGTTACAAAACATTTATTTTGATAGATATCCCACTCGCATCCCACTAAGACCAAAAAGGTTTTAAAGGAAAAGACCTAAGCTTTCTTTTCAGAAAAAAAAATTAATAAAAAAAGAGTCCATTTTGGAAAAAAAGTCAAAAAGGTTTTTGATTTTTCAAAAAAAAGTAAAAAATTGTATGTCTTGAGTTACAAAACATTTTTTTATAGATATCCCACTCGCATCCCACTAAGCGACAAAAAGGGTGTTAAAGGAAAACACATAAGCTTTCTTCTGAGCAAAAAAACTTAAAAAATGGATTCATTTTTTTAAAAAAAGTCGACAAAGTTTTTGATTTTGCAAAAAAATTCAAAAATTTAAATCTTGAATTACAAAATATTTTTTTTGATAGATATCCCACTCGCATCCCACTAAGCGACCAAAAAGGTTTTAAAGGAAAAGTCCTAAGCTTTCTTTTGAGAAAAAAAGTCAAAGAGGTTTTTGATTTTTCAAAAAAAAAAGTAAAAAATTGTATGTCTTGAGTTACAAAATATTTTTTTATAGATAACCCACTCGCATCCCACTAAGCGACAAAAAGGGTGTTAAAGGAAAACACATAAGCTTTCTTCTGAACAAAACAAAAATTAAAAATTTTTTTAATTTTTTTTTGCTCAGAAGAAAGCATATGTGTTTTGATAGATATCCCACTCGCATCCCACTAAGCGACCATATATGTCGCTTAGGAAGAGACTTAATCTTTCTTAAAAAAAATAAAAAGGGCCCATTTTGAAAAAAAAGTCAAAAATGTTTTTGATTTAAAAAAAAAATCAAAAATATTTTATTAAATTTTTTTAATTTTTTTTTTTGAAAGATTGCATAAATAGCTATCTAAAGGTATCTAATAAGTTACATGGATGATAAAAAACCTGCATGGCCAAAATGTCAAATTTTGACCGCCTCTAACTTAGAAAGTTCACGAGCGATCTTGTTGAAAAATTGTGTCTGAATTACTATCCAATAGACTATGGTGCAAATTTCAAAAGTTGGTTCACTTGACGTGAAATGCCCCATATAAAAAATAAAATAAATTTAAAATAAACTAAATAATCAAGAACATCGTATTTTTATACCCTTCACCTTCGTGAAAAGAGTATGAATGTCGAGAGTTTTAACGCACCTGCCTTGACGCCCTTATTTCACGGTGGTTTTTTTCATCCACTGGGTAGACTTGAGAACGGTCTACCATCGCCCCTTTATCCTTCAGTGAAGAACCCAGGTGGTAATTTTTGTACATTGACTTTGACCGGTCCATGCACAAGCACTTTGCTGTAGTACTCAGGCTATCTAATTTCTAAACCATTGGATGGCCTCTGAATCCATCAAATAAGCCGAAGACATTGTTCTTACTCCCGCCGTACCCCACATTCAACCCGTACCATGTACAATTAATACCAACTCATTTCCAACGCTTAGTCCCACGTCACTTCTCTGTGGGGTATCTGTTGTTTCGGCAACAGCACCGGACTTATCCCGAAATATTGACTTTACCTTTCCAGTCTTTTAACTGCCACTTACTTTCCCCGAGAATTTGGGATTAAACCGCAGCCACTACGTGGATCCCGAAGGAACCTCAACCAACTGACCAGCCAGGACATAGTCCTGCGGGCAACTGGCCACCCGTAGTACCAGATTATGCGATGTTCTGGTCTGACCTCTTTTCAATCTATGCAAGGACTAAGCCAAGCAGTAGACTGTAACCAATTTTTTAGTCCCGACCAGACTAGAGCTATTGGCTACCTCTTTATACCCAGGGATTGCAATAACACCAAAGTGGAGGCTTCACCAACGTAACATGCCCCGGGGGGTTGTCTGTGTGTATGTTGAAATCAATTTTCATAAGACAACAGATATCTGCGAGATCCGAACTTTCAATAATTCTCCATAAATAACGAAGATATGAGTAAAAATCCGAGACCACCTCTGAAAATTTTATTTTTAGATTTTTTATTTATGCTCAAACTGATATTGCAAAAAACAAAATACATAATCATACGGTAAATTTTTTATTGTATTTATGTGTACAAAAACAAGGCAGAACGAGACCAGAGTAAAGTCGGAAATAGGTGAGAACCGAAAAAGTGAACTATTTTGTACTTTTTTTGTTATGAAATTAAGAAATTAAAGTCTGAATTAGGTGAGAAATTTTTTGTATTTTTTCGTTCTACAAAAGGTACTTTTTGAATTTTCTATAATATCGAACATGAAATTAAGTATGTAGAGCCCGGATTAAGCCAGAACACATAAAATGGTACTTTTTCGTTCTAAAAAAATTTTTTTTAATTTTCTATAATATTAAACCTAGAAACATGAAATTAAGCATGCAGGGCCTTGACTAGGTAAGAACCAAGAAAAAGGGTTTAACAAAAGGTACTCTTTGAATTTTCTATAATATTGAACCTAGAAACATGAAATTAATTATGTAGAGCTTGGACTAAGTGTGAACCCATAAAAGGGGACTTTTTGGTACATTTTCGTTCTTCATAAGGTACTTTTTGAAATTTCTATAATATTGAACCTAGAAACATGAAATTAAGTATGTAGAGTCTGCGACTTTTGATAACTTACCGTTTTGCAATTGTTATTTTTTGTAATAAAATTCGTACTGACTGTTTTTTAACACATCATGGAGAATGGTATATATAATTCGTCACAGCCGAATATAAAATTCTTACTTGGTTTTATTGGGTTTATCATCCAATTAAATTTCTTATATTTGATCATCAAAATTTTAAATCAAGTAAAAAAATGAATAGTGGCATAAGTAAGTTTCATACGTGTAAAAATTTTATGAGGATCGATCCATGATTGACCCTACCATCCATATAAGGTCCCCTCTAGAAAATCACTGCAACGCTCATAATTGGCTTAAAAATACGAGTGTAGCGATGAAATTTAATACGAACTAAATTCTGTCTACCAAATTAACCCTACCCCCCTATAGCTCGGTTTACAGAAAAGATTTAATGCTCATCAGATCTGTGTTCTGGAATAGTACGATGTCCTCCATCTTCTAAATGGGAAATGAGTTCGGCTCCGATGTGTTTTTTTTAAACTCAAAATTCGAGCACAATCCTCGATTTTATGAAGTTTCTGGTTGCACCGGTATCAATCGTAGAAGTTATCAATTTGTTTTGTATTAATATTGTTGCTGTTATACGGGCAACAATATTGGAGGGACGTTACGGTTTTGTATCTCATCTTCAAGTTTCTCATAATATCTTGGTGGAAGATTGAATTAAATCGAATTTAAAATCATTACACTTAACCAAATATTTCTTATTATTACCATGTATGGGCACAATATCGTAGAAATTCAGGCATTAACTTTGGCAACATGTCCACTGGCACACCATACATATCTGAGAATTCTTCTGCACGTTTGATGAACTCCAATTTATCACGAGTTCCGTCAAATAATATGCCCCAATTTCTTTATATTTTCCATAACTTCCATTCCGAATTTGGTTGTGGTAACTTCGATTGTTGTCTGGCTTGCACTACTTCGCTTTTGCTTAACCTGTGACTTAAAGAATGTAAGCTGTTCCGGGGGTTTTAATAACTAACTGCTAGTGTTTCATGTTTTGTCTGTGTCTCTAACAGGTGATTGATCTCATCCTCACAGTTTTGTTCTCTACTGATGAATTTAACCCTTCGTTTTCGAAGTTCCTCTTCGCTACCTGCTGGATCGAGTTGAAATTCACCCAGGTAAATTGCTAATTCATTCCGTTTAAGAGAGTATACCCAAGTAGTTTTTAACATCGCTCGAAGCACAGTTTTATTTAACTTTTTTATATGACACACACTTGATTATTTTTTGTTACGCACGGTATTAATTAAAAATCATGTATACTTTTTCTCTCTGGTTTGAAACAATATTTTTTAACGGACGCCATTGTAACGTCGGGGTTTCCACAAAAAGCTTTATAAGATGGCAGAGGTATAACCTTTATACAACTAATTAAAATCTTTGAATGTTTTTACCAAGAAAAGGCAAACCAAGTTTATAACCCCTTTTCTCCGAGTTTGAGACATTATTTATCTTTAAGTTCCATGTTAAAAAACTGAATGAAAATATTAGTTGATTATTTTTTGAAAATATATTGTTTTTTAACTCATATTATAAACACGTCTTCTTATACCCACCGACAAAAAATGGGGGTATACATCGAAATATTGATCATAGAAAGAACTGTTATAAATATATATACATACATACATACCGACTAAATAATATAATTCAATAATACCCTCCTCACTATAGTGGCGTAGGGTTTAAAAATAATCCACATTTTGAACATACACTCCCGCTTACTTGAATAGGTTCACTGTTTTAATGACATTCAAATTAATTTTTGCAAAAACTAATGGACTAATTAGTAAAATTAAAATTTTAAATAATAACATGATGTCTTAGGTATGGCTAGTGAGACAAAAATTAGCGCAATACCTAATAACGGATTTTTAATAATTTTTTTCTAACATACTACGTTTTTCTGTCATATTTTTTTGGCTCACTTGATTAGGTTCAATCAGAATAAAATCAGTTTACTGATGGCAGTTAAGAGTTTAATCCATTCATATTCTAGTGTCTGTGAATAAAGACAAAATATTTTTTAACAAGTAGGTTGCGGTAAGGCATTAACTAAAGAATAAAACATGTATGAATGTATAGTCGGACATTGCCGACTATATGATACCCTACACCAGTCAGTATGTTACAAAAAGTGGCTAATTAAAAAAAGTGTGTGTCAAATTTCAACAAATTATCTTGAAAATTGCGACATGTACCTTGAGCACAAGATTTACATGGACACGCAGATAGACAGACGGAAGGACAGAAGGACATAGCTAAATCGACTCAGAAAGTGGGTCTAGAACCAATATTTTTGGGTGCTACAAACATCAGCACAAACGCATAATACCCTCGCCACTATGTGGTGTAGGGTATAATGGCAAAATTTAAGCGTTTTTGGAAAGCATAAACGAAACTACATATAGAGTCAAAACAAAAGCGGACTGAAGAAATTTCATAAAATTTACCTCCAAGTCAAGTGATTCTTTAGCAAAAATAAGAGAAAAAGTGGATGTTACAGTGAGCCTAACTACAGTAAAACAAATTGTAAGAAGGATCAATGCTTAAGAAATATTAGAAATTAATAAAAGCCACTCCAATTGCCACTCGTAAAGAGAAATCCTCTTCAGTTTGGACGTGAACACTTGGTTATGAAAAGCTATATCAACATCTTGTTTTTTCGAATGAAAAATTTTTAATTTAGAAGGTCCAGACGATATAATCATTTATTTTATGATTTTTGAAAGAAAGAGCTCTACATGAGTCGTTTGCATAGCTGTTAAGGATATGGGATGTATTGGGGGCAATTTCGTATTATGAAACATGTAAGCTTAAATTTCTTTTATCTAGTAAGAATTGTAATAATTGTAATGCCATACTGGAAACCGTTTTTTTACATTTTCGGATATATTTGAAACATTGCCGTGGATATTTCAAAAATATAATGCTCCGCCAGGGCTGTAAAAGGATGGATTTGAAGCCAGAATGTAAAAATTTTGGAGTGGCCTTCATAATCATGTCACCTATTTATTATTGAAATGGTTTCGGATATTCTTTCTCGTAATGTGTATAGGTCGAGCAGAAAGTATGACATAAAGGAAGCCTAAATTGAAGGAACTAAAAAGGCTTGCACCGAAATTTCCATGCCATTACTTAAGAATCTTTATAATTTTTTATCATCTCGAATTTTTGGATTTATATTAAGTAACGGCGGATATGTTCCTTAGTAAAACTTTTTGAAAACCTGGTAAAAATGTTTATAAAATAAAAAGTTTCATGAAAAATGCAATTGTTGTTGTTTTTGTCAATTAAAGATGACGAACCTATTCAAATGAAACAAAAAAATATTGTTCAAAAACGTAGTATTTTAGAAAAAAATATTAAAAATCGGTTATTAAGTATTGCATTAATGTTTGTCTATCTTGTATATAAGACATCATGGTATGTATTAAAATTTTAATATCACAAATAAGTTCATTATTTTTTGCAAAATATTAATATAAATGTAAACAAAACAGTGAACCTATTTAAGTGAGCGGGAGTGTATGATCTAAATATGTATTATTTTTTTTTAATAACAAATCATTTAATTTTTTTTACCTTAATTCTGGAATATTTTTATATAAAAAATGGAGATTTTAGTATGGGTAAGGATAATTATGGGTCTATCTTTAAAAATTTTGGTAGAGGCATTTATGTCTACTTCAAAGTTATTTATGTAGAATTTATCGAAAAAATATTGGTGTTATTAGTGTTTATAAGTAAATTTTTGCCATCAAAATTTTTCTGAAGGAAGTTCGTATGGGAGCAAGGGACAAATCGTTACAAACATTAGCAGTGCCTTTTAAACTTTAATGAAACTAAGTTTTGCCCATTTTTGTTGACATACTAGAACATTTAATTATAATTATGAGCTCAAAAGCTCCCCACTATGGTGGTGTAGGGTATTAATATTTGGGATGCTAATCTCGAAAATCCCGGGATTTTTTCTGTATTAAGATATCCCGTAACCCGTGGCGTTTTACCCTTATTGAAGGGTAGACTTTGTTCAGTATAATAATAATCGGTATAAATATCCTACGTATATATTTATTTCTCTATATTAAAACGTAAAATAATAACATGGGAAGTTAGTGTTGGTTTTACTCGAAACATTTTAAATATACTTATTTAAAAAATAGCATTGAAAAATAAAAATAATTTTTTTAAAATTCACTTGACTATATTGGAATCATACCAATTAAAGACAAACAAGTTAGAGTGTTATATTCGGCTGTGCCGAATCTCATATACCCACCATCAAAACGTCTGCCATATACCGTAAAAGGAATGCACCCCTATAAACATCTGGGTGATATTTAGAATATGGCTTAAGTTAATTATGGACTGAGCTCTTTTGAAATAACAAAATACATTTTTTTTTTAAACTAAATATATTTTTGGTGAGTTTTTAACCTTTCTGAAGAAGACCTTCATATGTGTCAATTATGAACCGATACTCATAACATTGTGTACAAAGATTTCATTTTGTATAGAACTTGTTAATATCAAATTTCATCGCAATACTCGTATTTTAAATAAGGAAAATACGTATTTTTATGATCAAAACTTTAGTGTAGGGTAGGGTGAATTATTAACATATTTTGCATGAAATTCGGTAGCGAATTTCATAACCGTATTTCATAACTCATGTTTTAAGACAGTAGACGTTAAAGTTTCTGGACTTTATATGGGTGGTAGGATCAATTATGGACCGATCCAAATACAATTTAGTAACGAGATTTTGGCCCTCGAGGAACTTAAACACTTGTATCGCATTTTATCGCTTTACTTGTATTTTCACCAGTAATAAAACTTATGTGTGTCAAACTTCGTCACTATATATAAGTATCCAATCCCAAAAAAATTGGTGCAGAGGTTTTTTCTCGTAAGAAACCTGCGTGGGTCGTATTTCATCGCTTTACTCGCATTTTATATAAATTTTTTTAAACTTTATCATCGCGTTACTCGCATTTTTAAGCCAGTAATTAGCGGTAAAGCCATTTCCTAAAGAGGTCCCAATAGTGGGGGATAGAGTCAATTATAGAACTATCCACATTAAAGTTGGTAAATTTGGTTCGCGAGGAACTTAATACTATAAAATTGTATTCCTTTAATTTGACTTGCACGAAACTATGTGTATCGAATTTCATTGCTATATTGAGTTTTAAGTAATTTTGTGAGGGAGACCTTAAAGGGGGGGGGGGTGTGTGTAGGGTCAATTATGGACCGATCCTCAAAAAAAATTGGTGGAAAGATTTGGCTCATATGAAATTTATTTATGTCGAATTTCATCGCTATATTCGTGCTTTTAAAGCAGTTATGCTCCTTAAAGCTGTTTTTTTGGAGGTCCACTTGTATGGGGCTATCCGAAAATGTGGACCGATATTGCGCATTTTCAATGCCAATAGAGAATATTTATGCGAAATTTTAACTGTCTTTTGTGTGTCTGCCTGTGTAAAACGCGTTGAAACTTATCCACACTTTGAATTTTAACGTTGAACTTTATCCAAAATTTTTATTATACTAATGGAGTTTAATAATTTCTGTCAAAATTATAAAAAATTTCTCATAGTCTTAATATTTTGTTTGCATTTTTTATACACATAGTTTTTCGTACAAGGATAATGTTAAAAATCGCGCGAAGAAATTTAACATTTATTTGAAAATTTTGTCTATGGGAAACTATTAGAGCAAAAATCCATTGACATCAATGTAAAAATTTTTAATTGGCAGAATTACAAATTGGGACCTCCCATATGAATTACATTAAAAATTCATATATCTTAGAAACAAATAAAGCTAGAAAATTTTACATGAAAAACTTTGATATTTATTTGAACATTTAGAGAAAAATGGGCGGACTTTCAATGAGCATCTCCCATATGATTTAAATACAAAATTTCGTACATCTGGGAAACTATTGTATTATTAAAATTTTTATAGGTTATATTTAAATCTTTATTAACGTTTGGAAAAATTGGCGAACTTGCAATAATTTGCGTGGCATCCCCAAAATGTAAAACATCCCAGCAATTTCTTTGCTTACAATGATTATCATTAAGTACTTCATTAATGACTTACTTTGTAGGTAAAGTTTAAAAAAAATCAAAATAAAGAAACAAACAAAAATAAAACAGTTACTTTTTCTGTTTTTTTCCTTTTTTGTGGACACGATATCAAATGTCTATTTTTAGACAAACAGAAAATAAAATAGTATTTGTGTGTGAAAACTATTATTTGACGCACAATAAAACAACAAGGCAGTGGTGTAGTAACGTTCTGAGTTCAACCCCAGTCTGTGTCGTCTTTTTATTATTATTTTTTCATAAATATTCTATAAATAACTCTACTAAAAAACAACTTATTTCCAACCAAATAATATTGACTTACTTTTGGAACATCTCAAACAAAAATAAGTACTTTTTCTAGTAGAATTGTAAGTACTTTACTCGAAGAGTTCTGGTGATTTTTCTAGTGAATTTGTAAGCAAATATTTTGCTGGGATGTATACATATCTTAATTAGAATCTTCAAAATCGTAAAGTTTTTTTTTTGTAATGTACATTGATTTTAAGGCAGCAAAGCACACTTAGTTTAGCTAGTTTTATATAAAAACCGTACTATTTATTTTTAATTTATTAGTAAACCATGTGTTTTCTGGGTAAAACGCAACTTGGTATTTATACCCTACACCACTATTGTAGGGAGGGTATTATGCATTTGTACTGATGTTTGTAATATCCAAAAATATGTTGCAAATTACAATTACTTGTAATGAAAAAAATTTCAATTACATTATTGTGAACTTTCTTTCTAGTAATTAATGTAATTTGTAATTAGTAATACCCAAATTACAATTACAAGTAACTGTAATTGGTTAATTAAATTACAATTATAAGTAATTGTAATTGGTTATAAGTTTATAACAAATTGCAAGTAATTGTATTTAGAAAAACTTTAATTTTAATTGGTTATCGCTCACTTATACATTACAAGTAATTGTAATTGGCCACGTAATAAATTACTTTGGTATTTAAAATTCAGCAATGTCGATTTTTTATATCTCAATCAAAAATTTGGGTATATGTAATTAAAAAGGTTTTTTTAATGTAGGTTTTATCATTTTAATTTATTTTAACATTTTCAGTGTACGTTTTATCAATTTAATTTATAAAATTACTTAATTATTATTTTTTTTGTTAAAATGTCTTTTGAATTTAATTACAAATTTTGGGTGGCTACAAAAAGAGATTTAAAACATTTAATAAGAAGACAAAATGTTTTGAAAAAGAAGGAACCCATTGAAGATCCTATAATAACATTTCAGATATTATCGAATATATATATTTTGTACGTTGAATTGGTTCAAAAGCTAGGATATCTTTATAAAGAGACAGTGCAAGTTCAGAAAAAAAATATAATTCAAAATCTTATTGAGCCAGCTACACAGCGATTATTAGAACTGAAAAATTCATTAAAAAGCATTGAATTAAGCGAATTCGTATATTTGGACAAATCATTGATAGAACGTAAGCTAACTCCTTATGATTTGCTTATTTGGCGTTCGCCAAATTTTATATATAGTCGGCCCAAGGAAATTCGAGCCGTGCTAAATATAGACGAACCATTTCATTTGCCGAAAAAGAATAAAAACTTCAGACGTAAAGCAGATAAAGTAGATGCTATTATCCAAATACAGTCTCACGAAAGAAGCAGACAGGCCCGAATGTATAAATGTGCAGTGGAATATAATAAGAACAATGTGAAAAAAACAAATATATATCAAAATATTGCTTATACATTTCATCATAAAAATGATCAATCATTCTTAATACCAGTAAAGCGAACAATTTTTAATGCTAATTTTATGAAATCAGTAGTAAAATGTCACAATCTTTCGGACAACGAAAACTTGGAAAAAAATCGAAACGCCGGTAAGCTATACATAAACTCTTACAATATTAAGAACGTTCGCGAACTTAATCATTTGTAATAAAAATAAATTATAATAGGGCACGGTAGACCATTTAATACCCCACACCAGTTAAGGGAACAAATGTGAATAAATTTTCAAAATAAAGCATTTTAAAGGGTTGACAATTATTTGATTTTAAAAGTATTTAAAATTTGATTGAATGACGAATAAATGTTTTTATTTGAATAATTGACAGCTGTAAAATAATGATTAATAATCGTAATCATTATTAATTATATTATTTTTATTAAATAGGTAAAATTAATGATTAATTAACGATTATTTTATTTTTTTTAATTAATTGTTGATTACGTTTAAAAAAAATCAGGGATTAATTGAAATTAATCAAAATAATAAAAAAATCAAAATTAATCATAAAAATAGTTGATTATTTTTAAGAATTAATTTTGATTATTTTCCATATATTTCGTACCAAAAAAAAATAAGAAAAATTAATTATTTTTTGAAAATATTGCAGTAATTCTTTTCTAAGATTCTACTGAGATCAAGATTTTCAATCGAAATAAACTTGATAAATATATTGTTTTAAATAAAACGGTCATATAATTGAAAAACAGTTTTCCATTACACTTTATGTAAAAAGATGAAGAATTGTACCAAATATATTGAAATTAATCAAAAATAATCAAAATTAATCCTTGAAAATAATCAAATTAATTATATGATTAAATCTGATTATTTTTGATTATTTTCATTAATTTTAATTAATCCTGATTATTTTTACATTAATTTTAATAGTAATCAATTAATAATAAGAAATTTTATACCAGAGAAATAAATAACCATTACGATTATTTTTGAAAAATAATTTTATTGATTAATAATCGTAATCGAAATTTTACAGCTATGGAATAATTTAATAATACACTCCTGATCACTTTAATAGGTTCACTGTTTTGTTTACATTCAAATTAATATTTTGCAAAAAATAATGTACTACTTGGTTATATTAAAATTTGAATTAATACAATGATGTCATATATCACTAAATAGACAAACATTAGTGGAATACTTAATAACCGATTTTTAATAATTTTTTTCTAAAATACTACGTTTCTGTACAATAGTTTTTTGACTCATTTAAATAGGTTCATCATATTTAATTGACAAAAACAACAACGAATTGCATTTTTCATGATTTTTTTTTTATTTTATAATCATTTTTAGCAGGTTTTAGAAAAAATTTACTGAGGAACATATGCGCCGTTACAAAGAATTTTTTCATTCATGCTTCAAATCCACCCTTTTACAGCCCTGGCCTTATGGATCTGGACCTTCTAAATTAAACATTTTTCATCCGAAAAACAAGATGTTAATATAGCTTTACGGGTTGCAATTGAAGTAGCTTTTATTCATTTTTTTAATATTTATAACAAACAATTCGTTTTACTGTAGCTAGGCTTCCTGTAACATACACTTTTTCTCTTATTTTTGCTAAAGAATCACTTGACTTGGAGGTAAATTTTCTGAAATTTATTCTGTCTGCTTTTGTTTTGACTCTGTATGTAGTTTCACTTATGCTTTCCTGATATTCAAACTGTTTTCTTATACAATTGCGAATAACATTCTGAATTTGCCCATTTTTTTTTTTGCAAAATTCCTGTGATTTTGGACAGTTTCCAAAAACGCTTGAATTTTGTCATTTTATTCTTTAGTTAATGCCTTACCGCAACTTATTTGTTAAAAAATATATTGTCTATATTGACAGACAGAAGAATATGAATGGCATAGACTATCATAGACTGGAATCAGCTGATTTTAGCACTATGGCGGAAGCAAAAAAAAAAAAATAAGAAAAATCAACAAAAGAAATTGGATATTAAATTACGAAAAATCAACAAAAGAAATTGGATATTAAACAACGGGAGATTTAAAAGAGGGACAAATATATAAGGATATATTTCCATCTCTTTTCACCTCATACTTAATTTATGCAAAACAAATTGCATTACAGTCATAACATAACTGTTTCTTGATTTTTAAAAACTTATCTCAATTAGCGGAATTTTGTTGAGAACATATAAACGGGGCTTACTGTCAAAAAAAGTTGGTTCTGGTGTTTATAGGGTATTGTAAAGTGTTATATAATAAAAAAACATTAGGGAATAATTAAAAAAAACCAATGCACTTTTAATTAGAAAATATAGAAAAAAGGAAATATTTAATAAAATACGGTTGTTTTCTTTTTAATCTTCATTTTTTGCAATTCTTCTTCACATACAATTTTTTTCAAACGAGCGATGAAAACAATCATACAGCTCATCTACACACTAATCGATTTTTAATACATTTTTATACCCAACATCAAAAAAGATTGGGGATATATTGATTTTGTCATTCCGTTTGTAACATATCGAAATGTTGGTCATAGACCCACCCTGAATATATAGGGTCCTCATTAAATTCTAAAATGATCTAGCCATGTATGTCCGTCTGTCTGTTGAAAGCACGATAGAGTCTGAATGGAAACAGCTAGAGGGTTGAAATTTCACACAAATATCTCTTATAGGTAAGGTTTGTTTGGTATTGAAAATGGGCTCCCATACAAGTGGCCCCTCGAAAAGCAGCTTTAAAAGTCATAACTTGTTTAAAAATACGAATATAGCGATGAAATTCGACATTAGTAAGTTTCTTATGATCCAAAATCACAAAGCAAAATTTCATGAGGATCGGTCCATAATTGACCCTACCCCTCATATAAGGTCCCCTTCAAAAGTAACTTTAACTCATTACCAGGGAAACCGAAAACATGCTCTAAAAAAGTGTTTTAAGCGCTTTAAATATGCCGTAAAAAATTCAAAATATGCTCTTAAAATTTAAAATATATGCTCCAAAAATAAAATTTTTGATTATTTTTTAACATTGAAAAGCTCTGAAATTGTAAGAAATATTAAATGTTTAATGTCATATTCTATATCCTACTACATTTTTTTATAAATATTTCATCTCATAGTTTGAAGAACTAGTATAATAGAATTCCGTTTTACGTTCAGATAACCAATAACCGAAACCATTTGGTCCACAAAAAACATATTTCAAACGACAAAGTTTGACACATTTCTTCCAATCGGTGTTATCATAAATTCCAATAATTAGTTTTTTAAACTTTAAAAATGGATTGGTCTCATGAAATCAAAAGTAATCGTTTTTATGTCCGATTTAAAATATAATGCTTTATTGAATAAAAAACTATAACATAACGAAATTTTTTTTCAAAATAGGCTAAAAAATTTAAAAAATAAAAAATAAAACAATAGAATTTTATTTTTTTTATATAAAGTTTTGAAAAAAAAAATAAAAATGTATGAAAACGAAAAAAAGCGAAAACATCAAAATATGCACTAAAAGAGTATAATATGCTCTAAAAACTCGAAAATATACCTTAAATATGCTTAAAAGTCAAATCATGCAAAATTATGCTCTTATGCGTAAAATATGCAAAAATATGCTCTAACATATCGATGCCAAAATTCTCAAATTGGTCTGAAACGTGTAAATATCTTAACCATGAGTCCATACGACGCACCACAAAAAACATGCATTTGCATATTTTGGTTTCCCTGCTCATTACTAAAATAAGATATTCATATAAAATTTAGCACAAGTGTTGCTCACATACAGAGAAATAATATTGTGAAATGTTTTTCCGATCGGTCCAAAATTGATCATAGCTCTCATACAAGGTCCCTTTTAGAAAAGCACACATACAAGGTTCCCTTCCGAAATCCCAAAAAAACGCACATAACTCATAACCAAATATTTATGTCCATACATTTAGCAAAAATATTGCTCTTATATACATAAATTCACTATAAAATTGTTTTACGGCCGGTCCATATTTGTTCATAGCTCTCATACTTGGTCCAGAAAATTACTTAGATTCACAATATTTGTTACCAAGTAACGATATAGATACAGAATTCTGAAATTTTGTCTTTATATATATAATTGGACATAGCTCTCATACGAAGTCCTTTTACGAAAATCTCTTAAATGCATATTACTTATTACCAAATAATCTTCCATAGACATGCATACATGCAAATTACTAAATTTATAATGTTCAAGAAATCTTGGAATTGTAATAGATTTAACTTTTAGGATTTTCCTATTAAAGACATGAGAAAACTTATTTTTACAAATATTTGATCAATTTGAAGATTAATAACATAAAAGTAGCTGGTGGAGGTAATTAAAGATTCGGTATAGCCGAATATAGCACTCTAACTTGTTAACTGTTATTTTCATTTCCATTCCAGGATTTTTGTATTTTGGGTATTGAACTTACATAAAATTTTAATATGTTATTGCTTTTGGTTAATAACAAAGTTTAGTGATATGTCAGTATTGTTTTCACCTCTTATAGAATTTTTTTACAAATTCGTTATATCCGGTACAAAATTTACTCATTTGTTTGTAATATAAGGTACTCAATGGAAACAATTGGTCGCTAAACTGAGTATTCGTTAAATCCTCAAATTTTGAAGAACAACTTTAACATCGATGTAAATAAATTGGCGTTGTTGTTTGTCTGGGAAACTAAGAGACCTAAAATCTTCAAATTTGGCGCGAAAAAATTTAACATTTATTTGAACAATTTGTATATGGGAAACTATTAGAGCAAAAATCTATTGACATCAATTTGAAATTACAAATTGGGACCTCCCATATTAATTAAAGCTAGAAAATTGTCCATGAAAAGCTTTGATGTTTATTTGAACATTTAGAGAAAAATGGGGAGACTTTCAATAGACATCTCCCACATGAATTAAATACAAAATTTCGTACATCTGGGAAACTACTATATTATTCAAATTTTTCATAGGTTATATTAAATCGTAAAGTGTTTATTAATATACCTAGTTACCCTAGTTTCGTAAGTTACTACTTAGTTTAGCTAGTTTTATATAAAAACCGTACTATTTATTTTTAATGTATTAGAAAACCATGTGTTTTCTGGGTAAAACGCAACCTGTTGTTTTTACCCTACAAAACTATTGTGGGGGGGTATTATGTGTTTGTTCTGATGTTTGTAACATCCACAAATATTGGTCCTACACCCATCTACACCCACATACACCCAGCGGGCGTTACATGTCGCAATTTTCAATATAATTTGATTAAAGTTGGCACATGCTCTTCTTTTAGCCCAAGGACTAAAAATGGTTGAAATCGGTCCATTATTTCTCATAGCCCCCAAAAATCGGCAAAACTTAGTTTTCTAGAACTTTAAATGACACTTCCGATTTTTGTAATGATCGGCCCCCATACAATCTCTCTTCAGGAAATGACTTGAAGGTCGAAATTCACTGATAAACACTAAAACCACGATTACATTCTACATAAATAACTTTGAACATTTATAAGAAAAGGCCATTATTTACCCCTACGCTCCTGTGAACCCTCTTGTAGAAAATCTGTTTTTATACCCTTCACCTTCGCTATGTCCGTCTGTCTGACTGTCCGTCTGTGTGTGTGAATGTCGAAGTGCTTTTACGTGAGTAACTGGCATGATGCCCTACCCCACGGTGGTCTTTTTCATCCACTAGTTAGACTTGGACAACGGTCTACCATCGCCTCTGAATCCTTCAATGAAGAACTCAGGTGGCAATTTTTGTGCAAAGGAAGTAGGAATTCCAAAGTCAATAATTTCAATAATTGCCACGACAAATAATCGCGTAGCAGGTATGCTGTCAAGGGATTTTTAACTTTCTCAATTGTTCACACAATCCATCGCATCAGTTCCATTCTCATGATCATAAAGATCAATCTACGGGATGAATACTAACCTGAGAATTCCCCAGCATATGACGGTATTCCAAAACTGGTGTAGGGTATGATATGGTCTTCCATGTCCGACTATACATTCATACATGTTATATATTACGTTATCGATATTTTCCCACAACTATGTATTAGGTGTCAAAAACCGATTTTCATAAATGTGCTTTGTGTGGGGAATAAAATTTTTCAAATTATTTTTCCTTTTTGTTCTCTATTAATCGAATTCATTGAATTGTTTTCAAAATTCGGAACAATGCACACAAGAAAAAAGATAAGATTATGGTATATTAACAAGGCAGTCTCGTCAACAAATACAATAATACAAAAACAACAGGCATTTTGTTATTGTAATATAGGCCAAACTATCAAAAATGTAATAGAAAAACAAGTAAGAGTTCTATATTCGGCTGTGCCGAATCTTATATACCCTTCACCATGATGTGTTTAAAGCCTTTTGTACCTTTTGAAGAACGAAAAAGTACCAAAAAGTCCCCATCTATGGGTCCTCAGTTAATCCGGGCCATACAAACTTAATTACATGTTCCTAGGTTCAATATTGTAGAAATTGTAAAAAGTACCTTTTGAAGAACGAAAAAGTACCAAGAAGTCCCCTTTTACTGGTTCTCACTTAATCCGGGATATACGAACTTAATAACATGTTTCTAGGTTCAATATTATAGAAATTTCAAAAAGTACCTTTTGAAGAATGAAAAAGTACCAAAAAGTACCCTTTCATGGGTCCTCACTTAATCCTGGCCATACATACTTAATTACATGTTTCTAGGTTTAATATCGTAGAAATTGCAAAAAGTACCTTTTGAAAAACGAAAAAGTACCAAAAAGTCCCCTTTTATGGGTCCTTACTTAATCCGGGCCATACATACATAATTACATGTTTCTAGGTTTAATATCGTAGAAATTGCAAAAAGTACCTTTTGAAAAACGAAAAAGTACCAAAAAGTCCCCTTGTATGGGTCCTCACTTAATCCGGGCCATACATACTTAATTACATGTTTCTAGGTTTAATATTGTAGAAATTGCAAAAAGTACCTTTTGAAGAACGAAAAAGCACCAAAAAGTCCCCTTTTATGGGTCCTCACTTAATCCGGGCCATACATACTTAATTACATGTTTCTAGGTTCAATATTGTAGAAATTGCAAAAAGTACCTTTTGAACAACGAAAAAATACCAAAAAGTCCCCTTTTATGGGTCCTCACTTAATCCGGGCCATACATACTTAATTACATGTTTCTAGGTTCAATATTGTAGAAATTTCAAAAAATACCTTTTGAAGAACGAAAAAGTACCAGAAAGTCCCCTTTTATAGGTTCTCACTTAATCCAGGCTCTACATACTTAATTTCATATTTCTAGCCAATAACAAAACATTAGTGCTGCTCTCGCTCTGCTACTCTTGCTCTGCTTTGCTTTTATAAACAAATTACAATAACAATATTTACCGTATTGTTATGTATTTTGTTTTTGTTTTTTGCAGTTTCTGTCTGAGCATGAATAAAAAATCTAAATTTTATATGAAATTTTCAGAGGTTGTCTCGGTTTTTTGCTCATATCTCCGTTATTTATGGACCGATTTTGCTGATTTTAAATAGCGTTCTTGCCGGTCGTATGTCTGATAGAATTATGGAAGATTCGGATCTCGCAGATATCTGGGGTCTTCTAAAAACTGATTTCAACAAACATACAGACAGACAGACAGACGGACATGGCTTAATCATCTCCGCTACCTATAAGGATCCAGAATATATATACTTTATAGAGTCGGAAAATTATATTATAGAAATTACAAACGGAATGACAAACTTATATATACCCTTCTCACGAAGGTGAAGGGTATAATAATAAATAAACACATTTTTGTTTAAAAAAATTAAAATATGAACTGAAAGAATAAGAAATGTCTTTACAATTTCAGATAAAACTTAACAGAATGATAATTTTTCCATAATTTCTTAATCTTAATCTACATAACAAGTCCAAACAAAAATTGGTGAAAATTAAAGTAATTATAAAGCTGTAGGTAAGAATGTGAGTGCATCTGTTGTCAAGCGTCCCTAAAACTTTTGCAGAAGTATCGAACTTCGTTGATTAAACTGGTAGTCTTTACGATGGTCACTTCTTTATAGCTTTTATAGAACCAGTTCCTTGGTTGCTTTTTAATTAAAATTTATCATCGCCAAACTAGAACAGATAAAAGCAAAATGAATGCGTTCTATGTAAGTCAAGTTCTTGGTAAGTCAAATTAGTTTTGCACTCCTTGACAACCAAGAAAGTGAAAAAGTACCATCCATGCCTTTAAAAGACCACAAGTCACCTCACCTCTATTTGCGCGAACCTACCTACCTACCACAAATCTATTGGTTAATAAGTTGTCCCAACTTGTTAGCAAAGAAAGTTGGGACAACTCTCTACGCAAAGGAAACAAAAATATAGACTTATTCAGAAAGGTCTTTAAGAACAATAATTGATAGTTTTGATCATAGAGAAAGAATAGTGAATAAAAATGTCATTATTTTCTTGAAAACATAAAGTAGGCTCTTCACACATATGGGTACTGTGAATTCAACATACCACCGGTTAGAGTTTCCCAAAGTCATTTGTAAAAAATGTAAATAATAAATTAAATATATTTTATTTTAAATAAAAACATCTCAAAATTAAAATATGTACTTAACTTTACTCGTCTGTATTGCCATTTTTGTCTCATTCTGGTTATTAGAGAGGTCCATTATTATAAATTAGCTATTATTTTTAATAGGTTCATATTTTTAGAGAATCGGGAATGGCATACCATATGATACCAGATATGAGTATAATATAAAATAGGATTTATTTTTTAATATATCATTTATATTGAATTTTGTCTTAATTTCCATATACTATTATTGATGAAAAACTGATTTTCTGAAAGAGAGCTAGGATCAATTATGGATCGATCCTATTAAAATTTGGTATTTGATTTATTTTCTTATAAGAGATAGATTTGCAGAATTTCATCCTAATTGTAGTGTTTAAGAGGAAATTAATGACCTTGAAGCCATTTTTAAGAGCTCCAAAGCCCTATTCGAGGAGTACGGTTGTATGAGGGCTAGGGGAATAATGGACCGATTTAATCCATTTTCAAACAACTTCGTTCTTGGGTAAAATGAGAAATATCAGCCTATTTGTACCGAATTATCTGGAAAATTTTGACTTATAGTTTGATTACAAGTCGGATGGACAAAGCTAAACCACTATAGTGCTGTAAAATATAATAAACTTTCCTCTTTTTCAATAGGAAGTAAGATCTGAAAAGGTTTGTAACTGAAAAAGTAATATTTTCAAAAAAAGTGTTTTCGACGCTTTTTCCTAGCAAATTGATTATTTGTTGTGAGAACAGTTGATAATGAATATATGAACATTTTTAAATATCTATAAAATAGCTGTTAATGCATAAAAGTAAGCATTTCAAAAGCCTATATTTCACATAATTAAAGGCTCTTTATTATTGTATAGCCACAATTTCAGATTTTGCGGAAGGATCCGAGATATCAGAAGTCGGGCATAGAATGTTACGTATAACTTAAAAATCGTCGAAGGGTGAAATGTAGCTACATCTAAGCCATAAATAATGATATATCATATGTAACGATCGGACTTAAAATGACGACGTAATATAAAAACAAGTAATATTTCTATATTCGGCTGTGCCGAATTTTATATACCCTTCACCAAGTATGTTTTAAAAAACAGTTTTTATTTATTTTGTATCTCTGCACACATGTCACATATAACATACACACAAACAAATATAAACTGTAGCAGAAAGAAATAATAACCGTTGTAGTGTAATACCACCGTCAAACTGTATTACCACCCTCAAACAAATATCAGCTGTATTACCAACATATTACTGCTTTATCTCCTTGTTCTTGTTATACCCACTTACCTTCGTGAGAACAGAACTGCATGCAAACATACAAAAAAAAAAAAATACACAGCTGAATAAAACCAAATACATATTCACACGCACTTGTACATCTTTATCCAATCCACAGTGTTGTTGTTGCTTTTTTAGCATGAAAAAATGTGGCTTTTTTGATGAAATTTTCAGAGGTTGTCTCGAATTTTTGCTCATATCTCCGTTATTTATAGACCGATTTTGCTGATTTTAAATAGCGATCTTCTCGAAAGCATGTCTAACTGAATTATTGAAGATTCGGATCTCGGATATATGGGGGCCTCTAAAAACTGATTTCAACAGACAGACAGACGGACATGGCTTAATCGACTCCGCTATCTATAAGGATCCAGAATATATATACTTTATAGGGTCGGAAAATTATATTATAGAAATTACAAAGGGAATGACAAACTTATATATACCATTCTCACGAAGGTGAAGGGTATAAAAACAAAAAGGGCGGTATTTCTAGGCGTGGCAAAAAAATAATTTTTGTATTTTTAGAAATGTTATTAACATATCTTTAATTCTAGGGGGTGACTGACAACTTTTTTTGTCCATAGAGACCGACCCACTCTACTGTCCAATCCTAATAGCATTCTGGTTGCATTTGGGTTTAACTTCGGCCATAGTGTCCTAGAAACCTACTGTTCCATGATTGGTTGGAGAAGTTTTTGAAGTATTCGGTAATTAGCCTATATTAATGACAAATGGGGGTTTTACCCTTCTATCGAGCTTCAAATCCGAGCCCTGTCGGCCCAATTCATCTGCAATCTCATTTCCCTGTATGTGACAGTGTCCCGGTACCCAAAACAGCCTGACTTACCCTTCCAGGTCCCTTTTGTAACTGTTTACCAAGCTAATATATAAGGTTTTAGAATGCTCTTATGTTGTCATCTACCAAATAAACTCCTGCACCTGTATCAGAGTCTATCTTGGATCCGTCAGTGAAAACTGCACACCCCTCAAACAGTACTTCGGATGCTTCCCACTCATCCCTACTTGGTATCACTATTGAGGGTGTTACTCCGAAGTCCAGGGTCGTAACCAAATGATCAATTCCTGTTAGACCTACCTCGTACAGTATTCTTTGGTCTTACTAGAGCTGATTCAAGCAATCTAAATAAGTTCCTAGCCGCTACACTCTCAACATATTTCTCAATTGGGAGCAGATTCATATTCAAAATATCCAATGCCGCTTGCTGTGTACTGCCCCTGGCACTTGTTATGCCGTTAGAAGCATACCTTTGAACCTTACTGAGTATTAAACTATAGTTGCATTTCCTCATTCCTACCCACCACACAGTACAACCATAGGTAATAATGGGCCTTACTACCGACATGTAAACCCAATTTACCATGTCTAGTCGCAAACCCCAATTCTTATCAATACAGTTTCTGCATGTGTAATAGGCATTGATACCCTTTTTTAGCCCTTCCTGTATATTCTTCCAAGACAATTTTCGGTCAAGGAAGGTCCCTAGATACTTGGCTCCTTCCGCTAATGTCAGATTAACGCCATTCAATTTCGGCAAGCTAAAATTCTCAACTTTTTATTTCCTAGTGAAAAGAACTAGCTCCGTTTTAGATGGATTCACACCCAACCCATTACCTCTGACCAGTAGCACCACGTCATCCGCATATGCGACTATCTTCCTACCTTTAGATTCAAAGATCCTTAGGATAAATTTGACCGCCAGTAACCATACTATAGGCAGATAACACTCCTCCTTGTGATGTACCCCTGGTAACTCGTTTGCGAATCCTATCATCCCCTAAGGTTGAGTTGATGATTCTGCTATTAAGCATCTATACTATCCAACTCAACAGGAAATCCTGAACTCCGAGTACGACTAACGACTCTCTGATGGCCTCTATGCTAATGTTCTTAAAGGCTAGAGTATATTCCTTATGCTTTAAACCGTGCTCAATACAACCAACCACCTCATGTAACGCACTCTCAACCGACATACCCTTCGGGTATCTTTATTGTTCCTGAGATAAAAATCTATCAGATGTTCTAAGGTCTTCAGTATAAAAGACGATAGGCTGATAGGCCTGAAATCCATAGGTTTCGAGTGGCATGCCCCACCGGCCTTAGGGCATGCCACTCGAATCCCTGATAAGATCCTCATTTTGGTTAGTAAGGGTAATATCAATGACTGTTTCCCTATCTTTATTTCTAAACGTTGGCATATTACCCCTGTTACAGATAATAAGATTACATGCAGGTTTATTTGCACCACCCGCAGCTTCCTTTGATCTGTCATGTTTAGAGTACCTAAATCCCTCCCTGTATTCTCCTTGCAAACCATTGAAGCAACAAACTTCCATTGGTTTGTTAGGAGATTACTATTCGGTCTTATGGGTGGTGAAATCCATACTGTTACTATTCACCTGAGTGGCAATTCAGATGCATAAATCACCTCGAGCTTTTAGTCCGGATTAGGGTCACCAAGCTTGGCAACCGTGGCCCTTAAAAATTCAAAAGAATTTTTATTGCCCTGGGATAGGGGCATCAAGATTGTCTGTTGTCAAAAAATGAAGAGAGCCATACGACTGTCAAATTTTCCATCTGTGTTCTCTCTCAATGTGTGATGGTTTCATTACATATTGCGTTTAGACGATCTCATCCGTTCTATTCTACACAAAATTTTGACAGATCATATTACTTGTGTGATCGTGTAAAGCCTGCTTTAACGATATTTGGTAAATTTTGAAATATTTAAAGAAAAAACACCTTACAACAAAAGGTCAGTTTTCCCGAAAATCGCAAAAAAATGCCATTTGGAATAAAATCCCACTTTTTCCATAGCGCATTGTAACCATAAAATTATAATTATACATGATTTAATTTAATTAAAAGAATATATTTCACTAATTTACTGAAAATCATATCACAATGTTACAAGAACTCGATATAATGAATTTTGGATTATATTTGTTAAATTATACAGATAATAACAGTATTGAAAATAATAAAAATATCGATTAATAGTATAAAAACCATCAAATATGTTTATTATCTGTAACAGTTTGACGATTTAAGGGCACTTTACACGATCACACTTTACGTACGACAAGTCTAATGAAAAAGTAAAATGAATTTCCATCCGTATGACAAAAAAGAGAACAAAAGTCGTTGGATTTATATTTTTCGTGTTTACACGTTTGGTATTAAACAATAAAAAAGTAAGATGGAAACAGCTGTTTCACTTTTTATATGTGTTTACATAAAAATACATCCCTGATCTAATGCGACCTGCTTGTTTTTTGAATCATTTCAAAAAATGAAGAGAGCCATACGACTGTCAAATTTTCCATCTGTATTCTCTCTCAATGTGTGATGGTTTCAATACATATTGTGTTTAAGACGATCCCATCCGTACTCTTCTACACAAAATTTTGACAGATCATATTACTTGTGTGGTCGTGTAAAGCCGGCTTTAATGACAATTTCCACAATTCTATTGACGATTTTTTTTTTCACGAAATTTTACGATTTTGCACCCAAATCATCTGGCACACAAAGTAAATTAATAAAGTAGCCTCACTTGAACAGCTGACTATTTTTTTAACTATAGTTTCTATAGAAAAATAAAATTAATTGTCAAAGTTTGTTTTGAAAATTGCTAACAATGTTTATGTCGCCATTTTTAAATTGTGTTTTGCTATTTGTTAAAATTTGTGAAAAGTTGAAAAAATGAATTAAAAGTGGTTTTAAAGTAGTTTAAAAGTGTTATAAATTGTATAATATATAATCATATAATTAAATCCTTAATATTTTCAACATAAAAGTAATATTTTATATTAATGTTTTGTTCACTTTGTTGTTAAAGGAAATTTTCTTAAATTTTATTTTGACACATTCTTGGATTATTCCAAAAACAAAATACATGTGTTTGTTGTAGATGTTGTTGTACAACAAGAGATGTCGCTACTTTATTAATTTACTTTGCTGGCACCTATGCGTACACAACCCGATCGTAAATAAAACTGATAGCAAGAGCGTAAAACTTGCAAAAATTATCTTTAGTTGCTGGACAGCATTCAACAAAGCGGGCAAACAGTATTTGTAAAAAACAGCATAATTTGCAAACAAGAGAATAATTGCAAAAAACTCGTACAATCCTAAAATTTTTCAGGAATGCATAATAAAAAATATATAAAAACAATATTTTCAATGCTTTTTTTTAACATTTTATATTAAAAAATTTGGAGCAAATTAAGTGTTCTAATCCAGCTGATTTTTAGAGTTTTTTTTACTACCTTGTAGCATTTTACGTTTTGAGTGCAGTGATGGAAAAAAAATTATCCGCTCTACTAGGGTCCGAGAGTTATGGGCCTCCAAAGTTTTGATATATAATTGCATATATCTTGATCAATGATAAACGGATATGGTCTATATGGGTATCATTGGAAAGGTCCTTAAAAGAGCTTTCCATTGATATGTAAGATGACAAATATAATTAACCCATTGAGAGCCAGGGTCAATTTTTATGATTTTTTCTTTTGACTTTTTTTAATAAAGTACCGTTATCTCTAAAACATACCGATATAACGGTACCTCGTCTCACATGAAAGTTTGTAGACAACATTTGGGGCTTTCCTTTGATATATGTTTGAAAGCTATAACCCATGAAATGCAGGAGTTATTTAAGTTTAAAATTTCATATTTTAGTCAATTTTATAAATCTCAAGTCCTTATTATTTTATACGGTCGATATGAGTATCAGTGGATATGTCTCAGATATACCTTTCAACTGATGTATGTTGTAACTTATATCATTAACCCATTGAGAACCAGGATCAATTTTTATATATTTTTCATTTAATTTTTTACAAAAGTACCGATATTACAAAAATAAACGACGTAAGGGTACATCATCTAACATGAAATTGTGTAGATAACAGTTGGAGCTTTTTAGAATATACGTTTAAATTCTGTAAGTTATGAAGTCCAGGAGTTTTTTAAGTTAGTTCAGAAAGTAAGCTTATCTAGGTGAAATGATGAAATAAAACGTAATGACGGTGAAATTTTGTGAAATGAGAAATGAAATGAAGGTAAAGTTTGGTGAAAAGTTTTAATTGAGGAAAATAATGTAAGAATGCGCCGCAGGCGAAAAATTATTTCAAAAAAATCGCATGATTTTTTTGAAATAATTTTTCATTTTAAAAAAGGTTTTCTCTAATTGAAGATATGAAATATGAATGTGTTTGAAATATTATTTCATATACGATGTACCTACATCATGTATGTATATATGTATGTATGTATGTATGTATGTATGTATGTATGTATGTATGTATGTATGTATGTATGTATGTATGTATGTCTGTCTGTCTGTATGTATGTATGTATGTATGTATGTATGTATGTATGTATGTATGTATGTGTGTGTATGTATATATGTATGTATACTATTCGAAAAAAGTTAAAAATAGTCGGAAAAAAATCAAAAAGTAGGAAAGTCGGAAAAGGTCGAAAACTCGAAAATAGTAGAAAAAAAGTAAGAATTGGTAAAAAATTTAAAAAAAGTAAAAAGAGTCTAAAAATCGTAAGTAGTTAGAAAAAGTCGAAAAGTCGACTATTTATAAAATACTAAAAGTCTAAGTGTCGACTTTTAACTAAATGAAAACAGTCAAAAAATGGACTTTGCATAAAATGAAAAAGTCAAAAAAGTCGGTTTTTAACTAAATGCAAAAAGTCGACTTTTCGTTTCAACAATAGAACCCTAATTACAATTAACCGAAATATATTTGAATTACATGTGTTCACTCTGCTTTAAACACGACGATTATACATTTTTCGTTTTTTTATCGATTCGAAAGTTACAGAACACAGACACTGGCTAACTGGTTGATATAAATAATATGGACTATATTGTATATCAATCAAAAGATATTTCAAATACCATTGCATTGATATCCATATTGTATAATAAATAGTCAATCTATATAAATGTATTCCATAAAAACCAATATTTTTTTAAAATATTATTTTTTAAACTTATCTAACTTCTGCATTTCATGAGTTAAGTCTTTCAAACATATAACATATGAAAGCTTAAAATGTTCTATATAAAATTTCATGTGACATAAAGTACATTTATATCGATTTATTTTCGAGATAACGGTACTTTAGTAAAAAAATAAAAAAACTATATACAAATTGACCCTGGCTGTCAATGGGTTAATGATATAAGTTAAAATATACATCAATTGAAAGGTATTACAGAGACCTATCCACTGATACCGATATTAACCATATCAAATAATAAACACTTGAGATTTATAATTACATGATAAAAATCAAAATTTACAAAAATATAAAATTTTAAACTTAAATAACTCCTGCATTTCATGGGTTATAGCTTTCAAATATATAAGGAGGAAAGCCCCAATTGTTGTCTACAAACTTTTATATAAGATGAGGTACCGTCATATCGATATGTTTTAGAGATAACGGTACTTTTTTAAAAAAAGTCAAAGGAAAAAACAAAAAAATTCACCCTGGTTCTCAATGGGTTAATAATATTTGTCATCTAACACATCAGTGGACTGCTCTGTCAAAGACCTTTCCAATGATACCCATATCGACCATATCCATTTATCAGTGATCGAGATATATGCAATTATATATCAGACCTTTGAAGGCCCACAACTCCCGAACCTTAGAGCGGATAATTTTTTTTCCTTTGTTGAAGTCACAAGAACAAGTACTATCATGTGGTATAAACAAAAGTTTTAAAATCAGCTGGATCAGAACGCTTAATTTAAGCCAAAAAATTAATATTTGTAAAGAAGTAAACATTTTTATCTTCTTTCAATATGTTTTATATTTATGTTTATAAAATTTATCATTTTACTTGTTATAAAATTTGTTCATAACAAGCAAAACTACGAAATATATTTTCCAAAGCTTGGCTGCATTAAAACTCTATTAATTACACTAGTTGCTCATGATATAAAACCTATATACATAGGTATTTTAAACATCTTTTATAAATTTTAAATTTTTTCCCTACTACATTATTATTACATCAAAACCTAAACAAAAAGAACAACAACAACAACGCTAAATGAAATAAAACACAAAATACACAAGGCATCTAAACCAACAGACATCTAAATATACATAACGAAAAACACAGAAAAACAAAAACAAAAATAACAAACCAAGGGTGCCCAAGCCCTATGCGCTTGGTACTCTTTTGTTTTTGTAAATGCGCTTAGCTATAGACAGTGTGTTTTCTATACACTTATATGCGCTTAACACTAGCAATACGTTGTTGTTGTTCTTAACAGTATACAAGCAAGAGTAAAACAACAACACTTTCGTATTCATTGCTGGTAAACATTGACGAGACGTAGATTTTGTTTTTGTTTATCGTAAAAAATTGTTTTAAAAAGAACTTCGAAAAAATTTGTGTTAGTTTTAAATTTCAAACTTACATTATTCGCATAAAAATAATTGTACAATAACTCACAATCTACTCTCATATAATTGAAAACGTTTTAAATACTTTTTTCTATTCATTAAAAATTATATTTGCAAAACAAAAGGGAAAATTATTTTATTTTAACAAAAAATGCAAATCATATTTTTTTCTGTGTATTTTTTTGTATGTTTGAATTCCAAACATACAAAAAAATACACAGCTGAATAAAACCAAATACATCTACACACACACGTGTACATCTTTTTCTATATACAGTGTTGTTGTTGCTTTTTTAACAATTTTTTGATGAAATTTTCAGAGGTTGTCTCGGATTATTGCTCATATCTCCGTTATTTACCGACCGATTTTGCTGACTTTAAATAGCGATCTTCTCGAAAGCATGTCTAATAGAATTATTGAAGATTCGGATCTCGCCGATATCTGGGGTCCTCTAAAAACTGATTTCAACAGACAGACAGACGGACAGACAGACAGACGGACGGCTTAATCGACTCCGCTATCTATAAGGATCCAGAATATATATACTTTATAGGGTCGGAAAATTATATTATAGAAATTATAAACGGAATAACAAACTTATATATACCTTTCTCACGAAGGTGAAGGGTATAATAAGTTTTTCATTAAATGTATTGGTATTTACTCTTCCATAAGAAACTTTTAGGCACTCCTGGTTTAAAACATCCCAGCAGTTCGACAAAGAGTCAAAGCATACGTAAAAGACAGTCATTTACTCTAATGTGTAACTATATGGTTGACCCTAATTTCTATTTATTAGGTTATTCGTCACTAACGTACTCTTCGTAAACGAGAGTGAAGAAGTCGTCGATTTACTGTAGCCAAGCGCTGAAGAAGAAGCACTTATAGTCATGGCGAAACTAATAAGGTGAAGACATTACAACAGCTTATTGTTTTTTGTCCATGGAAATTTAGTCCGAAGCTGTCAAACGCCATATAAAAAAATTCTCTCAAACCCGACGCTGTTAAACTACATACATATATAAACAATTCATGAATTCGCCGCAAAATGAAATTACTTCATCAAGGCGAATTCATATAAGGTGGTGTTATACAATCAGCTGATAATTTTTTTCTTAATTCGCCTGGTTTACGTAACTGTCAAAGTTTGTTATTGTTTATATTTTTATATTTAAAAATGTCCGTTAAACGGAGAAAAACTTCGTTAATATTTTGAATTATTTATGTAAATAATCTGAAAATACCCGTAAACAAATATCATTTTATTTAAATAATGGCATAGTTGGTATATACACAAATATGTTATTTAAGAAAAATATATTTTTTCTATTAAATGTTAACATAAAACACAATATTGTTTTATATTTTATATTAAAATTGTGTAGATAACGTGATTAACTAAAAAATCTCTTCCGGAACACTTAATAATATTAAGAAACGCATATGAAGTATTTACCCGTCTGGCGGCAGCTGACTTATACGTTATGGCTTAATTTTGAAATCTATTAAATGTTAACAAATTAAACAAATTTTTTATATATACACTATGTAGATCAAGAGATTAACTAAAAAAGTCTGTTCCGGAACGCTTTATATAACAAGACCCATATGAAGTATTTACTCGTCCGGCGGCTGCTACATTATGGCCAAATATTGAAAATTAGTAGAATTATCCATTCGCAACAAATATTCATTCATTCGTAATATAATATTTTCATGAATATGTACTTTTTTATGTTTATTTTTCACAAAAAATTAAGTTTTACTTGACTTCAGGTACTCACTTAAATTTTGCAAATTAATCTGCCGGAATAGAATTTTTCGTTTGAAACAAACATTATTTAATTTAGAATATATTTTTTATTTTTCACTAAAATATAAACATTTTACAAAAATTTGTCATTAAATAAATTCGCCGTACTTATTTTGACATCTACGTAAACCAAATGCAAAAACAATGTAAAATGTTGTTGTTGCAGAACTGCCACCACCTTATCTGATTTCGCCTTGGACTTCACCTTATAGTATATTCGCCTTGGTTATAGTAGTTGTGAGAAAAAAACTAAAAAACCCATAGAAAAACAAGTAGGAAAGTATAGTCGGGCATGGCCGACCATATAATACCCTACACCATGAGTATATTTTTAAATATTTTATTTTTCATAAAGAAACTTTTGTGTTGAATTTTACCTTAGATCCAAAGTATTTATGTAATTTATTAATAAAAAACTAAATTTTCTAAATAAGGCTTTATATAGGAGTATAGGTCAAACATGGGCCGATCCTTGGTAAATTTGGGAAAAGGATATATATTTGAATAGCAGTTAGTTTTGTTGAATTTCATTGAGATACAAATTGTTATAAGTCAATTTTAGTTTAAGACATTTTTTGAAGGGGGTTTTGTATGGGAGCTAGGGTCGATCATTACGAAAATCTGCAATGTCATTTATCTATATATATAAAATTCTAACGTTACTGACTGACTGATTCATCATCGCACAGCCTAAACGGTTGAAGCTAAAGAGCTGAAATTTGGACAGGGGGTTGGTCTCCCACCAAATATATCCACTAAGACGGGATTTTTTGAAATTCGAATGTTTAGGGGGTAAAAACGGGAAAATTCGGTAACCTCATGTCTCCTAAACTAGAAAAGATGCAAAAATAGTTTAAAGCTTATCGTCGTTCATTTAACTTTACTTTTTTCAATTTCGGCCCCTTTAGAGAATAAACTGTTTTTTTGGTACTTTTTCTTGCACCCCATGATCCAATTTAGATAAAATTTTTAGATTTAGAAACACTAAATATGCTAATGAGGTGTTATTTGGAACCCCGGTACCAAGTGATATTTTTTGGTACTTTTTCATTCTTCATCTGATACTTTTTGAGTTTTCTTTGATATTGAAATCGAAACATGAAATTAATAATTGTAGAGGTACATTACCTTTTATATCTGTAAATTTTAATACCCACAATAATAAAGGGACTTTTCGGTACTTTTTTGTTCTACACAGGTATTTTTTTTTTTGAGTTTTCTTTAAAATTAAACCTAGAAGCATGAAATTAAGCATGTAGAGCCCGGAGAATGAGAATCTATAAAAGGGTACTTTTTGGTACTTTTTCGTACTTAGACTGGTACTTTTTCTATTAAATTTAACCTAGAAACATGAAATTAAGCACGTAGAGCCCGAAGTAAATTAGAATCTATAAAAGGTGACTTTTTGGTAATTTTTCATTCTACAAAAGGTACTTTTTGAGTTTTCTATAAAATTTAACCTAGAAAAATGAAATTAATCATGTAGAGCCCGGAGTAAATGAGAATCTATAACAGGGGCATTTTTGGTACTTTTTTGTTCTTCAAAAGGAACTTTTTGAATTTCCTATAATATTAAACCTAGGAACATGAAATTAAGTATGTAGAGGATGGATTAAGTGAAAATCTAATATTGAACCTAGAAACGTGAAATTGAGCCTGGACTAAATGAGGACCTATAAAAAGGGACTACTTTGTACTTTTGGTACTTTTAGAATCTTTTTGGTACTTTTTCGTTCATCAATTAAGAGAAATTTTCTTAATATTGAACATAGAAACATGAAATTAAGTATGTAGAGCCTGGATTAAGTGAGAACATATAAAAGGGGACTTTTTTGTACTTTTTCGTTCTTTAAAAGGTACTTTTTGTGTTTTTTATAATATTGATCCTAGAAACATGAAATTAAGCATGTGGAGTTAATTTGAATCTATAAAAGTGGGCCCAGTGGAAGACATAAAACTAGGCAATCAGGGACTTGAGTGAATGAAAATTTAAACTGGAATATTTTCTGGTACTTTTTTGTTCTTTAATTGGTACTTTTTGAATTTTCTATAATATTGAACATGAAGGAACATGAAATTAAATAAAATAGTTCTTTTGGTACTTTTTCGCACTTCACTGGTACTGGTACTTTTAAAGCTTTCTAAAATATTGAATATATAAACATAAAATTAAACATGCAGTATCCTAATTGAACGAAAATTGAAAAAGGATACTTTGGTACTTTTTTGTTCTTTTACTAATACTTTTCTATAATATTGAACCTAAAAACATAAAATTGGACATGCAGCTTCCTGATTGTATAAAAATCTGTATGCGATTTTTTTAGTTTCTGGTTGAAAAGTAAACATGCGTCATCCCAATTTAATGAAAATATATAAAAAGGCACTGTCTGGTACTTTTTCGTTCATCAACTGTTTTTTTAATTTTCTGTAATATTGGGACTAGAATCATAAAACTTAAAAAGTTCTCTAAACGGGGAATTTTTGATATTGCAGATATATATACGGAGAGGGGATACTTTAATAAACTTTTTTGTTAAATTTGTATATCACAGTTGTAATTCAGGTTTGAGTTGGGGAACAACTCTCGCGTCATCGCCATTATTTCTAAAGGAAGACCAGGATTGTGTTTGTTGCCAAGCTTTCGACAGAATTGCGTCTCACTAGCACCAATTGAGTGTTTTACTCCGTATAACTGTTTCCAAGTTATGCGTTGTTTGCATTAATTGCGTGCTTTCGTTTCACTTACCACGTTGGAGGTTATGTTTAATTAAATTGGTGAAGACCAAATAATACTTTTGATTAATTAATTGTTCGGGGCTCTAAAGTTATAGGTCCTTGGGTTTTATAAAACCCAAACGACTTAGCAACTGGAAACTTCTTGTACCTAATTGCAAGCATTAAAACGATTTGATTAAATATTGGTTAAAATCGATACTTGACAAATCTGTAAATCCTGAAAAATTAAATACTTTTTTATTTAAACAAATTTACCTATGTAAACAAATTTACCCTTATTGGTACCTTCCTTGCTTTTAAAATTTGACTCCATAACCTAATCAGTAGTTACTACTGATGCTGTGGTCTTTGGTATTTTAGTGTCCTTTTCGAGGCTTGTTTTAACAGCTCTTCCAACCTTTTACTTTATTCTTACAAATAGAGTTCCCTCAGGTTCTTCTTTCCTGTAAAAGACGTCCCATTTTTCCACCGCCAGCTCAGCATTTTGACCACCAAGAATTTCCAGTATACGTTCATTACCCAGTTTACTGCCCCATCCTTTTATGTAGACAGTGGACTTAAAAAGCACCGAAAGCTCGCTCTTCTGTCCCAGGGATTAGGGATACTTTCCACCAAGTTCTTTAGGGTGCTAACACATTGGTGAAATGCCAACCACATCAACATCACGCCCATTCTGAACTAGCAGCTCACGTTCTCTATTGGTTGTTTGTCCTTTAAGGTAATTGCGTGGTCCACTATCTTATTGTTCACCAGATATTCTGTTGGAATTTTGCCTGTCGGATTACCGGCATCTTAAACTGCATAGCAGAAATCGTCCCGGATTTTCTTCTAGCAACTTTGACGTAAGATGGCGGTTTTTTTCCTTTTCCACTATCTAGCCTCTCTTTCATCGTTTCGGGGATTTTTTTGAGGTACTCGTACCTTCGAGGTTGATTTCGCCAACGTGGTCGTCTTCGGAATATCTTGGCGTTGTCACCCTTACTCTCAGGATTCTGACTTGAGGTTCTATGAATATATTTAATTGAATTTGAAAAAATAAAACAAGATTAAAGTATTTAGTTTTCTGTTGCTGACAAAACGATGTAAACTTTGGTATTATCTCAACTAAAAAGGTCAGAACTTGTCAGTAACTCAGAATATAATAGGGTATCTTTTACTTTGTATTGCTGCTTAACATAGGAGATGCATTGAAACAATAATACCATTTCATTTGGAAAATTTAGCTATTCCCTTATAACCGTTCTTCCAATGAAATCGTTCTTCCAATTAGACCTGGAAGGATAATTTTTGTGTACGTATCTTCGAACTACTGAGTCCAATAGATTATCTATGGGTTTAAGATATGGTGAATAGGCTATTCACTTCACTACAAGTATAACTTTCGAATCTAGCTACTCGATTGTAGCTTTTAAGGCCATTGTAGTTTTTATATCTCCAAACCACGGGCCTATTTTCAACAGTGGAGGAATACTTTATGTTTTTTTATGGAATGCTTTTTTATATGATACATAGAATCTTTTTGAATTTGGCAAATATCTAGCCCTAAAAAACAGTTCTATACCATAATTTTGCCACCACTAAACTTAATATTATTCAAGTCCAGTTTCTCTCCCCTTTGGCCAATTTACAAATGTTCTGAAACCAAATGTCCTAATATTAATTCGACCAATTTATGTTATCTTTTGCAAAGTGTAGACGAATAGAATGATTCTTTCTAAAACTGAGAGGTTTTCCCGCAGGACGATACAACCAAGACCGGTCTTATTTTCCATGTGTTTAACCATAGAAGTACTTATTTCGTTCTTTTTCTTAATAACTACCCTAAAGGAGTAATTTTTTGGAATTTTTGGAATTCTATTGTCATCAAATTATCCTACATTAGAGCAGTTTACGAGGTCTTTACCAATATGTTAAGTTTTCACTGTATCTTTTTCATAATTTTTTAAATATTTTCTGAGTCGATTAAGCTATATCCGTCTGGTTGGCTGGCTGTCCATGTAAACCTTTTGCGCAAGGTACAGGCCGCAATTTTAAAGATAATTGTTTTTGAAGTTGTGTTTTTTTTTTTGAAATTGCGTTTGCAATTTCTGAAACAAAGCGACATCAACTTACTTTGTTGAATGATGCCAAGCAACTAAATAAAATATTTGTAGTTTTGACGCTCTTCTTGATAAGTTCGTATGCGATCGTGCTGTATACATGTCTGCCGAAAATCTTCGCATTCAGAACAATACTAGCGCCGATGTCTGAACTAGATTCTTCAAATATTGCATAAGTTACTTTAATAATCATCTGAACATTTTGGAGAAAAAAGGTCCCCCCTTTTCATCTGTCAACTTAAATTAAATAGATAAATTCGAATATCTAAGAAACTATTAGGGCTAGAATCTTCAAATTTCAAATTTATGAATTAAATAAATTAAATAAATAATTTTGTATATCTCGTAGATAGATATAAATTGACAATGGATAGAAATTGGCGAACTTTCAATAATTTGCTTGGCAGCAGTCATATGTTACACATTGTAAATCTGGAAAATTATTGTAGTTAGAATTTTTAAAATCGTAAAGTGGGTTTTATATTTGTGTATCCTAAGGCATAAGAATAAGAATTATTTTTTAAGAATAAAAGTACATATATATTAAATTTTAGTAAGTAAGAAATAAATAGATCATTAATATATTATTTTAGAATTAAAATTATATATTTTATTAGTTAATAATATATATGAGGATTTTATGTAATAAAATAAATTTATTAGAATATTTTCCAAAATAAGCTAATTTTTTCCACATTTCCTAATCAAGTGCTTTAAGACACGTTAATGGCCTTGGGAATTTTTAATAACTTTTGCATTTTTCAACCAATTTTTGTGTTTTACAAATTTTTTAAATACTAAATCTATGTACTTTATGATTCTTTAACAATAATATGTAAAGTTTATCTACTAGCAACATTTATCACATAATATCGAAATATACGAAGTATTCCACTACCGCGACCAGGTCACGTTTTTGGAGAATTATATATAACATAACTTTGAAGTACAATATTAGCTTTGTTTTGATGTACCAAGTTTCTTTTATTTACCGTTTTGAAGTTATAGCTTCGTATGTTAGCTTTTTGGCCAAAAATTTGCATTTCTTCAAATTTTGAATGACGAGGGGTACCTGTTAACGTCTGTTAATCGAGCTCAAATTTCGGTTATCTTAATATCTGGAAAGGAGAATAATTTTCTGGGGTTAAGACGAAAAAGATTCCAACATTTTTTTCTCTCATGTAAGATCCGGTCAGTCTAATAATATACATATTAAATATTTCATTTAATTTTCAGCCCTTATGTGCTTTTAAATGTTTAAAAAAATATTTAAGAGCTATTTATTTAGTAGCATATTTTATTAAAGCGCTTAAAACTCTATTTTTAGAGCATATTTGCTGTTTTCCTGGTAATTATAGTTGACGTTTTCAACAATAAATAAAATAAAACGAATTGATAATTTAAACAAGTAAGAGTGTTATATTTGGCCATGCCGAATCTTATATACCCACCATCAAATCATTCTTACTAATAAACTTTGATATTATCGATCTATGTTGACTAACATGACAATATTAACATAAACATCAGGGAAATATTTGGAAGAGGGCCTTTAATAAGGGCTTAAGCATGGACCGTGCTATTCCGAATTAAAAATATTAATTTTGTTTGATCCAATATTTATAACCATAAACTGTTTTTTTTTTTGTAAGAGTCGTCCTCGTCGGTTTATACAATAATTGTTTGTATCTAATGTCGTTGTACTCGTATTTTAATTCAGTCATTAGGTTTATAGTAATTTTCTGAAGAAATTCAAATTCAGTTGAAAAATTTCAGTTCCTATAAAACTACCATTATTTGGAAGAACTTTTGAGTCATACAAGTGATTTTCTGTAGTGAATCTTAAATAAGGGTCAATTATAGACAAATTTTTATAAACTTTTGTACATAAATTATGTTTGTAAAATTTCAACGCCTAAGTCGTAATTTTAAGCAACTAATGAGAGTTAAAGTAATTTTACTGAAGTGGTTATTCATCGATCCATCTTCATCAATGTGGGTAGAAAGATTATGCCTACCCTCGTATTAGTGAATTATGGATCGATACTTCTAAAATTTAGAATGATTTTTGTTCATAAAAAGTATTAGTCAATTATGTATCGATACTTCTAAAATTAAGAACGATTTTTGTTCATACTAATATTGTTTATGTCGCATTTTTTAACAACATGTTTATGCGAAATTTCATCGCTGTAGTTGTATTTGAGCGTCACAGCTAGTAACGAGCGTTACTGTCACTACTTCAGGGGGATCTAATATGGAGGGTGGAGTTATTTTCTGAAGGGAACTTTATAAGGGGGATAGGGTTAATCAAGGACAGATCCTTATAAAATTTGATACAACTATTTTTGCTCCCACAAAACTTGTTCATGTAGAATTTTACTGGTGTACTCACATTTTTGAGTCATTAATAAGCCTTAAAGTTATTTTCTTAAGGGGAATTTATATACATATAAAATCTTACAAAGAGATGTAAGTTCTCATTAAACATGTTTGTGTCGAATTACACAGCTATTGATGCATCTCTTAGCCAGTTATGAGCGATAAAGTTATTTTCTGAAGGGGGCCTGATATGAGGTCTTGGTGAAAACGTGGACCGATATTGCCCACTTTCAATATGGATCGACCCTTGTAGAATTTGATAGGGTGCTCGGACGAAACTTGTTTATGTAAAATTTTACAGCTTTCAAAAAGTACCTTTTGAAGAACGAAAAAGTACCAAAAAGTCCCCTTTTATGGGTCCTCACTTAATCCGGGCCATACATACTTAATTAAATGTTTCTAGGTTCAATAATGTAGAAATTGCAAAAAGTACCTTTTGAACAACGAAAAAGTCCCCTTATGGGTCCTCACTTAATCCGGGCCATACATACTTAATTATATGTTTCTAGGTTCAATATTGTAGAAAATGCAAAAAGTACCTTTGAAAAACGAAAAAGTACCAAAAACTCCCCTTGTTTGGGTCCTCACTTAATCCGGGCCATGCATACTTAATTTCATGTTTCTAGGTTCAATATTATAGAAATTTCAAAAAATACCTTTTGAAGAACGAAAAAGTACCAGAAAGTCCCCTTTTATAGGTTCTCACTTAATCCAGGCTCTACATACTTAATTTCATATTTCTAGCCAATAACAAAACATTAGTGCTGCTCTCGCTCTGCTACTCTTGCTCTGCTGCTCTTGCTCTGCTTTGATTTTATAAACAAATTACAATAACAATATTTACCGTATTGTTATGTATTTTGTTTTTTGCAGTTTCTGTCTGAGCATGAATAAAAAATCTAAATTTTATATGAAATTTTCAGAGGTTGTCTCGGTTTTTTGCTCATATCTCCGTTATTTATGGACCGATTTTGCTGATTTTAAATAGCGTTCTTGCCGGTCGTATGTCTGATAGAATTATGGAAGATTCGGATCTCGCAGATATCTGGGGTCTTCTAAAAACTGATTTCAACAAACATACAGACAGACAGACAAGAAGACAGACGGACAGACAGACAGACAGACAGACAGACAGACAGACGGACATGGCTTAATCATCTCCGCTACCTATAAGGATCCAGAATATATATACTTTATAGGGTCGGAAAATTATATTATAGAAATTACAAACGGAATGACAAACTTATATATACCCTTCTCACGAAGGTGAAGGGTATAATAAAAAATTATGAATATAAAAATAGCTAATATAGCACTCTAAGTTGTTACTCCTAAGAATTTTTTAGCTGTATTTTTTTTTTGTAATAACAAATTATTTAGCTTTGCCTGATACAAAAGAACGAACATGAAATGAATTGTATTGCCCACCACTGATATAATTTCATATGTATTTAATATGACAATATAATGCGGAAACTGTTAAACATACTATACAAGCTAAAAAACAGTTACACAAAATAAACATTTACACGTAAGTTCTAGCACACAAATATATGTATAGATTACTCAAATGTGTGTGTCCACATAAATCATTGACACTTGTAACGGCTTAAACTAAGAGTAAAGTTTCAAAATGAAAGGAAGAAAAAAGTGAAAGGAAAAATGTCATCATTATAACTTTAACGTTCCAAATACTTCTTTAAACTCACACAATATAAAATATCCTTTTTAAAAAATATATGAACTCAGAAGCTGCAAAAATACTGATTCCAAAAACACAACATAAACAATGATAAAGCAGTAAAACAAAGAAATAAAGGCGGATCAAAAAATATTCGTATATGAAGAAAAAATTGGCATAAGACCGATAAGATCCTACGCAGCAACAACAAAAAATTATACGTTTTTCCTCTTACACTAAGTAGACATATACACTTTATACAGCGCATCTACTTAACATATTAAATTAAAAAAATTTAGTATGAAAGGACATTTGTGGAAAATTTTCTTAAAAACGAAAATTATTGAAAGTTTCCTTAAAAAGGTAATTTATGAAAAATATCTCTATATAATTTAAGGAAAATTTCCTTTTAATAGTTTAATAATTTTATAAAATTTATGGTAAATTGTTCCAAAAAATCATTCAAAATTCTTTTAAAAATAAAAACAATTATAAACAAGTAAGAGTGTTATATTCGGCCATGCCGAATCTTATATACCCACCATCAAATCATTCATGTTTATGTAGAATTTTACTGATGTACTCACATTTTTGGGTCAGTAATAAGTCTTAAAGTCATTTTCAGAAGGGGACCTTGGTAAGGTCAATTATAAATCCATTTTCATTAAATTTATGAAAGTGATTTTATTTCCTATAAAACTTTTTTATGTCGAATTTTATTGCTTTATATATATGTTATGAGCAGATATGAGCATAAATTTAAGTTCTCATTAAACGTGTTTGTGTTGAATTTCACCGCTATTGATACATCTCTTAGCGATAAAGTTATTTCTGAAGGGGCATTATAATAGGGATAGGAGAAAACGTGAACCGATATTCTTACTTTCAATAAGGATCGATCCTTATAAAATTTGATAGGGAGATTTTGGCTCGCACGAAAGTGATGCGTCTCTTAGCCAGTTATGGGCGATAAAGTCATTTTCTGAGGGGGACTTTATATGGGGGGTAGGGTCAATTACTGACCGATCCTTGTAAAATGCTGCGAAATGATTTATGTTCCGATAGAATATGTTTGTGCCAAATTCCACTGCTATCTATGCTTCTCTTAGACAGTTATGGGATACAAAGTCATTTTCTGTAGGGGACTTTATATGGGGGGTAGGTTCAATTATGGACCGATCCTTATAAAATTGTACGAAGAGATTTATGTCCCTATAAAAAATGTTTGTGCCGAATTACACCGCTATTGATGCTTCTGTTAACCGGTTATGGGCGATAAATGCATTTTCTGAAGCGGACTTTATATGGGGGGTAGGGTCAATTATGGACCGATCCTTATAAAATTCTACGAAGAGATTTATCTTCCCATAAAACATGTTTGTGCCGAATTTCACTGCTATTGATGCTTCTCTTAGCCAGTTATGGGCGATAAAGTCATTTTCTGAAGGGGGCCTTATAGGCGAAATCGTGGACCGATATTGCCCATTTTCAATACCAAACAAACTGCATCAACTATAAGTATGTCCTCAAAATTTCAGTTCGCTAGCTACTTCCGTTTGGACTCTATCGTGTTTTCAACAGACAGACAGACGGACGGACATGGCTAGATCGTCTTAGGATCTAATAAGGACCCAAAATATATATACTTTTATGGGTCTTAGACGAATATTTCAATGTGTTACAAACGGAATGACAAAAACAATATACCCCCATCTTTTTTGATGGTGGGTATAAAAACCTATATAGCGTTTTTTAATTTGTATACAAAATAGAACTATTATTACGATGTAAAAGTGGGATGCCAAGCTCACTACTGACAACGGATTGTTTCTTAGGATGTCCATAAAATTTTGTTTTCGACCAGGTTACATTGTCAACAGTACGTATTGTTATACTTTGACAACTGATCTTGTTTTTGGTGTCAATTTGGTACAAGGCGTGTTTTACTTCATCTACGTTAGAGTGAAAACAACATTTGTAGTGAATTTTATTTATAACATTTTATTTACAGATTACTTTTTTATCATCATCCTTTTCTGAGTTATTGTAATTTTTTGTTAATTTACTAAGTAAGGTTTTTTCTACGCTCAAAACTAAAAATATTTTCTTTGAGAAAATTTTGTCTTCGGCTATTATAATAAAACTTCTTACTCAAAACTCTATAGGTCAAGGGATTAACATAGGCTATTCCGACTAATGTCGGTTCATATATATGCATACTATATTGTAATTTAAATGTAGTTTATTCATGTATATGAAACTATATAAACACGGATGGGATATTCTGAACACAATATATAATGCAACTATCACACATTGAAAGAAAATACGGATGGAAAATTTGACAGTCGTATGACTCACTTAATTTTTCGAAATGATTAAGAAAATAAGCTTGTCGCATTATTTTTATGTAAACACATACAAAAATTGTGTTATACCAATAGTGTTATTTGTTATACCAATAGTGTAAAAGCGAATATATAAATCATACGACTTTTACCCTCTTTACTAGAATACAAATGGAAATGATTTTTCATACACGTTTTTTAATTGAGATACACATAGAGAAATCTCTGATGTTGAACATAAAAATAAGTTCTTGTTCGCCGAAAGTTATTTTTGCGAACGAAAATGTTTGATATTTACTGCTTTAGGTTAGGTTGATAGGAGAAATAAAAAAATATATATTTTGTTCACTGAGTATGTTATTTAAATATTAGGGTTGTAATTATTCGTGCTAGAAATATTCGATTATTCGAACGAATAAAAGTTTTTATTCGAATAATTTAAAAATATATAAATAAAACTTGCCAAACACCTACAAAAATTTCGGTTCAGTCGTTGTCATAAAAAGACGTTGTTGCATCAAAAAATTTATTAAAAACACAAATATTTCCTTTGCAGTTTAATTTGTCAAAATATTGATATTTGTAAATTAAAAATTCACACAAATTCATCATATTAAGATTACGCAACAAAATTCGTTTCTTTTATCTGTAAATTTTTAGTTTATTAAATTTTTAAAATTTTTATTATATAAAAAGTTTACAAAACAAATTTTCCATACAAAATCTATTTATATAAACCAATTATAAAAATTTTGTTTGTGAATAAGGGGGTAAGTATATAAGTAGAAATTACTTTTGTTTCTTCATTTAAAAAAATAATAATTTTACCTCGTTCCGTATCTCGTCCATTTGTTTTTTTTTTTTTTTTTTGAATAATGATATAACCAATTGAAACTTCTAAGTAAAGATATATTTCTGTTTAAAATTTCTTAACATCGGCCCAGCCATTTAGGTTTGGACCTTATGAAAAACACGAAACTCCCCTTTTTACCCATTTTAATTTAATTTTTCTAAACTACACACAATTATCCATTAAGTTTGAATTTACCATTTGACGATTTAATGACCATTTCCAAAAATTGATTGACGATTTTGACGACTTTTCTCTCTAAATTTTACGTTTTTGCACCCAAATCATCTGGTAACTATTGTCATGGTAATTGCAAAGAGTTGTACAGGAAGTGAAAATGTATCTGCAAATGCACAAAAGTTCTAGTTCTGTTCTAAACGCGAACGGTTGTGTTTTCATAAGTGCTTTGAAAAAAAGGACATTTCATAATAAAAATAACAGATTAAATTTAAAAAAAAATAAAAAAACAATTAAAACTGTGCTAATTTTTTGGTAAAAATATTAGCAAAAAGCCAATTTTTTATCATATATATTTAAAAAAAAAAAACAAAATACATTAAAAATATTAAAATCACTTTCATCAAATAACAAAAAGTTTCAAAAATGAGTCTCTCAGTCAAATGCAATCAATGCAAAAAAGAAATACAAACAACAAATTATGTGAAGTGTTTCAATTGCAATGAAAACTATCACTTTTCTCCGTGTTGCCCTCTCTCAGAAAGCACATATCTGAGTATGTATGGAGAGAAGAAAACATCGTGGAAGTGTCACATCTGTAAACCTCGTAACCGGTCTCCGAACACTCTCTATCAATCTGTTGTTTTTGATGACAACAATGCTATAAAAAAGGCCCAAGCTGATGATGAAAAGGACAATGGCAATGAACAGGCAAAGAAATTTAAAGAGAATATGTCACTGACCTTTGTCAACAACATGCTATGCAAAGTGAAATCCGATGTCTCAGAATTTAAGTCAGATTTGAAAGAGGTCAAAACAACCATGGTAGAAATGAAAGATGAAATTGATGCCACTCTCTCATCGATATCTATCACTCTTTCAACACTTGTTACACAAATTAAAGATCTTAGTGAGAGAGATAAAGGGAGAATCAAATTAATGAACTAATTGAGAAAGATAAACAAAAGGAACAACAGATCAATGCAATGCAATCAGAAATAAACAAACTTCAACAACAACTAACCAAAAACATTGAAATAAAGAATATCGAAAACAAACAAATGTCAGATTATGAGATAGTTAAAACAATTGCTACGTCTGTTAATGTGGATATATGTGAAGGGGACATTGATAGAACCTACCGTTTAAGGAAGCAAAACAAGATTATTGTAGAATTCGCTTCATTGAACAAAAAACCGAGTTCATGAGCAAAATAGATAGGCACAGAGTCGATGCGAAACTTATAAATACCGAAAACTAAGGCAACAAACATAATTTCATATACATAAATGATGAATTAACCTTCAATAACCGTCGTATTCTCTGGATGGCAAAGATGAAGGCAAAGGAAAACAATGGGAAATATGTTTGGGTAAACAATGGCAATATCTGTGCACGCAAAAATGAAAACTCGCCACTATTTGTCATCAGAAATGCAACTCACATTGAATCCATCAACAACTCAATGTAAACATATTTAACTAAATATGCATGTATTTCTCTCTTTCCAATAATAAAACATGAATAATCAAAAACAAACAATAACTAATTTTAATCAAATTGAAAACAAGTTAGTAAGTTATCCTACATCACTAATATTTATGAACATTCGCTCACTTAGACTAAACTTCACATCTTTTCTTGCAACAATAAACAACATAATATCTAAAATCAAAATAATAATACTAGTTGAAGCAAATATAACAGATAACTAAAACATTTTTTATCAAATAAAAGGTTTTAACTCCACATTCCTCAACAGAGAAAATAAAGGTGGAGGTGTTTACATAGCAGAAAACCTGAACTGTAATGAAATCTCACTAAAACCCTCCTCTTTCGAAATAATACAAATACTTAGATCTCAATATAAATAACAAAATAATGTCTTTACTGTCTATTTACCGTCCCCCCATCAAAATATACCAATGTTTACCAACGAACTGGACTCAATCATAAACCATATTAAAAGAAAACAAGAGATTATGATAGTTGGAGACATAAATATATACATATTAAAAGAGAATAATACTACAAAAACATACCTTAATATGCTAATGTGTAATGGACTACAGTGTATTGTTAATGAAAGTACACGTGAAGATATTAAAAGAAAAACAAACTCGTGTATTGATCATCTCTTTTTAAGAACCAATAAAACAACAACAGCAGCACATGCTTTCATAATAACAACAAGTATATCTGACCATTACTCATTGTTTTGTTGTGTGGATGAAGAAGAGATAAACAAACGAGGTGACCAAACTATAGCCGATCAGGGGCCACAGTTTAGTAACTTTAAGATAAATAAACAAACTCAAGGAACAAACTGGAATGCATTAATCCTACATGAAACAAATGTAAATGATTTATGTGATATATTAAATGAAAAATTCTGTAATATTTATAAAAAATCAACAAAAAAGCAAGAAATAAACAATAAAAGATCATTAAATCCTTGGATTACTGAGAAGATAGTTAAATACTGTGATATACGCGATAAACTTTTTAAAAAATGGCGAAATAATCGTAAAAATAAAACGTATGAAGATGAATATAAAATATTTAGAAACTCTGTAAATAAAAAGATAATGTTTGAAAAAAATAATTATTATAAACAAAAATTTATTGAAATCAGGAATGATATTCGAGCAACATGGAAGCTCATAAACGAAATAATTGGCAAAAATATTAGTAATATTGATAGTTTTATAACAAAAAACTTTAAAAAACAAAATGTGAACGATATTGTAAATAACTTTGCGCTAAATTTCAATGAAAATTTTAGAAAAATAATACATAACTGCGATATAAAAAACGATTGATAACATTGAAACTTCGATGCAAAACTCGATTAATGTGGAATATACCAACGAAGAGGAAGTGTATAACATACTAAAAACTCTAAATACAAGGAAAGTTGCAGGTGCCGATGATATTCGGGCAAGGGATCTTAAAACGAACGCTAATTGCTTAACACCAATAATTACTGGATTAATAATGCTAGTCTTGAATAAGGAATTGTGCCTAACATACTCAAAGTTTCTATAGTAAGACCAATTTATAAAGCAGGAAATAAAACAGATTATAATAACTATCGACCAAAAGCTATCCTACCGGTAATAGAAAAAATCTTAGAAGAAATTATTGTCAGAAGACTTAAAAACTTCTAAGAAAAATTTAAAATCATCGACAGACATCAATTTGGATTTCAAAAAGGCAAAAACATTAACCAATTGCTAGTCTGCACTCATATACATGTTTTAGTCTTATTTATAGACTTTAGTAAAGCGTTTGACACTCTCTCACATACGAAACTCATCCAGATTCTCGAAAAAAATGGAATACGTGGAAACAGTGTTGCCAACTTAGTGCCTTTAGCACTATTTGCGGTGCTTTTTGGTGTGCCAAACGCGGAAAATTTTGCTCATGGTGCCTTTCTTCAAAAAGGCACTAAAGTGGTGCTTTCTAATTTTATGACAGTGCATTTAGTGCTTTTTATACCCAACATATACCCAAGATGAGTGGGGTATATTGATTTTGTCACTCCGTTTGTAACACATTGGTCGTATATATTTTGGGTCCTTATTAAATTCTAAGGCGATCTAACCATGTCCAACCGTCTGTTCATATGTCCGTCCGTCTGTCTGTTGAAAGCACGATAGGGTTAGAACGTAAAGAGCAAACGAGTTAAATTTTTCCACAAATTTTTATATGCATCAAAATTTCTCTACCAAATGGCATTAATACTCATTACCGACTTAAAAATATTCGACATAAATATGTTTTATATAAGCCAAAATCTCTCTAGCAAATTTTACGGCAATCGGTCCATAATTGACCCTACCCCACATATGGTCGCCTTCAAAAATTGATTTTAACGCTCATTACTGACTTAAAAATACGTGTTTAGCGGAGAAATTCGAAATAAACTACTTTTATACAAATGTAATCTTCCTACCGAATTTAATTCGGATTTATCGGTAACGTACCCTACCCCCTATTAAGGTCCCCTTAAAAATATGAGTACAGCGATGAAAATTGACAAAAAATAAGTTTTATATAATTTTTTTACACAATTGAATCTATCCCTCATATATAAAGCCTCCATGATTACTTCATTATTTTTTATTATAATTCTTTATGCCGAATTTTATGACGATTGGTCTATAACTGACCAACAAAACAAAATCTATGTACAAAATGTACAAAAGCAAATATTCTTCAAAAACAAAATTTTCAAAATAGTTTAAAATAAGTTATGTTAATCACTATCAGTGAAATTAACAATTTTTCCAGAACTCAAAAAACTTAAAAATAATATATATAGATTTTGCAAAAAAAAAAAAAATATATTTCATAAGTTTTGTAAAATTTTACAATTTGGGTGTGAGTAGATCGGTTGGCCAGTTGGTAGTGTGCCTGTCAGTTTGAATGTTTAATGACATTTTACTATTTTTAAAATTCTCATCTTATTTATCTAATATTCGTCAAACATTAGTTTTAGTTCTTACGTTACTAAAAATCTAACTCACACCGGTGAAAGACTTTAGTATGTGCAATTTTTATTAAAATAAACAATATTTGACTGAAAAAACGTTAGTGCTTTTTTACCCATTTTCAGTTAGAAAATTACGCTTTTTTACCCCTTTTTAATTTTTTTGCGCGCGTTTTGCTTGACCAATGTTGGCAACACTGCGTGGAAATACCCTAAAATGGTTTAAAGATTATCTACAATGCAGATCTTACAGTGTAAAAGTAAATAATAAGCTCAGCAACAACATATTTTATGACTGTGGTGTCCCACAAGGGTCCAAACTAGGACCAATACTATATATTTTTATGCTAACGATATGATGAAATGTCTAAAAGGTACAACGTTTGCATATGCTGATGATACAGTAATAATAGTGGCTGACAAAAATATAAAAAACGCAACGGAAACAATGCAAAAACAACTAGATATTGCAACAAAATGGTGCCACGATAATGGCCTTATCATCAACGCCAATAAAACTAAAATAATGCACATAAAACCGCCTCATTTGACCAGCCCAAACATAGAAATAATATATCACAATCGTGAATGTTTACACCAAAAAGCCAATAATAACACCAATAATAGAACTGATACCTGTTCAACCGTTATAGAAACAGTTAATTCTTATAAATATCTAGGAGTGTATGTTGACGATAAATTTTAATGGAAAATACATATTGAAAATCTCAAAAAAAAAGCTCCGAAAATCATCGTATATGCTATATCACCTATGTAATTGCGCCACATATAGCGTACTGCATCAAAGCCTACTTTTCACTAGCATAATCATATATAAGGCACGGTATATCAGCATGGGGAAATGTAAAATACGGTAGTACACTACAAAAACACAAAATCGTCTACTAAATATATTGTGGAAAAAGCACCAACACCACACAAATAATGAAAACAGCGGTTTAACAAATCACGCGAATTTAAATGATAGAAGCCAATGCAGTAAAATTAGTCATACGAGACGATTTTCAGTTCGTTTTTGATAATAACTCTAACCGCTCATTGAGAACATAAAGTGAATGGTTACGTGACATCGTAAACGAAGTACTTTTTACCCTTCTCAGTGTCCAGATCTTAATCTCATAGAACACATTCCCTATATTTTGAAAAAAAATTGATCAATGTACATGGCAGAATTTTCACACAGAAATCATCTTATCTGTGAAATCTATCGCAATCTGTGAAGGATAGATTTTGAGATCTTACTCCAAGCGAGTTTCTTTGAATTAGCTATTAAAACGATGCTTACCTAATTTGGGACACGTTTAAGTTTTAAGCACTATAATGTACGGAGACTTTTTTACTCCACCCCTTTACTGTGGGGAGGGTATATTGGGTTTGTGCTGATGTTTGTAACATACAAAAATATTCGTCCTACACCCACCTTAAAGAATACCAGTCGGCTTATAATCAATTTCTGAGTCGATTAAGCTATATATTTTTAAGTTGGGTATAGGACATATATTTTTGTATGTTACAAATATATTTTTGTATGTTATTTTTGCAAATCGGACAAATATTTTAGAAAATATTACATATTATGTTTTTAACAACATATTGTACGAAAACTTATTTAAGTCAGTCTACATGCAAAAGCAACAAAAACATGCAAACAAATTTATAAAACGCCTAAACGGATGAACCGATCAATAAGCTATATTACTAATATGTTAAGTCATGTCACACGGATAAGGTTGTTAAGAATTTATCTTCTAAGTGTTTATACTAACTAAAACTAAAAATAACAAATACTGTCCAAATGTTTAATGCTAATGACAAAAAAGGTGAAAGAGTTAGTTAGTGACACACTTTTTTTTAATTTTGAAAATTTCCAAAACCGATATCGTTTAGAAATGAAGACCTAGTGTTTTACAATTTTGCAAATCTTAAGCTGGAAGTCTTGTGTATATAATCCTGTAAAAAAATTTTAAACATTTTATTCTTACCAAAGTTATTAACAAATGAGTTCAATTTCAAAGGAATTAAAAAACTTTGACAATTGCTCACAAATCAATATGTCTCGACTACTTCATATTTGAGAATAATGTAAACATGTGCAAAACTTTATTAATATTATGTCTGTTCCCGTACACGTTTGGGTTGCAAATTTTTACAATAAGTCGTTCACGTACTAAAATTTCAATGCATTTTGTTGTTTTTCTTATTACTTCTGACTTAAAACTGCAAAACTGGCTAGTACTGGAACACACATATTTTAAATTTGAATCACGGAATTCGGGAGTATCACGGTACTTTTCATCATCAAATAGTATCAAAAAAGTACGATCGTACGTATTTTGCCATCCCTGTGTATAATTCGATGGCAGATTTTCGTTTTAATTTACAATTAAAATTGAATACAAAAACGTCAGCAAGTGGTTTTTCAATATAAATGATGAAAGAAATTTGCAATATCTTTCTACTGCAGCTATTTCAAGGTATGTCTATTACGATATTTTTTTATTTCAAAAGTAAAATCAAATGTTGTAACGTATATTGCCATAGGCTATATCACAAAGAAGAAGATGGTGATGAAGATTTTGTGCCTTACAGAGAACCTGAGTACTCTGATGTGAAAAAAACCTTGCGAAGTTAAAGTTAACGAAGAGAGTGATAATAAATCGAATATTGATGAATTGATGTCGAGTTATATAAATGAGTCGTACTACGAGACTAAAGGCTCCGTAAAATGATACAAGGAGATGCCAAAAATAAATCGACGACCAGCAATTAATATTATTCAGGAGAACCTCTTCATTGGACCAATCCAGTCACTAAGAATATGTCAAGAATTAAAATATTTAACTGCATTCTCAGTGACACTGTTAAAGATTTAATTCGAAGATTTTCCATCAAAAAAGTCCATGCTGAGTACAACAAGAGAAACTGCAACAATAAAAATTGTTACAGTTTAAATCATTATTCGAAAAATTCATATTCGAAAGCAATAAGTTAGATGAGAGCATGGAAGTTTGTTTGGCTAGCTCGTATGATATTATTTTAGACTCCTAACTCATTTGCTTCGCGCGTATTCATATAACATACACTGCATGCCAATTAAAATAACATAACCAGTGTATGCAAAAGTACTGAAATAAAATCATAAAATAATTTATATTATATCCAAAAGAAACCAAACATAACAAATCGAACCATGACATGGTGGTATGTCACGTAGGGTACACTTTCCCCTCCAGCAATTACTTGCAAACACCTATAACAGAATTGTTACCCGAAAACTTTATAAATATGTCCCTAAAATATACACACATAACATTACATACATAATTGTATCCTTTTGTTTAGGCTATCCTTCTCTTACAATCAAAAGAATATACAGATTCATTTCAACAAAATAAATAATCAATGAATTCTATTGTAAAAGAAATTGACAAAAATAATAATACGTAAAAAATGCATCGACCAAAAATAAAAAAATATAAATGAATACGTATATAATGCATAAAGAAACAATGATAATTACTCTGAGAGCAAATAAATCAAGAAATACTAAACAAAATAAAAACTTAGTATTGAAAATTGGAACTTATAAAGAAAATTTACATGTTAATGAGAAACAATTTGGCAAACGGACTGACGTATGGACAAGAGTTAAAAATAATAATAAAGAAATAGTAACAACAATAATAATATCAATTCATGACTACTCACTGAGAATATTTACATTAAGTATGTTTGATGACACATTACAAGTGTTTCATTGATGGGCCCAGCAAATCTGTAGTAATTGGTGTTGTTGTTATTTAGTTCAAACGATGTAAATCTCTAAATAATGACTTTTTTGTTACTATTAATAAGATATTTAGATATATACTTAGAGAAATTTTAGTTATAAAATTAATAAGTATAATTGCATTAAGTAGTAATGTAATTTGGAAATATGCTGACGTAAGATCGTTATTTAATTCATGATATAATTGAGTAAATATAATTCAAGATTTTAAACAATTCTGAACTATTTAAAGATTAATAAACAATATAAATTACATTACATACAATATAAATAATTTTTTTTAAATAACATTACATACGGTTTTTAATTAATTAATACAATTTAGTTTAAATTTGAAAAGATTTAATACAAAATTTAGACTATTTAGAATTAATTTATAACATAATTGTTAGATTTTAATATTTAGCGAATTTGTATTGGATTATATTTTAATATACTTTCAATGAATAATTAAGGTATATTTATATATAGGATTTGATGTAACTTGGTAACCTGGTTTGAAGACCTTCACGGCCAAGTGGTTAGTATTCGGGTGACTTTCGTCACCCGTTTTAGTCACTTTTGATGGAGCTCGTGGGGACTGTAACTTGCGGTCAATACTACTTCTATCCAAATATACGGGGCAATAAAAAATGGACTTCTTTAAGTTCTAGTCACATGTGGTGGTCTTCGTAGAAAAAAATGGAATTCAATGTATATCAATTTTTATGAGGTAACTGTTTAGGTGAATTTAATTAGTCACATGTGGCGGGCCTCGTGGCCACGTAAAGAATTAGTATTCTGTAATTTGCTTACAAAATTTGAGTGCTTGGATGCTATAACCACGTGACACTTGATTTACAACCAGCTTTTTTGTTTTCCAATGTTAGGCTTAGTATATATATATATTTATATATATATATAATAATATATATATATTTTTATATATATATATATATATTATATATATATATATATATATATATATATATATATATATATATATATATATATATATATATATTATATATATATATACATATATATCTCCACTGGCCTTAGCTCGGCCAAGTCAGGCCAAAAATAAGTGGACACATTATGAAGTCTTATGAATGGAAGCAGCCTTTTTTGTAAACATTCCTTGATGTAAATTTCGGTATTTATAGAGCCCGTTGTAACAAATGATTGGCTTCTTTTGCCGCAACTGCATATTGCTTGCCATACCAAGAACTTTCTGGGAAATTTTGTCTGATTTTGGGTCCTAAACTTTTCTTCAACATTCCCTCGAGCATCAGCAACATAAAACTTTTGACCTGGAAGTTGCGAAAAATCTGCTAGAACATACGTTTCATTATGCAGCAAGAATATTTTTTATAAAACTTGACTTCAATTTCCGTGCTCTGTTTTTGGCCTCTAAATTTTTAGCAGCGTTCCTGTCAGGAACTTTTTGAGCCTTGTATGTTTTTAAACCTGCATTAGCTTTAACTTTTCGTACCAAATAGTCTGAGCACTGAGCTAACCGAGCTGCTTACCTACCGGATGTGTTGGGAGCTCTTTTGAAAGTGCGCTCTATTTTTTTGGCTTTAGAAACATCATGTGGACCATTCCTTCTACCTGAACCTGGTTTTCTATCAACTGACAAGTTCTCCCGGTACTGTTTAATAACATTGGAAACAGTTTGACGGCAGACCTTTGTATGCTTGGCCAACTTTTTGTAAGACCAAGTTGGGTTTAGTTGAAAATATTTAATAATTTCAGTACGCACTTTTTTCTGGTCACTCATTTTAATCAGATTAACAAAAAAATTAATATAATTGACATTACACATAATAACTGACATGTTTTTCAAAGGTAGGTTAGGTTAGGTTGATAGGAGGATGTATACTACATCAAATCCGAAGAAATACACCTAGGCCACTATCGGGCCTGTTGTGCGCTCATTATCATGAAAAAAAAAAAAAAAAAAAAAACGGATATATATACATATACATATATATATACGATGTTTACAGAAATATATGTGCATTTCATCAGCTAATTAACATCTTTTATACCCACCATTAAAAAAGATGGGGATTTATTGTATTTTTCATTCCCTTTGTAACACATCGAAATATAAGATCTCTAATAGATTCAAAAAGGTCTATCAACCTGGCTATCTGTTGAATACAAGATAGGACGAACAAGAGAGTTAAAATATTCAACAAATATTTTTTTGTTTACGACCCGTTTATAGAACTTGCAAAAATATTATAATATTTTGATCTTTCGTAAAACCAACTCAGAACTTCTTAAAGCAATCCTACACACTTTCCAATTTCGTGAACAACCGCCTCACATTGTATCAGCGGTTGTATTGTGTATGCGTTGCTTTTTTTAATGCAAGCATTTAAAAAATCCATAGAATCACATTTTTCTTTTAACATTGCAAAATATAAATTTTTATAAATTGCAAAAAGTAGTAAAAGATTTGTTTCAATAATAAAAGACTTTTAGTATTTTTTTCGACAAAAGTTGTTCTAATTATTCTTTATTCTCAATTGGAAGTTTTTTATTCGTTCGAAGAAAAACCAAAAATTTTTCTCGATTAATCGAATAATTTTTATTCGAATGATAGCCCTAGTAAATATATTAAGGGCTGTAGGCGCCATATTTATTCTAATCAAATTAACTCATTTCGTTATTGCTCGGACTTCTGCCTGGAAGCTTGTGTTATGATTAGATAAACTGTACTATATTTCTGCTTCTGGGTCTTCGATATAGAACGCCAGGCCCACTTTATTCCCCAATTTAGAGCCATCCGTATGAAAACGAATCCCTGCTGGTATTTGCTCAAGTTTTCCGCTTGACCAAGACATTCTATCTGGGACCAGCGTTTCAAAGTTTCCACATATTTTGTGTCGAGCGATGATTGTGTATAACCTTCCAATGTGTCCAGTAATTCATTGATGAGTTCGCCAAAAGTAAAGAGCCGTTCGCCTGTAAGCGCCGCTTCATATCTTAAATGTGTTTCAATGGGTGGAATATCTAGCAACGTTTTCAGAGCTTTAGTTGAAGTAGTACACATGGCACCCCTTATTTCCAAGCTGAACTCCCTGTAGATGTTTGATATTACACTTTTTGTCCAAAGCAGGCTACCAAATTATTGAAGCATAAACAATAATTGGCCTAATTACACTTTTATAAATCCAATTTATCATAGTAGGACTAAGACCCCATTTCGTGCCTACAGTTCTCCTACATATCGCCCAGCACCTATGCGCCTAGTTGATCCTATACTCTTTGTGGTGTCTCCATTTTAATTTCCGGTCGAGGATTATACCTAAGTACTTAACTTTGTCTGTCACAGGTATTTTCTTACCTAGGAAGCAAGGTTCAGTATATGAGAAATTTTTGTCTTGCGAAAAGACAAATTTAAGTCTTCGCCGGTTTAACACTGAGGCCTCTCTGTTGAGCCCAGCTCAAGGCCGTATTGAGAGCCTCCTCAGCTTTTCCCTTCAAAGTATTATGACATCGTCAGGTCTAAGTCCTTTCTCAGTTAGAGACCTTAGGAGGCTATTAATCGTGGTAACCCAGAGTAAAGGTGACAAAATGCCACCCTGTGGTATACCGCGAAATACCTTTATATCTTACATCTCGCAACATAGAAAAATTAATAGAAGTGTTACTGAGAGTAAGAAATATTACTCTCACACATGTACAAGTTCTGTGTGAATTTAATACTCTTGTATGAGTCTTATTATTTTTGTTTACATAATATAACAAAAATATAAAAGTACAGAATGTATAATATATATATATATAATATATATATATATATATATATATATATATATATATATATATATATATATATATATATTCTATATATATATATATTATATATATATATATATATATATATATATAATATATATATATATATTATATATATATATATATATATATATATATATATATATATATATATATATTGAAATTAACAATAATCTTTTATACTAAGCGTTATTTCAAGCATTTAGACAATCAAAGCGATTTCCACCGATCGTCACATTACATAAGCATGCTGCTTAAATTGTAGATCTTCGCCTGGTATACTGTTTTTAACCATAAACTATCGACTATCAGTTAAAAGGTTTTAAGTCGGAAGGAATATATACAGATGGAATTTCATCTGATTCTTCAAACATAAAGTATATAGAGCGTCTTAAGAGAGTAAGAGCTAGGACGTGTTTTTAACTGAAATACACATGGAGAAATCTCTGATGTTAAACATAAAAAATAAGTTCTTGTTTGCCGAAAGTTATTTTTGGGAACGAAAATGCTTCATTATTCCTGCTTTATGAAAAGCGATTAAGTTAACAGCGGTTGTTAGAACCTGTTTTTAAGTGGAAGAAGTGTGTAGTTTTCATTGTTGAATTTAATAATCGTTTTTTAATTAAAGCAGTTAATATTTATTTTAATTTTAAAACATCTGAAGAAAAGAAAATGTGTTTGAAACATTTTTTGATTGATTGTTTAACATAATGGGAGTTGCAATAAAAGTGATTCAACAACATAAACTCCTAAACACATGTAATATGCGCTACTAGAAAGAACATTTTAGAGTATACATTCGCAAAGGGTAAAATTTTCTTTCCATACTAACCGACATGTTTTTATGCATTCCATGCACTAAAAACAGTCGACTTCGACTTTAAACACTAAAATTTAGGCTTAAATATATTATAGGTATAACTCTCCGATTATGAAAAAATTTATACCACATATAAAGCTTTCAATTCTATGACTTGTGATATATGTCTTTTGGTCAACAAATGTATAATTAGTTATAGGCCATCAAAGTTAAATTTATATATATTCAATATCTTCTTTAACCGATCCTGACAATATATATATATATATAATATATATATATATATATATATATATATATATATATATATATCGTTAGAAAGAGCTTTGAAATACCTTTTCAAAGATATATAATATGACCGCATTTATTAACCCTTTAAGAACAAATTCCACAAAAAGTATTTTTTATATAGAGTTTTTTGATGAAAGTGCCGTTATTTCATAAATCCATCTATATAATGGTACCGATAAATATCGAGAAAATTGTAGAAAAGATTTCAAGCTTTCTTTTGATGTATAGATATGTGCTAATATCTTAATAAATGGGGATGATATTTAAGTTTAAAAATAGTAAAGAGAGACTGTGACAAAAAAATTCTTAAATTATTTAAAAAAGTGAAAAATTATTGGAAAAAAATCGCGCGAAAAAAAATAAAAAATTGTTCAGGTCCGGCGCTACATACCTATTTCCGAGTATTTACCCAGAAAAATCGCAATTTACTCAATACACATAAATCGGTACCTTTTTATGAATGAATTTTTGATATAACAGAACTTTTGATATAACAGAACAAAGGTTAATATAAAAAGCACAGTTTGTATTAATCCTTCTCAATAGGATAATAAATTAGCTTCTATTATATATCGTTGGAAAGGTATTTTGATGTAATTTTCAATACTTTACGTATATTTAGTTTAGTACTTTATATAGTTATAATACTTTATTCCTGCCAAAACAACAACACTTAACTAATATCAAATAAAAAACATTAATTTTTGGTAATTTACCTTATTCCAACTACAATATCGCCTATATTTATTAAGATATTAGTATATATCCATACATCAAATGAAAACTTGAAATCTCTTCTACGATTTTTCCAATATATATCAGTAACGTTATATCGATGGATTTACGAAATAACGGCATTTTTGTCAAAAAACTCTATATAAAAA
>NC_060953.1:21359421-21359600 GCF_022045245.1 Lucilia cuprina | reverse complement strand
GGAATTGGTCCTCAAAGGGTTAATAAAAAGGATCATATTATATATCGTTGAAAAGGTATTTCAGAGCTCTTTCTAATGATATATATATTGTCCGGATGGGTTCATAAATAGAGAAGATATTGATAATATATATATTTAACTTCGAAGGTCTATAACTCCATAACTATACATTTGTTGAC
>NC_060953.1:21358243-21359411 GCF_022045245.1 Lucilia cuprina | reverse complement strand
ATATTATAAATCATAGAATTAAAAGGCCTATAAGTGGTAAAATTTTTGTCAAAATTGGAGAGTTATACCCAATGTATATTAGTTCCAAAATTTATTTTCTGCAAACTATTTTTATACCCTCCACCACCATCAGTGGTGATAGAGGGTATATATAACTTTGTCATTCCGTGTGTAACACCAAGAAATATTTATCTGAGACCCAACAAAGTATATATATTCTTGGTCCTTATGAAATTCTGAGTTGATTTAGCTATGTCCGTCTGTCTGCCTAAAACACGCTCACGTTAAAACTAATCCAAGGACATCAACCAAATTCATCGAAATTACTATGCAGTTTGGTATTGAAAATGGGCAAAATCGGTTCACATCGGGAAAAGCTATGAATCAAAATTTGGAACAACCTCGAAAAAATAGCGTATTTTTTACATATTCTGATGTAATTTTCTCGAAAACTATGCAAGATAATTCCATGAAAATCATCACACGTTCATTTCTACACAAGTGCTTGATATGTGCCGAAAATCAAATTTATAATATTTTTAATTAAAATCGTTCTTGAATTGTTCAAATAAATAATAAAAATAACAAATTAAAACCATTATTACATAAAATATCGAAATTTAATATCAAATTAATATATAAAAAATTCTTAAACGATAGAATTTGTGTTTGTTGGGTTATATATTTTTCAACTAATACACTCCCACGACTTAGGTTTTTGACAGCAGACTTAGGTTCTGTCACTCTCACTTTCATTTCTATGTATACCTATTCTATGTCTCGCAACTTATTCATTTGTTTCTTAGTTACGGATCACCCGGTCTAACTGGTCTAAGGATTGTACACGTTATTGAAAGCGCTTTTGATGTCAATGCATACCGTCAGTGTATATAGTTCGCTATCGAAGGATTCACCTATGAGTGGACAACTTTGATCAAAGCGATTTCCACCGATCGTCACATTACATAAGCATGCTGCTTAAATTGTAGATCTTTGTCCGGTATACTGTTGTTAACCATAAACTTTCGACTATCAGTTAAAAGGTTTTAAGTAGGAAGGAATATATACAGATGGAATTTCATCTGATTCTTCAAACATAAAGTATATAGAGCGTCCTTAAGAGAGTAAGAGCTAGGACGTGTTTTTAACTGAAATACACATGGAGAAA
>NC_060953.1:21196140-21358233 GCF_022045245.1 Lucilia cuprina | reverse complement strand
TAAACATAAAAAATAAGTTCTTGTTTGCCGAAAGTTATTTTTGGGAACGAAAATCTTTCATTATTCCTGCTTTATGAAAAGCGATTAAGTAAACAGCGGTTGTTAAAACCTGTTTTTAAGTGGAAGATAGAGGGTATATATAACTGTGATAGAGGGTATCACAGTGTGTAACACCAAGAAATATTTATCTGAGACCCAACAAAGTATATATATTCTTGGTCCTTATGAAATTCTGAGTTGATTTAGCTATGTCCGTCTGTCTGCCTAAAACACGCTCACGTTAAAACTAATCCAAGGACATCAACCAAATTCATCGAAAATATTAAATCGGGAAAAGCTATGAATCAAAATTTGGAACAACCTCGAAAAAAATAGCGCATTTTTTACATATTCTGATGTAATTTTCTCGAAAACTATGCAAGATAATTCCATGAAAATCATCACACGTTCATTTCTACACAAGTGCTTGATATGTGCCGAAAATCGGCAGAATCGGTTCACAATTTCATATACCTCCCATACAAAAGTACATATTCCCGGAAATTTGGTTTTTTGTTAATAACTTCCGTCGTAATGTAGCTATCTTCACAAAATTTTAGAAATTAAAATCTTATGTCAACAGAATTCATTGAGAGGAAAAATTTTTTGAAATAAGTTAAAGAGTTTCTTATCGTGCTTTCAACCCCAATTTTTAAATAAATTCACTGTAATGTATTGATGGTGGGGAAGCTAGTTCCTATGCGCATTTCGTATTGCTCTTATATACAGAAATATTACAATGAAAGCTTTTTGGATCGGTCCACAATTGGTCATAGCTCTCATACAAGGTCCCCTCCCGAAAATCAGTTAAACCCGCATAACTCATTAGTAAATCAAGATATCGATATAAAATTTGGTACAAGTATTGCTCTTATATACAGAAATATTACAATGAAAGATTTTTGGATCGGTCCACAATTGGTCATAGCTCCCATACAAGGTCTTCTCCCGCAAATAACTAAAACGCACACAACTCATTACTAAATTAAAATATCCATATAAAGTTTGGCACAAGTGTTGCTCATATACAGAGAAATAATATTATGAAATGTTTTTCTGATCGGTCCCTAATTGATCATAGCTCCCACACAAGGTCCCTCTTAGAAAAACACACATACATATTTGGTCATCGCTAGGTCCAGAAAATCACTTACATTCACAATATTTATTACCAAGTAATGATATAGATACAGAATTCTGAATCTTTGTCTTTATATACATAATTGGTCATAGCTCCCATACAAAGTCCTTTTACGAAAATCTCTTAAACGCACATTACTTATTACCAAATTAAGCTATTGATACATAATTTGGCAAAAATAATAGTTTTGTATACTTATATTTCTCCTATATTAGGTCCTGCCCCTAAAAGCGCTTTAACCGTATTTAAAGAGCATTATCAATTTGTGTTGAACAAAATTTTGTGTAGAACATAATTATAAATGTATTTGTATTTTGAAAATCTTTAAAACTTTCACACATATACATACATACATGCAAATTTCTAAATTTATAATGTTCAATAAATCTTGGAATTTTAATAAATTTAACTTTTGGGATTTTTTCCATTAAAGACATGAGAAAACTTATTTCTACAAATATTTGATCAATTAGAAAAGTAATAACATAAAAGTAGCTGGTGGAGGGTATCTAAGATTCGGCACAGCCGAATATAGCACTCTAACTTGTTGTTAAATCAATTATTTTTTCTACTATTTTAATTTTAACATTTCATTCAATAAAAACTATAAAATTTCATTTTATTTAGATTTATTTTTATAGATTTTATTTTGGTGAGTATACAAATAGAAGAAGAGAGAACTCATCATCTGGAAGACGAGAATACTCATCTTCTAGAAGAAGAGAAAACTCATCTTCTAGAAGACGAGAATACTCTTCTTCTAGAAGAAGAGAAAAATCATCTTTTAGAAGATAAGATAGAAACACTTCTAGATGATACTAAGTAGTCACTTCAAGAAGTGACTTCCTAGTTACATCTAGAAGAGTCTTTGGCAATACCTTACTTCCAAGAGTCATAGATTTAAATCAAAAAATTTAAATCTATTACAATTCTAAGATTTATTAAACATTATAAATTTAGTAATTTGCATGTAATTTGTATGTATGTGTGTGAAAGATTTAGAGATTTTCAAAATACAAATACTTATATAATTATGTTCTACACAAAATATTGTTCAACACAAATTGATAATGCTCTTTAAATACGGTTAAAGCGCTTTTAGAGTCCTGCCCCTAATATAGGAGAAATAGAAGTATACAAAACTAATATTTTTGCCAAATTATATTACAATAGCTTAATTTGGTAATAAGTAATGTGCGTTTAAGAGATTTTCGTAAAATGACTTTATATGGGAGCTATGTTCAATTATGTATATAAAGACAAAATTTCAGAATTCTGTATCTATGTCATTACTTGGTAATAAATATTGTGATTCTAAGTGATTTTCTGGACCTAGTATGAGAGCTATGACCAAATATGGACCGATCGTAAAACAATTTTATAGTGAATTTATGTATATAAGAGCAATATTTTTGATAAATGTATGGATATCAATATTTGGTTATGAGTTATGTGTGTTTTTTATGATTTTCGGAAGGGAACCTTGTATGGGAGCTATGACCAATTATGGACCGATCCAAAAAAACTTTCATTGTAATATTTCTGTATATAAGAGCAATACTTGTACCAAATTTTATATCGATATCTTTGGTAATGAGTAATGCGCGTTTAAGTGATTTTCGGAGGGGACCTTATATGGGAGCTATGACCAATTATGGACCGATCCAAAAAACTTTCATAGTTATATTTCTGTATATAAGATCAATATTTGTACCAAATTTTATATCGATATCTTAATGGATCGATCGAAAAAATCTTTCATTGTAATATTTCTGTATATAAGAGCAATACTTGTACCAAATTTTATATCGATATCTTAATATACTAATGAGTTATGCGCGTTTAAGTGATTTGCGGGAGGCGACCTTGTATGGGAGCTATGACCAAATATGCACCGATCGAAAAAATCTTTCATTATAATATTTCTGTGTATAAGAGCAATACTTGTACCAAATTTTATGTCTATATCTTAATTTAGTAATGAGTTATGCGCGTTTAACTGATTTTCGGGAGGGGACCTTGTTTGGGAGCTATGACCAATTATGGACCGATCCAAAAAAACTTTCAATGTAATATTTCTGTATATAAGAGCAATACTTGTACCAAATTTTATATCGATATCTTAATTTAGTAATGAGTTATGCGTGTTTACGTGATTTTCGGGAGGGGACCTTGTATGGGAGCTATGACCAATTATGGGCCGATCCAAAAAAGATTTAATTTTAATATTTCTGTATATAAGAGCAATACTTGTACCAAATTTTATATCGATTTCTTAATTTAGTAATCAGTTATGCGCGTTTAAGTGATTTTCGGGAGGGGACCTTGTATGGGAGCTATGACCAAATATGAACCGATCGAAAAAAATCTTCAATTGTGTTATATTTGTATATAAGAGCAATACTTGTACCAAATTTTATATCGATATCTTAATTTAGTAATGAGATATGCGCGTTTAAGTGATTTTCGGGAGGGGACCTTGTATGGGAGCTATGACCAATTATGGACCCATCCAAAAAATTTTTCCTCTGAATAAATTCTATTGTCATAAAATTTTAATTTCTAAAATTTTGTGAAGATATCGACATTACGACGGAAGTTATTAACAAACCAAATTTCCGGGAATTTGTACTTTTTTATGGGAGGTATACGAAATTGTGGACCGATTCTAGCGATTTTACGCAAAGTTTAAGCTCTTGTGTGGAAACGAATGTATGCCAATTTTTATTGAATTATCTTGTATAGTTTTCGAGAAAATTACATCAGAATGTGTAAAAAATGCCTATTTTTTCGAGGTTGTTTCAAATTTTGATTCATAACTTTTCCCGATGTGAACCGATTTTGCCCATTGTCAGTACCAAACAACTTAGGAAAACAAAGAACTTTTTGGGTGAATTTGGTTAAATTCGATTGCTTCGTTTTATCGTGAGCGTGTTTTACACAGACAGACGGACTAAGCTAGATCGACTCAGAATTTGATAAGGACCCAGAATATATATACTTTGTTGGGTCTCAGATGAGTATTTCTTGGTGTTACACACGGAATGACAAAGTTATATATACCCTCTATCACCACTGATGGTGGTAGAGGGTATAAAAAAGTACCTATAATTAGAATAATTAAATCCAAAGCTATATGAAAATTAATAAAATTGTATTTAAAAAAGGTGGTTTTTAAAATATTTGAATTTAATATTAAATATATTATATGGTCAATTTCGTGTCAAGTGACCTGACCCAAGTCAAAAAATTATTTATGTATAAAACACTAGTATTAATTTTAATATAATGATTCCAGCCAAAGTAGATTAATAAAGTAGCGACATCTCTTGTTGTACAACAACATCTACAACAAACACATGTATTTTGTTTTTGGAATAATCTAAGAATGTGTCAAAATAAAATTTAAGAAAATTCCGTTAATAACAAAGTGAACAAAACATAAATATAAAATACTAGCTATACCCAGTGTGCTTCGCTACCCTCATCGTAATGGAATAAAATAAATATCATTATTGTAAATGTATATATATCTGCAATATCAAAAAATCCCCTTTTAGAAAACTCTTTAAGTTTGATTTTATGATTCTAGTCTCAATATTACAGAAAATTAGAAAAAACAGTTGAAGAACGAAAAAGTACCAGACAGTGCCTTTTTATATATTTTCATTAAATCAGGATGACGCATGTTTAATTTTCAACCAGAAACCAAAAAAATCGCATAAAGATTTTTATACAATCAGGAAGCTACATGTCCAATTTAATGTTTTTAGGTGCAATATTATAGAAAATTTGAAAAGTATTAGTAAAAGAACAAAAAAGTACCAGAGTATGCTTTTTCAATTTTCGTTCAATTGGGATATTGCGTGTTTAATTTTATGTTTATATATTCAATATTTTAGAAAGCTCTAAAAGTACCAGTACCAGTGAGTACGAAAAGGTACCAAAGGACCAATTTTATTTAATTTCATGTTCCTAAGTTCAATATTATAGAAAATTCAAAAAGTACCAGAAAATATTCCAGTTTAAATTTTCATTTACTCAAGTCCCTGATTGCTTTAAAGATTCTAATTAACTCCGGGCTCCACATGCTTAATTTCATGTGTCTAGGATCAATATATAAAAAAAAACACAAAAAGTACCTTTTGAAGAACGAAAAAGTACCCTTTATAGGTTCTCACTTAATCCAGGCTCTAAACGCTTAATTTCATGTTTCTAGGTTCAATATTATAGAAAATTCAAAATGTACCTTTAAGGAACGGAAAAGTACCAAAAAGTCCCCTTTTATAGGTCCTCACTTAATCCGGGCTCTACATGCTTAATTTCACATTTCTAGGTTCAATATTATACAAAAATCCAAAAAGTACCTTTTGAAGAACGAAAAGGTTTCAAAAAGTCCCCTTTATATGTTCTCACTTAATCCATACTCTACATACTTAATTTCATGTTTCTAGGTTCAATATTATAAAAAATTCAAAAAGTACCTTTTGATGAACGAAAAGTCCTCTTTTATAGATTCTCATTTACTCCAGGCTCTACATGCTTAATTTCATGTTTCTAGGTTAAATTTTATAGAAAACTCAAAAAGTGCCTTTTGTAGAACGAAACAGTACCAAAAAGTCTCCTTTATAGATTCTCATTTACTCCGGGCTCTACATGCTTAATTTCATGTTTCTAGGTTCAATATTATACAAAAATCCAAATAGTACCTTTTGAAGAACGAAAAAGTACCAAAAGTCCCCTTTTATAGGTTCTCACTTAATCCATTCTCTACATACTTAATTTCTCGTTTCTATGTTCAATATTATAGGAAATTAAAAAAGTACCTTTTGAAGAACGAAAAAGTACCCCTTTTATAGATTCTCATTTACTCCGGGCTCTAAACGCTTAATTTCATGTTTCTAGGTTCAATATTATAGAAAATTCAAAAAGTACCTTTTGTAGAACGAAACAGTACCAAAAAGTCTCCTTTATAGATTCTCATTTACTCCGGGCTCTACATGCTTAATTTCATGTTTCTAAGTACCAAAAGTCCCCTTTTATAGGTTCTCACTTAATCCATCCTCTACATACTTAATTTCATGCTTCTAGGTTCAATATTATAGGAAATTCAAAAAGTACCTTTTGAAGAACGAAAAAATACCAAAAAGTCCCCTTTTATAGATTCTCATTTACTCCGGGCTCTACATTCTTAATTTCATGTTTCTTGGTTCAATATTATAGGAAATTCAAAAAGTACCTTTTGAAGAACGAAAAAGTACCAAAAAGTCCCCTTTTATAGATTCTCATTTACTCCGGGCTCTACATGCTTAATTTCATGTTTCTAGGTTCAATATTATACAAAAATCCAAAAAGTACCTTTTGAAGAACGAAAAAGTACCAAAAGTCCCCTTTTATAGGTTCTCACTTAATCCATCCTCTACATACTTAATTTCATGTTTCTAGGTTCAATATTATAGGAAATTCAAAAAGTACCTTTTGAAGAACGAAAAAATACCAAAAAGTCCCCTTTTATAGATTCTCATTTACTCCGGGCTCTACATTCTTAATTTCATGTTTCTAGGTTCAATATTATAGGAAATTCAAAAAGTACCTTTTGAAGAACGAAAAAGTACCAAAAAGTCCCCTTTTATAGATTCCCATTTACTCCGGGCTCTACATGCTTAATTTCATTAACGAAATAAAAATACTATTCCAAAATGTTGCAACATCGTAGTGGGAGCCCGTTATTACGTATTTATATGTATAAGTTAATAAACCAAAATCAATGTTTTATGAAAAAAGTACCAAAAATAGGTACAATTTTCACCCCTTAAACATCCGAATAACAAAAAAGTACTAAATTTATATTTTTATTTTTTCGTCAAGTTATGAAGGAGTCAAAAATATTGTTTGAATGTTCACTGGTTTAAAAGATACATGGGGTGCAAAAAAAGTACCAAAATACAGTTTTTACCCGTTTATTCCCTAAAGGGGCCGAAATTGTTTTTGTAAATTGTAATAATAATTTGAATCAAATAAAAAAAAAAATAAAGCTGTAAGTTAAGTGGTTTCTTTTTTATAAACATATATGTATGTTAAGAATTTTTCGATCTCACTCCTTAGCTACTGCTTTCTAAAAAATAAAATAATTAAAAATTAATAAATTTATTTATTGTTTTGAATCAATAAAAACATTACCTTTCATGAACATTTTTTCAATAACTTGGAATTAAACCGTCTATAAAGATCTAAAATTACTACGTCATGGATTATTTTTTAAATTATTTACAGTCACTAACGATAGAAACACCTTAACGACCCTAAACGGGATATTGCTTTTGACACTAATATTGCAATACTGTTTTTTGTTTGCTCTCTTCTAATACTTAGGTTCAATATCTTGGGAAAGACATGCTCAATATTAAGAATATTAGTATCATATGATAGGTCATAGAAAGACCTGGTGTTAATAACTAAAAAAGTACCTATAATTAGAATAATTAAATCCAAAGCTATATGAAAATTAATAAAATTGTATTTATTTAAAAAAGGTGAGTTTAAAACTATCTGATTTCAATATTAAATATCTTATATGTGCAATTTCGTGTCGAGTGACCCAAGTCAAAAAATAATTTATGTATAAAACAGTAGTATTAATTTCAATATAATGATTCCAGACCTAAACGCGCAAATAGTTTTAAAAATATTGAAAGTTAAGATTTAACTCAAATAAATCTAAATATGTTAAAAATGCAATGTTCATCAAATGAAAGTCGAAATGTACAACTTGAAAAAGTCTTTAAATATTTATACCTCCTAAACAAATTAAGAGAGAGTCGAAATTTAATATTAAAACATTTTTAATTAAACATATTAGACTTTCTTAAAAATAATGGAAATGGAAGCCGTTAAGAGTTGTTAACACATTCCTAAAATGGTATTTTAATATGACAACTTACGTTTTAATTTTATTTATATAATCCTTCCTTATACTTTTTGGTATATATTTCATACACTTCGCCAATTAAGAAAACCTTCTTAAATGCTTATTAACAGTTGATTTTTAACAGAACACTGTCATATTGTTTTTTATTACTTAAGATTCACAATATTTTAATTACACTATTTTTCTATGAACATTAAATTCAATAACTCATTTAAGTTTTACGATGAATAATTAAAACTGAACATGACTGAACAAAACACAAAACATCACTGAACTTAGCAAAATTTCTGCATTATTTATTTTTATTTTTTCACGCTAAAAAATGGAGTATTTATATTTTTTTGTTTTTGTGCTCTTCTTACTATCATCTGGAAGTAATCTAAAAGTATACTTCCATACGGCGAAAACTAGAAATCAATGTAATTTGTTTTTGTAAAATGTGTGCTCTCGTCTGACAATTGTACAGAAGTGACTACAATCCACACTTCCAGATGAATAAAATACAACATTAATGTGAACACATTTTACAAAAACAAAATACATTGATTTCGAATATTCGCCTTCTAGAAATACACTTTTAAGTTACTTCCGGATGATAGTTAGAAGAATGCATCCATTTTGCTTAAACAAAAAAACATGACTGTTGAACTTTTTTCATCTGGAAGTATACGTTTTAGTGACTTCTGTATGAGAGTTGGGTGAGAACACACATTTTACAATAACAAAATACATTGTTTCCTAATTTGTATCTTCTTGATTTGTATGTTTATGTCACTTCTGGAAGACAGTTTGAAGAGAGTTCACATTAATGTTGTATTTTATTTATCTGGAAGTGTGGATTTTAGTCACTTCTGGACGATTGTCAGACGATAGCACACATTTTACAAAAACAAAATACATTGATTTCTAGTTTTCGCCGTCTGAAAGTATAGTTTTAGGTTACTTCCGGATGAAAGTAAGAAGAGTACAAAAATTAAAAAATATAAATACTCCATTTTTTAGCGTGAACGCGAAAAAAATAAAAATAAATAATGCAGAAATTTTGCTAAGTTCAGTGATGTTTTGTCCAGTCATGTTTAGTTTTAATTATTCATTGTTAAACTTAAATGAGTTATTAAATTTAAAGTTCATAGAAAAATAGTGTGATTAATATAATGTGAATCTTAAGTAATAAAAAACAATATGACAGTGTTGTGTTAAAAGTCAACTGTTAATAAACATTTAATAAGTTTTTGTTAATTGGCGAAGTTTATTAAATATAGCAAAAAGTAATTATCTTCAAGGATTATAAAAATTAAATTAAAAAGTAAGTTGTCATATTTTACATTAATAAGTTAACAACTCTAAACGGCTTCCATTTCCAATATTTTTAAACGAAGTCTAATATCTTAATTGGTTTAGGAGTTATAAGCATTTAAAGACTTTTTCAAGTTGTACGTTTCGTCTTTCATTTGATGAACATTGCATTTTAACCCTATTTAGTTTATTTGAGTTAAATCTTATATTTCAATATTTTTTAAACTATTAGCGCGTTTAGGTCCAGTTTCTAGATTACGTATGATCACTTTGAGCTAAAATTTTATTTGTTATTATTATTATTATTATTATTATTATCGTAACAAAAACAAAATACATTAAAATTTTTACTTAAAGTATTCAAACGCTATCTGGAATCATTATATTGAAATTAATACTACTGTTTTATACATAAATTATTTTTTGACTTGGGTCACTCGACACGAAATTGCCCATATAAGATATTTAATATTGAAATCAGATATTTTTAAACCCACCTTTTTTAAATAAATACAATTTTATTAATTTTTATATAGCTTTGGATTTAATTATTCTAATTATAGGTACTTTTTTAGTTATTAACACCAGGTCTTTCTATGACCTATCATATGATACTAATATTCATAACATTGAGCATGCCGTTCCCAAGATATTAAACCTAAGTAGATAGTTTTTGAACGTATTAGTGTTAGTGACTGTAAATAATTTTAAATCCATGCCTCATAATTTCCAATCTTTAAAATGTTCATGAAAGGTAATGTTTTTATTGTTTAAAAACAATAAATTAATTAATTAAATTTTAATTATTTTATTTTTTTAGAAAGTAGTAGCTAATAATGTACCCCCTATTAAAATACTTCTAACCGAATTTAAATATAAAAAAGGGATCTGGTAAGTTATATATGTCTTATTTCATCACGCGGTTCCATTAAAAATGTCGATTATTTGCAGAAAATTTAAAAAATGGATCTGACAGTTTAAATTTTAAATTGGACATAAGAGAATCCTATTTTATTGTTTCCTAAAGTATAAGAGGTAATTTCAATAAATACAAAAGTATGTATATTCAATATTAATTATAACATTATTTTTATTTATTTTGTTGAAGGATTAATTCGTTCCAAAATATAACTCTTACAATTTGAAGGATTGATCATAAAATTTATGAAGAATTACAAAAATATTTTAGAGTCCAAGGTTTTACAATTTTTGGAAGTATACCAGTCAGCAGTTGGAATATTAATACAGATTCCCTGAAAATTATCTTATTATAAGGTAATAATTCTAAATTTTTGATACATATGTACATTAGACCGACTCACTCTGTATGGAAAGCAAAAACGTGTTTTTGTTACCCCTCCCAAAATTTACCTTGCTTTGTTTTATGATGACTTGGCTTCAAAAAACCTTTCAAATGATACCACATACTGTATAAGTATATTGTTTAAGAAATACTGTATAATTTAAAACAAAATAACTAAAAAGGGACTTTTTTGTAACCGGTTCAGCTCACGAACGGCCATCGATAGATTAGAAATATTTTGGGAACCATTATAAAACATAACAAAGATTTTTTTAAGCTGGATAAAATATTGAATTTAACATGAAGAATCGTGTTCCCATACGATATTTTCTTTAAAACTGTCCAGGCAACGAATGGACAACAATTAACCGAAAATATTTTTCGGGTAACATCATATTACATAACAGCGAATATTATGAGGGGGGTAACTCAAGCACCATTTTTTGTGAGTCGGTCTAATGTACATGTATTACTTTTTTAGATTAGTTGTTAAATCAATTATATTTTCTACTATTTTAATTTCAATTAATTCAATAAAAACTATAAAATTTAATTTTATTTAAATTTATTTTTATAGATTTTATTTTGGTGAGTATACAAATAGAAGAAGAGAAAACTCATCTTCTAGAAGATGAGTATTCTCAGAAGATGAGAATACTTATCTTCAAGAAGAAGAGAATACTCTTCTTCTAGAAGAAGAGAAAACTCATCTTCTAGAAGATAAGATAGGAACACTTCTAGAGGATACTAGGTAGTCACTTCAAGAAGTGACTTCTTAGTCACATCTAGAAGAGTCTTTGTCAATACCTTACTTCCAAGAGTCATCTAGAAGTTTCTTCTGCGGGTCTTCCAGAAGTATCTTCCAAGTTACTCTTAGACGTTCCCCAGCTCGGCATCAGTTCTTCCCGACTGGTGACAAGAATTCTTATACTTCCGCAACATCGCTGGCGAGCTTTTAGCACGTTTGGAAGTTTCACACGGGTAACTTCCGCAATAGAAAATGTCTGTAGGGTACACAACTCTCAACGAGCGAAACGAGTAATATTCCGTTTTTAAATTAAGCAAGTTGTGTGTGATTGTAACTCATTTGTTCGAACATGCACATGCTTGTTTAATATTTCCACATAGTGTACGTGTATTTTGATACTACGCAGTACTGTGAATTCATGAAAAAGTGTACCCATGCAGATGTTTAGTAGATATAGTTAGTGAATCATCATAGGGTGTCTTAAGGATGATTTAATAAGATGCAAAGGTTGGGAGGGTATAGAATGAGAAGAAATACCACTATCTTCTCGAGATCTTTAAACTCAAACATTCTTTATTTTTATTTTGGTTTTAGTTCAGTTAATATTTTAAAGCTACCTTAAATGAATGTGCGGTTCTTAGCCAATCTTGATGGAGACAAGAACACCACCCCAAACCCTGAGCACGGTTGCAATAATAGGTAGCGCAAGTCTGCTTACAACATTCGACGCAGCGTGCTCTCAAAAAAGCTGTCTTGTTTTTTTTCTTCTTTCACACTTACGTTACTTTCAAAATAAGGGAATTTGAGCTCGGTCGTTTCATTTTTTTTGATGTTTTTTTTTTTATGTTAAACATAAACAAGTCAGAGTGCTATATTCGGCTATGCCGAATTTTTAATACCCTCCACCAGCTACTTTTATGTTATTAATCTTCTAATTGATCAAATATTTGCAAGAATAAGTTTTCTCATGTCTTTAATAGGCAAATCCTAAAAGTTAAATCTATTACAATTCCAAGATTTATTGAACATTATAAATTTAGTAATTTGCATGTATTCATGTGTGTGAAAGATTTAAGGTTTTTCATAAAACTAGGGTCAAATGAGGTCCAATCATTATGAAAATTGACATAAAGGTTAAGGCTTATAAACATATTAGATCTGCCGATTTTTGAAGGGATAGTATTATAATTAACAAAATTATGAGCTAAAAAGTGATATTTTCGGGTTCATTTGTATTGCGGCAAGGTGTAACAAGTAGGAAAGTATAGTCGGGCATGGCCGACCTTATAATACCCTACACCATGAGTATATTTTTTAAATTTTTACTTTTTATAAAATTTTTATATTTTATAAAGAAACTTTTATGTTGAATATTACCATAATTCCAAAATATTTAAGCAATTTATTGATAAAAAAACTAAAATTTCTAAATGAGGCTTTATATAGGTCAAATATGGGCGAATCCTCGGTAAATTTGGGAAAAGGATATATTTTTAAATAACAGTTAGTTTTGTTGAGTTTCATTGCGATACAAATGGTTACAAGTCAATTTTAGACGTTTAAGGCATTTTTTGAAGGGGGTTTGTATGGGGGCTAGGGTCAAATAAGGGCCGATCTTTACGAATATCTACAGTGTCATTTATACTTATATAAAACATATTTGTTCCAGTTTTTAGAGAGATAGCAGAATATTTAACGTAAATATGGCATAAAAAGTTCAAATCGGAAGGTACGGTTGTATGGGGGCTAGGTGAAATAATGGACCGATTTCAACCATTTTCAACAGGATTCGTCCCTGTGCCAAAAAACATGCTTGGTCCAAATTTCATCAAATTATCTTGAAAAATGGGACAGCCAGACGGACGGAAACATGGACAGCCAGACGGACGGACATGTCTTAATCGACTCAAAATATGATTCTGAATCGATCGGTATACTTTGAAGAGGGTATTGGACCAATATTTTTGTATGTTACAAACGTCAGCACAAACGTATAATAACCTCCCCACTATAGTGGTGTAGGGTATAAATACATATATAATTTTGTTCAACACAAATTGATAGTGCTCTTTAAATACGGTTAAAGCACTTTTAGGGCATATAAGAGCAATATTTTTGCTTAATGTATGAATATAAATATTTGGTTATGAGTTATGTGCGTTTTTAGTGATTTCGGAACCTTGTATGTGTGCTTTTCTAAAAGGGATCTTGTATGGGAGCTATGATCAATTTTGGACCGATCGGAAAAACATTTCACAATATTATTTCTCTGTATATGAGCAACACTTGTGCTAAATTTTATATGGATATCTTACTTTAGTAATGGGTTATGTGCGACCTGTTATGGACCGATGGAAAAAATTTCTTAATAATTTTTTTGTGTATATGAGCAATACTTGTACAAAGTTTTATATGGATATCTTAATTTAGTAATGAGTTTTAGGCGTTTAAGTGTTTTTTGGGAGGGGAAATTGTATGGGAGTTATGACCAATTATGGACTGATCGGAAAAAGATTTCATTGTAATATTTTGTCATGGGAGAACACTGCATGTAAACAATTTCATATGGATATCTTAATTTAGTAATGAAATATGTGCGTTTAAGTGATTTTCGGGAGGGGACCTTGTATAGGAGCTATGACCAATTATGGACCGATCCAAAAAAAAACTTTCATTGTAATATTTTTGCATATAAGAGCAATACTTGTACAAAATTTTATATCGTTATCTTAATTAAGTAATGAGTTATGTGCGTTTAAGTGAATTTTGGGAGGGGACATTGTATGGGAGCTATGACCAATTATTTCATGGTTATATTTCTGTATATATGAGCAATACTTGTACCAAATTTTATACTTAGTAATGAGTTATGTGCGTTTAAGTGATTTTCGGGAGGGGACCATGTATTTGAGCTATGACCAATTATGGACCGATCCAAAAAAAATTTCATGGTTATATTTCTGTATATATGAGCAATACTTGTACCAAATTTTATACTTAGTAATGAGTTATGTGCGTTTAAGTGATTTTCGAGAGGGAACCATGTATGGGAGCTATAACCAATTATGGACCGGTCCAGAAAAACTTTCATTGTAATATTTTTGTATATAAGATCAATACTTGTACCAAATTTTATATGGATATCATAATTTAGTAATGAGTTATGTGCGTTTAAGTGATTTTCGAGAGGGGAGCTATGTCCAAATATGGACCGATCGAAAGAACTCTTTCACAGTAATATTTCTGTGCATATGAGCAATACTTGTACCAAACTTTATATGGATATATTAATTTAGTAATGAGTTTGCTTAAGTGATTTTCGGGAGGGGACCTTGTATGGGAGCAATGACCAATTATGGATCCATCCAAAAAATTTAAAAATTGATTTCGGGATTTTTATTATTTTTTGAAATAAGTTAAAGAGTTTCTTATCGTGCTTTCAACCCCAATTTTTAAATAAATTCACTGTAATGTATTGATGGTGGGGAAGCTAGTTCCTATGCGCATTTCGCCGGTTGCTTAAGCCAGCTCATCAGGAAACCTTTCCCAATATTTTAGAAAAAACTAGAAATGTCTTATGAAAGAATTATTTTAAACTCAATAAGAATTCAAAACGCATCTTTCACAAAACATTAAAGTTTTGACAAAACACCAACAATAACATTGAGTTTATTTTTTCTTACATTCCTTTCTACACTTGGCTGGTTGTTTTCCAACTCTAAATGCAGTTGTAAGGGAAAAAATAAAAACAAAATAAACAACTTCTATTTCGTTGTTTTTTTAAAAACAACAGAATAGGGTATTCAGTTGTTGTTTATTTTGTTTTTATTTTTTCCCTTACAACTGCATTTAGAGTTGGAAAACAACCAGCCAAGTGTAGAAAGGAATGTAAGAAAAAATAAACTCACTGTTATTGTTGGCGCCGCTTAATAAAATACAAAAATTTGAAAACAGTAGTTACTGATGTAATTATACGCAGTATGGTATATATCTCCTTAATGTGTCCTGAAAAGGAGGTACGACAGCTACAAAAGTTAAACAATTTTTTAAAATATTAGTTTTTGGCTAGGCACATTTGCATTTACATAGGACATAATTTGAGCATGCAATAATATTTGAATGCTAAAATCTTATGAACATTTTAAAAATATTGCAAAATTTAATTTTTGTGGTTTATAAACCTTTACAAATATTGTCCTAAAAAGACACACAAAGTTGGTCAAAATTATCATAATTTGTAAGTTTTTTTAACGCTTTAATTTAAAACTTTGGCGCATCAAAAAAGTGAAATAATTGTAGGTTTTGTTGAGCAAATAAAATGTTTCTAGCTTAAAGAGCATCACTCTATAAATATGCAATTCTTTTAAATTATATTTATATCCAACACCACTTTAGTGTGGTTAAATTAAAAAAAATTTATAATTGCTTATATGTTAATGGGAAGCTTTTAACGAACTTTCCCATGATACCCATTGACCATATTAGGTAATTTATAATCGAGATATTTCGAATTATTTATTAAAATTTAGTGGCAAACAATTCCCAAATAATTTTTTTCCTTTATTGAAGTCACAAGAAAAATTAATATCATGTTACACTAGAAATGTTTTAAAATCAGCTGGATTATAACGCCAGATTTATGACCTAAACTTAAATGTACTTAAGGAGTGACCAATATTATCAACGCAGAGAAATGTTTATCTTAATTTTCAGAGCAAAAATAATTTTAGTACTCTGAAGGTCAAAAAAGTACCGTCTCAAATATTTTTTGATACCGAAAAAAATCTAATTTTCCATCCCTGGAACGAAAATATATTAATGAAGGGATGGATAATACTATTTTTTTGCTATTTTAGTATCTACACTACACATTTAATAGTTTTTAGAATTATTAACTTTTTAAAATGTTTTTTCTTTCAACTTAATTTGCAGATTATAATAATTAACCAAAATTTAATGTACTTTTGTTTAATTTTTACCTTTAATATGTATATATTTAATTGCAAATACAATAGTTAAAAAGCTCAAATTTGTGTTTTTATATACATATATTTTAATATTTAAAATAAATATGTGCAAAACAGGGCAAAAAATATTTGCTACTTTTAAACTAAAAAATATTAGTTTTGTATTACATTAAGATTTTTTCTAAATATCAGTTTTCCATACATGCATTTTTGTGGAGGTGAGAGTATAATGATTTCTCATTTCTTGTTTTTTTCGCTCTTTTACTTATTCAAGTGCAAAATAGTAGTAGTATCCCTTCAAACATTTAGAAGACAAAACTATTGCACATAACCCCAGACGCCACGTCAGAAACACTTCTGGACGATTGTAAGACGAGAACGCACATTTTACAAAAACAAAATACATTGATTTCGAATTTTCGTCTTCTAGAAATACACTTTTAAGTTACTTCCGGATGATAGTTAGAAGAGTGCACCCATTTTGCTTAAACAAAAAAACATGACTGTTGAACTTTTTTCATCTGGAAGTATACGTTTTAGTGACTTCTGTATGAGAGTTGGGTGAGAACACACATTTTACAATAACAATATATATTGTTTCCTAATTTGTATCTTCTTGATTTGTATGTTTATGTCACTTCTGGAAGACAGTTCGAAGAGTGTTCACATTGTATTTTATTCATCTGGAAGTGTGGATTTTAGTCACTTCTGGACGATTGTCAGGCGAGAGCACACATTTTACAAAAACAAAATACGTTGATTTCTAGTTTTCGCCGTCTGAAAGTATAGTTTTAGGTTACTTCTTCCGATGAAAGTAAGAAGAGTACAAAAACAAAAAAATATAAATACTCCATTTTTAGCGTGAACGCGAAAAAAATAATAATAATAATGCAGAAATTTTGCTAAGTTCAGTGATGTTTTGTCCAGTCATGTTTAGTTTTAATTATTCATTGTTAAACTTAAATGAGTTATTGAATTTAAAGTTCATAGAAAAATAGTGTAATTAATATAATGTGAATCTTAAGTAATAAAAAACAATATGACAGTGTTGTGTTAAAAGTCAACTGTTAATAAACATTTAATAAGTTTTTGTTAATTGGCGAAGTTTATTAAATATACCAAAAAGTAATTATCTTTAAGGATTATATAAATTAAATTAAAAAGTAAGTTGTCATATTTTACATTAAAATACTATTTTAGGAATAAGTTAACAACTCTAAACGGCTTCCATTTCCATTATTTTTAAACGAAGTCTAATATCTTAATTGGTTTAGGAGTTATAAGCATTTTAAGACTTTTTTAAGTTGTAAATTTCGTCATTCATTTGATGAACATTGCATTTTTAACCTATTTAGATTTATTTGAGTTAAATCTTATTTTTCAATATTTTTAAACTATTAGCGCGTTTAGGTCCTGTTTCTAGATTACGTATGCTCACTTTGAACTAAAATTTTATTTGTATTTCATTATCGTAACAAAAACATGTTTAAGAAATACTGTATAATTTAAAACAAAATAACTAAAAAGGGACTTTTTTGTAACCGGTTCAGCTCACGAACGGCCATCGAGAGACTAGAAATATTTTGGGAACTATAATAAAACATAACAAAGATTTTTTGAAGATGGGTTAAAATATATAATTTAACATGAAGAACCGTGTTCCCATACGATATTTTCTTTAAAACTGTCTAGCTCACGAATGGACAACACTTAACCGAAAATATTTTGGGTAACATCATATTACATAAGAGCGAATATTATGAGGGGGTAACTCAAGCACCATTTTTTGTGAGTCGGTCTAATGTACATATATTACTTTTTTTGTTAAATCAATTATTTTTTCTACTATTTTAATTTTAATTATTTCAATAAAAACTATAAAATTTCATTTTATTTAGATTTATTTTTATAGATTTTATTTTGGTAAGTATACAAATAAAAGAAGAGAAAACTCATCTTCTAGAAGACGAGAATACTCATCTTCTAGAAGAAAAGAAAACTCATCTTCTAGAAGACGAGAATACTCTTCTTCTAGAAGAAGAGAAAACTCTTTGCACTATATACCGGCGGATAGAGAGGCAGATAAAAAAATCACCACTACACACACACTATTGGCATTTCTTCATTGAAATTGCACTGAAAAAAATATTTGGTTATTTTTAATTTTGAAGATTAAATTGCATTACTGTAAAATGCGAATATTTATAAACAATGTGTAATCAATGTACTTAAGAATGGTAATTTCTTCACATAGCAACAACATTTCTAATTAAAATGTACAAAAAAAGTATGAAACAAGATAAACTTATTTACTTTCATTGTTATGCATTCTAGAAAATTATTTACAGTGTACGTTGTTTTTGTAAATTATGCTCTTGCTTTTGCGAGTTGTTTTTGTTTTTTCCAGTTGTGTTTGCAATTTCTTTAACAAAGCGACATCAACCTGCTTTGTTGAATGCTGTCAAGCAACTAAATAAAATATTTGTATTTTTGATGCTCTTGTTTAGAGGTTCGTATGCGATCGTGTTGTGTACATGTAATTTGCCGAAAATCTTCGTTGTCAGAACAATACTAGCGCCGACGTCTGTATAATATACTCTCATCTCCACAAAAATGCATGTATGGAAAACTGATATTAAGAAATAATATTAATGTAACAGAAAACTAATATTTTTTAGTTTAAAGTCGTAAATATTTTTTGCCCTGTTTTGCACATATTTATTTTAAATATTATAATATATGTATATAAAAACACAAATTTGAGCTTTTTAACTATATTTGTAATTAAATATACAAATTAAAGGTAAAAATTAAACAAAAGTACATTAAATTTTGGTTAATTATTATAATTTGCAAATTATGTTGAAAGAAAAAACATTTTAAAATGTTAATAATTCTAAAAACTACTAAATATGTAGTGTAGATACTAAAAAAGCACAACAATAATTAGTATTATCCATCGCTTCATTAATATTCTTTCGTTCATTTTCATTGCAAAAGCAAGAAACGAGCGACGACACAACCTTCTTCTATGACAGCTCAAATGAGACTGAATTGTGTTTTCTATGCGTGTGAGTAATCTGTGTAAATTTAGTAACGGCCAAAAAACACTGTGTATAGGAGTTGCCGATCGTGGAATTAGACAAAAACATCCAAATGATAGCAAAAATATCTAGAAATCTACGAGTGATCAGTGTGATCAGTTCGAACTTTTACGCGCAAACAGCATTTATGCTTTGTAACTATAGTATGGTGCAGACGTCGGCGCTAGTATTGTTCTGACAACGAAGATTTTCGGCAAATTACATGTACACAACACGATCGCATACGAACCTCTAAACAAGAGCATCAAAAATACAAATATTTTATTTAGTTGCTTGACAGCATTCAACACAATTGGTCATAGCTCCCATACAAGGTCCCCTCCCGAAAATCGCTTAAACGCACATATTTCATTACTAAATTAAGATATCCATATGAAATTTTTTACATGCATTGTTCTCACATGACAAAATATTACTATGAATTTTTTTCCGTCCAGTCCAAAACACTTAAACGCGTATAACTCATTACTAAATTAAGATATCCATATAAAATTTCGTACAAGTATTGCTCATATACACAAAAAATTACTAAGAATTTTTTTCCATCGGTCCATAACTGGTCATAGCTCCCATACAAGGTCCCTTACCGAAAATAACTTAAACGCACATAACTCATTACTAAATTAAGATATTCATATAAAATTTAGCACAAGTGATGCTCATATACAGAGAAATAATATTGTGAAATGTTTTTCCGATCGGTCCAAAATTGACCATAGCTCCCATACGAGGTCCCTTTTAGAAAAGCACACATACAAGGTTCCCTTCCGAAATCACAAAAAAACGCACATAACTCATAACCAAATATTTATATCCATACAATTAGCAAAAATATTGCTCTTACATACATAAATTCACTATAAAATTGTTTTACGACCGGTCCATATTTGGTCATAGCTCTCATACTTGGTCCAGAAAATCACTTATATTCACAATATTTGTTACCATGTAACGATATAGATACAGAATTCTGAAATTTTGTCTTTATATGTATACATAATTAGACATAGATCCCATACAAAGTCTTTTTACGAAAATCTCTTAAATGCACATTTCTTATTACCAAATTGATTGATACATAATTTGGCAAAAATATTAGTCTTGTATACAAAAATTATATTTCTCGTATACTAGGTCCTGTCCCTAAAAGTGCTTAAACCGTATTTAAAGAGCACTATCAATTTGTGTTGAACAAAATTATATATGTGTATTTTTATTATGAAAAACGTTAAATCCTTCACACACATGCATACATGCAAATTACTAAATTTATAATGTTAGGATTTTCCTATTAAAGACATGAGAAAACTTATTTTTACAAATATTTGATCAATTAGAAGATTAATAACATAAAAGTAGCTGGTGGAGGGTATTAAAGCTTCGGCATTGCCGAATACAGCACTCTAACTTGTTATTCTGTAAAAAATAAATTTGCAAAACAAAAGGGAAAATTATTTTATTTTATGGAAATCATATTTTTTTCCGTGTACACATATGAAATGTGCTTTTTCCTTTCCCCTGTATGAACGCTTTGTTTATTGCAACAAAAAATCTTTAATAAAAATATCCCAGCAGTTCGACAAAGATTCAATGCATACGAAAAAGGCAGTAATTTCTACTAATAGTTAACCACCTGGATGATTGTAATTCGTATGTTTTGGGTCATTCGTCACGAATGTACCCTTTGTAATCGAGAATGAAGACAGTCGTCACTTTAGTGTCCTCTTTGTAAGCGGGAGCGGAGACAGTCGTCTCTTTACTATCCTCAAGTAACCTAAAGATTATACCCTTAAAATTAGTTTTTTTTTGTTGTACTTCCGAAAGTAATTATTTTACCCATCTTTTGAAGAAATGATTATCACTTTCTACTAATATGCCACCATTTGGTTGACTCAAATTTATATCTTTCGAGTCAATCGTCACATTATTGTCCCATAGTATTCTAACCTAATATCTTACCACCTGGCTGACTCCAATTCGTATTTTTTTGGTCTTTCGTCACAAATAAACTCTTTGTAATCGAAAATGAATATAGTCGTCACTTTAGTGTCCCATTTGTAAGCGAGAGCGGAGGCAATCGTCTCTTTACTGTCTCTTTGTAGGGTGTAGAGTGACGATTGAATTCCTCGTAGGACAAGCCCATGTTAAAATAGTCGGTCACCTGGGTAGTCAGGTGGCTAGGGGCCACCACAAGTGGTAGGTTAAGTGGTCAGTTCGGGACTGTCCCGTCGAACTGCTGGGAACTCTTTCTAATTTTTGTTTCATTGTCTTATCCGCCTTGTAATTAGTAATTTTATTTTTGTCCATGTCCATCAATGTATATATGAAAAAACATACAAATTTACATAAAAAAGTGAAGATTTTCTTTTTAACACTTTCTTTGAATTAATTTTTTGTGACCGTCATAAAATCTACGGCCACATAACCACACATAATTATTTGCTAGTAATTTTTTTATTGCCATCATAAAACCTTTTTCTTGCAAACATACATTTGCTGAATTTCCGCTCGAATTTAACTCGAATTCAAATCGTTTTCCACTCGCAAACAAAAACGTGTAAATATCGCTTACGAAGATAATACAAAAAACTCGAATTAAAATTGTGCTCGCGTGTTAAAAACAAAACTCGCGATTTTAATTTTAAAAAGAGCGATATTAATAAAATAGCGACCGCGAGCGATATTTTTACCTACTCTGCTTTCGGATTAATCGTCACATTATTGTCCCATGGTATTCTAGAGAGTAGACACTTAAAATTTTTAACCTTTATTTCCATTAATATCTTACCACCTTGGCTTCAATTCGCATGTTTTGGGCCAGTCATCAACAATAAAAGTAAATCGTCACTATCGTAGAACACGTCCATGTCCTAGTTTTATAGCAAGAAAAGTAGCGCCAGTTAAATAGCAATTAATGTGACTGACTTCCAAGAACCCATTTGGAGATTACCATCCTTTGACTATTTTCGACTGTCTCTTTGTAGGGTGTAGAGTGACGATTGACTTCCTCGTAGGACAAGCCCATGTTAAAATGATTGGTCACCTGTGTAGTCGGGTGGCTAGGTGCCACCACAAGTGGTAGGTTAAGTGGTCAGTTCGGGACTGTCACGTCGAACTGCTAGGATGTTTTTCTTTAAATGAATTGGTATTTACTCTTCCATAAGAAATATAGAATTTATAGAAAACTTTCAATGAAATTAAGAGAGAATCAGACAAAAACATAACGATTATATTGATTAATATTTGACGTTACTTAGAAACAATTTTGTATTATTAGGAAATATGAAGAATATTTAGATAGATTTTATAATACGTCGGTTCAATAACTAAAATTTTTTACTAATTTTTTTTACTAATTTTCTCAAAAATATTTGAAATTTGCTTTGAAAAACAAAACTTATTATTCTAGCTAATAGTTTCTCAGATATACGAATTTCACTATTTTAGTTCATATGGATTAAAATCCGTCATTTTTCTCCCATTTTGTATTTTTTATTATTTCTTGCGCTTTCATTTTAAATCAAAAAGAAATTATTTATTTTAAATATCATTTGTACTTATCTGAATTATGTTCTTCTCAAAACGGTAAATAAAAAATTTACATATTTTTCGATTAAAATTTTCTGAATTCAAAATCAAAAATCTTTAATTGTTCTCTTCCTAATTTCAAATGAAAATCCTCACTATCAAATGGACTTTTCTGAATTTTAAAGGAAAACTTTTACTAAAAATTTAACTTCTCTGAATTACAGCTGAAAATATTTTTTTGTAAAACTTTTGAAGTTATAAAAATTGAATTTGAATAATTTTAAGTTAATAAAAATGTTGAATAATTCGACATTAAAAATGTCGAATAATTCGAATTTTCTAAAAATACTTTAAAATTCATTTAACTTTTTTGTTAAACATTTTATAAAGATCAAATTGTTTTTAATAAATGCCATATTAAACATATAACTTTTACAAGTTTAAATTTACGAAGATCTTTAAATTTTCAAACACATGTATTTCCAGAGCCTTTAGTTTTTAACTAAGCTAGGCATTAACTAAACTTAAATGTTTAGGATGGATAGAGGAAGTTTTCTACATATGAAATAATAAACGAAAAAGTTGGACTTAATGCAATTTTTTTTGAAAATTTATAAAACTAAAATTTTATTTACGAAATATTTTTCTAACATTTTTATTTATAGCCTTATTATTTCGCGAACGACTAAAATAATTCATCTTCATAAAGATGTTTAAATTTTCTAAGGGAAAGTATAATAAAGAATCAGTCAAAACGACGTCGTTGTTATTTTAATAATTTTAACTATTTTACTGAATATTTAAATCAAATTGTTTCGTATTTATAACTACATTTTTATACCCTACACCACTATAGTGGGGAGGGTATTATGCGTTTGTGCTGATGTTTGTAATACCAAAAAATATTGGTTCTAGACCACCTTAAAGTATACCAATCGGCTCAGAATCACTTTCTGAGTCGATTGTGCGCACGCTACAGATCGCAATTTTCAAGATAATTTGATGAAATTTGACATATACTCTTTTTTTGGTTCAAGGACGAACGCTATTGAAAATGGTTGAAATCGGTCCATTATTTCGCCTAGCCCCCATACAACCGTACCCCCCGAATAGGTCTTTTAGGCCAAAACTTATTTTTAGAACGATAAACAACGCTACTAATTTTTATAGTGATCAGGCCTCATTTGACCATAGCCCCCATACCCTTGTTTTTTGTCAATTATACGTAAAAATGTTCCACAATACGGTTAAAGAACAAATTTAATGCTTTATTTTTTAAAATTATCCACTTATTTAACATACTGACTGGTGTAGGGTATTATATAGTCGGCAATGTCCGACTATACATTCATACTTGTTTAATAAAATTTAAATATTTTCATATCATGTTAGAAAAAGTAAACATTTTAAAAATTCGTTAATATTTAAATCTTTGTCTGTAAATATGATTTTAAATAGCACCTGTATGAAAATACATATTTGATGTCGAAAATTATTGTTTTTTTAGAAATTTAAAACTACTTTTGTAAACATTGCACATTAGGGTCTCCTTTAAGTAAACTTGGCATAAAGTAAATATTTAGAAATAATTTTTTAATAAAAATTTAATATGTCGGGAAAGCTAAGTCTTAGCTTTTTCTATAAGGCCTTTAAGTGATGCAGCAGAGTTCATGTTTTAATATATATCTTTTCAGACAGTTTTTTTATTTTTTATACGAATTTCTGGACAAAAAATCGTTGACTTAAATACATTTTAATTTTACACACTGGCTTCTATTGGATTGTGTACATTTTCAAATTCACAAGAGTGTTTTCCTAAATTTTAACTTCAATCGCTTTTACGCGAACACCATAAGTCTATGTTGTTAATTTCTCTCATTCTGATTATTTCCATTAGGTGATGATTACATTTCAGAAGAATTGGAAAGATCTGCTTCAAAAATTCAAATAGCGTGGAAAAACTATAAAGCCAAAAAGATTTTAAAGATGAATCAAAACATTAAACTATTTTTATATGGTATGAGAAAAGGAAAAAAACTTAATAGTCCGGAAGAATGCAACTATAACGCAATTAAATTATATCAAAAGGAACTACAACAAAACGTTTTGTATAAAAAATATGTTCAATTGATAACTGATGAGCGCACTAGATTGTTACAAGTATATAAGCCACAGATAATGGAAGATATATCCGATCACATACGGGAATGGTTTAAAGAATTGTAAGTATGTATTTATATACAAAACTAGCTAAACCTACCCTAAAATCAATGTATACATGTTAAAAACATTTTAACTATAAAAGTTTTATATAAACATTTTTTACATTTTGGGGATGTCACACAAATTATTGAAAGTTCGTTAATTTTTTTCAAATGTTAATTTAGATTTCAATGTAACCTATGAAAAATTTTAATAATATAAATTCCCAGATGTACGAAATTTTGAATTTAATTCATATGAAATCCGGCAATTTCCCCAAAATGTTCAAATGAATATTAAAGTTCTTCATGCAAAACTTTAAGATGCTAGCTCTCTTAGTTTCCCAGATAAACGAATTTTTCTACATTTCATTCATATGGGAGGAGCAACGTCCCTCTCTATCGGTAGCCCGCCAATGTATTAAAATGTTTACATGGATGCTTAAGATTATCGTGCAAAAGTTTAAGATTATAACTCTAACAGTTTCTCAGATAAGTGAATTTTTGTATCTAATCTAGTACGCCCCCTTTTTCCCTAAATAATCATATTGACCCTAAAGTAGTCAGATTAAAGATTTTCTTCATATGGAAGATGCCACGCCCACTATAGCAATACCGTCCATTTTAATCAAAAATATTTTTATGGATCATACAAAATTTGAGTTTCGGAGATAAATTTTGCAGTTTCTGAGATATGCGACTTTTAATACTTATTTTGAATGTATAACTTTAATAGTTTCCCAGAAATTTTAAAGTAGAAAGTATGTAGCCTATAGTTCCTTCCATACCGACTGGAAGACACTGTGAAAATTTCAGAAAAATCTGTCCAGCCGTTTAACTGCCTATAAAGTCCCAACAAAGAAACATACAAACATTAATTTTTATATAGATACACTACCTGTACCCAGTGAGCCTTGTTACCCTAAAAAACAGGTATGAATGTATAGTCCGGCATAGCAGACCATATGATACCCTACACCAGTCGGTATGTTAAAAATGGGAATTATTAAAAAATAAGGAATTTTATTTGTTTTTTAACTTTATTCCGGAATATTTTAAATTATTTTTGGCAAAAAAGAGATTTTTTCAAGACGGCTCAAAGGGCAGTAGGGGAAAATATGGGCCTATCCTTATAAATATTGGTAGAGGAATTCACGTCTACTTCAAAGTTATTTATGTAGAATTTAAAAGTTTTATTAACGTATGTGAGTTTTGACCTTCAAGTCATTTTCTGAAAGGAGTTTGTATGAGGCCGGATCATTACAAAAATCGGTAAAGTCATTAAAAGTTCTCTAAAACTAAGCTTTGCCGACTTTTGACATAATAGAACATTTAACTTAATAATTATGAGTCCAAAGCCCCTATTCGGGGGTACGGTTGTATGGGGGCTAGACGAAATAATGGATCGTTTTATCCATTTTAAATTGGCTTCGTCCTTGGGCCAAAATAAGAGTGTGTATCAAATTTCAACAAATTATCTTGAAAATTGCGACCTGTACCTGGCGCACAAGATTTACATGGACAGCCAACCAGACATAGCTTAATTGACTCAGAAAACGATTCTAAGCGGATTGGTTTGGATTGGAACGCTAATAAGGATATTAATGTAAGCTAGGAAAAAGGAGAATAATATTGTATAGTATTTAATTAATCATTCTTATTTTTCTCTAAATGTTCACATAAATGTCAAAGTTCTTCATGTAAAATTTGAAGATTCTAGATTCTATACTGAGGTGCATACAATTTTCAAAAATTTTTATAAAATATTTTAAGCCACCCTATTGTAACAATATGGGTATCAAACTAAAGAGGACAATTGCAGTATTTTTATCTCGTATTTTGTTTTATTTTTTAAGAATAAAAAGATGTAAAAAATATCCTTATAAAAGTTTATCCTTTATTATCCTTGAAATTTTATACGAAATTGTTCAACAAAAAATATTCATAATAAAGACATTAGAATGGAGTACAAAAGTCTGAAATTTGGTCTTCATAGCTCCATTTGATTAATTTTCATAATATTTTTTAAATATCTCAATAAATTAATTAATAAAATTTTCCCCTCTAAAAATTTCAAAGTCCATTTTTTGTTAAAATATTATGTAGAAAAATTAGAAATTAGTTATTGTGGAACCGAGTTTCTTTATCTCTATGATAAAAAGTAAAAAAAGTGGAAACTTTGAAGAATATGAAAGGATAACAATCGATTAAGGATATATTGCATGTTAAAACTCCTTTCTTGGAAATTATATTTTCCTTTTTAATTTAACACAATTATTCCGAACTCTATTCTAAATTCTATATATCTTTTAAAAATATCTTTGACATCCCAATAATGTTATCAAAGTAGTTTATTATATAGTTTTTATTAAAAAATACAACAGTATATCATTTGCAATTAGTAAACCACGATATACATAAATATTTATGTATATCGTGTTTTTATTTTAGCAAATAAAATATTTATGTTGAATTTTATTTCAATTGCGACATATTGAAGAAAAACTTATTTTCTGAATGTGGGCTAGAGTCAAATAGAGATTAAAGGCCTGCACAAGACAACAATAATGCGACAATTTGTTAAACAAATAACGTGTGCGCCATCATAAGCAGGCCGAATTTTTTTTTAACAAATTGTCGCATTATTGTTGTCTTGTGCAGGCCTTTAATATGTGTATTATAAAATTAAGAGGAAAGATTTATGTCTACATATATAAACGTTTTTTATGTAGCTTTTCATCGTGATATTAATGTTCATATTAATTATATTATAACTTATATTTATAATAATATTGCGCTTATCATATTATCCTGAAGTAAATTTTAGAATTCGAAACATGCATGTTTTCATCACTAAGGCCTGTTATCTCAGCCACCGTTATGGTTAATTCGTAGATATTTTGTCTGAAAACTGTCAATTTAACGTTAGTATAAAAAAATTAACAGACATTGAGATAATGGGAGTAGGTAATTGGTATAAATAATAAATTAAATTAACAAAATATTCTCAACAAAAATTTTTTAATTTGAATTCATCTTAAGTTTTATTTTTTTTACAAAGAACGAATAAAGATAGAGACATGAAACTTGGGAGTCTGTAACTCCCATATTTGTAAATATAACATATATTTTTTTCTAAAAAAAACTGACTATAGAAAATAAGGATATTAAAGGATTAAACATTTTAAGGACATTTTTTTAGTTTTTTTATTCTAACATTTTAACAACTATTTTATATATAAAAATACTGTTATTCTCCTCTTTCAATCGATACCTATATTGACCTACTAGACCAAACCAAATTTAAGCTAAATATAATTATACTTACTCTTCCTTTCAAACTTTAAAGTCCTTTTAAAGGAAGAAACGATCAGAAAATAAAAAACCAAAAATGTAGTTTAACTATATCAAGTATGTAGTTTCCAACGTATATGGTCTTGCTCATGTGTGCAACAATTTTTCCCAAATTTGTTGTACGGTGTAATCGTAATGTACACAGAATATGCCAAAATTCTTAAATTGGTGTGAAACGTATAAATATCTTATCCACGAGTCCATACGACGCACCACAAAAAACATGCATTTGCATATTATGGTTTCCCTGGTGATAAGAAAATAAACATATTTTTGAAAATATTCTAATAAAACAATTGTACTACTTAAAATGCATCTGTAGTTACTTGAATATGAGTTTTTGTCCTTATAGAATAACGTAAACCTGTTCTCAGCTATGGTCGAACAATTTTGATATTTTTAACGGTCGTTTCAAAATTCAAATTTTAGTTTTTTTGATACTTTGTTAAACAAATTTCAATATTTTTGGGAGAACTCATAGAGATTTATGGACAACAGATTAGGGAATAAAACAGTAAAAAAATTTGGGCAATACCTCTTATAGTTTGCCTGTACCTGCAGTTTGAATTCAGCGGATTTCGACAAAACCCCATTTTTATGTAATATTTTGCAAAATTAGCCTTTTTATTATATTGTTGTGTATTTTAAATGGAACCTTTTGTAAATTTAGAGTTCCATGCAATTTGAACCATTAACCCATAAACTTTAAAGGTCAAATTTTGTAATATTTGCAATTTTTGATGGAAACTAGTCGAAATTGTTACTATTTTTAGGTAGATTATCACAAAACTTAAGAAATTTATTTATTAACGACCGATATTTAAAATGATAGTGAAAAAAAAATAATTAACCCTTAAACGGCCTAGGGGTCAAAATGACCCCGATGTTTTAAAAACATGCCAATTTGGACATATTTCAAAAAAAACCCGTTTGCAATCCCATTAATTCAGCAAATTGATAAAAAAACAACAAAAAAACAATTGGGTATTATAAAAAATGTAATATATATAAATAAAAATAATGAAATCTAAAAAATGTATTTAAATATTATTTGCATTAAATATTTTAAAATAAAAATAAAACTGGAAAATTATATCACAAATATAGATTATGATATCTTAGTTTTTAATACCAAATTTAAATCGATTACAAAAAGTATTATCGTTCAAATTGACATCATATTCAAAATGGTTTAATGTCTAAATTTTTTTAAGCTGAATTAATGGGATTGCAAACGGGTTTTATTGAAATATGTCCAAATTGGCATGTTTTTAAAACATTGGGGTCATTTTGATCCCAAGGCCGTTTAAGGGTTAATTAATTTTTTTTCACTATTATTGTAAATATCGGTTGTTAATAAATAAATTTCTTATGTTTTGTGATAATGTACCTAAAAATAGAAACAATTTCGACTAGTTTCCATCAAAAATTGCAAATATTACAAAATTTGACCTTTAAAGTTTATGGGTTAATGGCGCCCAAATTGCACGAAACTCTTGATTTTTATTCAGAAATATGTGGACTAATAAATTTACAAAAGGTTCCATTTAAAATACACAACAATTTAATAAAAAGGCTAATTTTGCAAAATATTACATAAAAATGTTTTTTCTCGAAATCCCCTGAATTCAAATTGCAGGTACAGGCAAACTATAAGAGGTATTGACCTAATTTTTTTACTGTTTTATTCCCTTATCTGTTGTCCATAAATCCCTATGAGTTCTCCCAAAAATATTGAAATTTGTTTAACAAAGTATTAAAAAAAATAAATTTGAATTTTGAAACGACCGTTAAAAATATCAAAATTTTTCCACCATAGCTGAGAACAGGTTTACGTTATTCTATAAGGACAAAAACTCATATTCAAGTAACTACAGATGTATTTTAAGTAACACAATTGTTTTCAAAAATATGTTTATATTTTTATCACATTTTGAATTCAAGTGTTCTGAGACACGATAATTGCCTGGGGAATTTTTAATAACTTTAACATTTTTCAACCAATTTTTGTGTTTTTTATCTTTTTGTAACGCTAATTCTGTGTACATTACGATTCTTTGACAATAAAATACAAAACAAATTATTTAATGACAAAACTTTTGTGAAAACTGAAAAAATGCATATTTTCCCCTTGTAAATGCATCTTCAAACTTCAGAGCCGTTGCGGCACCAGTTAACGTAGTCCTATTGACCTAAATTTTTGCACGACCTTTTTTTATAACCCGTAGAACAATTTTAGAGGGTGGGGGACGGGCAAAATTCGAAACTTAGTTTTTTTTGGAGCACTCTAATGTATATTATATTTTAATTATAACATTATTTTTGTTATTTCGTTGAAGGATTAATTAGTTGCAAACTCATACAATTTGATAGATTGATCATAAAATTTATGAAGTACAAAAATATTTTAGAGTCCAACGTTTTACAATTTTTGGAAGAATACCAGTGAACAGTTGGGCGATTAATTAAGATTTCCTATAAATTATTATCTAAATAATTCTAAGTTCTTGATACATATGTGCATATATTATTATTATTTTTTTTTTTTTATTAGTTGTTAAATCAATAATTTTTTCTATTTTAATTTCAATTATTTCAATAAAAACTACAAAATTTCATTTTATTTAGATTTATTTTTATAGATTTTATACAAATAGAAGAAGAGAAATCTCATCTTCTAGTAGATAAGATAGGAACACTTCTAGATGATACTAAGTAGTCACTTCAAGAAGTGACATCCTAGTCACATCTAGAAGAGTCTTTGGCAATACTTTACTTCCAAGATTCATCTAGAAGATTCTTCTGCGGATCTTCCAGAAGTATCTTCCATAGAAATTATTTTTTAAGAATAAAATTAAAAGATCATTAATGTATTATTTTAGAATTTAAATAAAATATATTGTCATCAAATGAAATTATAATAAACCTTTAAGATAAATTGCATTATTTAATAACTAAATAAATAATTTTCTTGATTATGTAATTAATTTCGATAGGGGTAGCGAAGAACAACGGGTATTAGCTATTTATGTATAAAAATCATAAAGAGGTATATGTTTTTTTATTATTATTCTGCGACTAGTCTAATTTGACTAACGAGCAGATTTTTTCGAATAAATACAATGATTAGTAGTAAGAATAAGATATAACACTAAATATATCCAAAATACTGTTTTATTTAAACCAGATCATGTGGTTTAATGCGTTAGAGTGCGTTAGAGTGGATGAAGTTAAGTCTGCTGGCTTTACTGTTCACATGTGTTGATAACTTTTGGTGGTGTGATATTGCAAATTTCTTCACTACGTCTCTGACAAACTCTACGCCTAAATCAGGATGAAGGTCATGATTTCGAACGTACCATGGCGCATTGATCATGTGTCTTAAAACTTTATTTTGAAAAACTTCAATGTGTTTAATTGTTGAATTTTTGTTACATCCCACGACCACGTCGGCGAAATCAACCTCGAAGGTACGGATACCTCAAAAAAAGCCCCGAAAAACGAGAGGCTAGATAGTATAAGTTGCTAGAAGAAAACTCCGGGATGATCTCTTCTATGTCATTAGGTACAAGATATAGAAATTTCCTGTTGCTAAGTCGTTTGGGTTTTATAAAACCCAAGGACGTTTCCTTACACAAATTAAAAAAGAATATTAAGAAATAAATGTATCATAAAACTTTCAATAGTGTTGTTAAAGCTGTGATACGGTTTGTATGTTTACACGATCGATAGACATATTCTGAACATTTTTCTGCCAATATGGTTGAATCTAATAACCGTATATACATATCTTAGACCCTTTTGCATTTTAGGCGACGAAATACCTAAAAAGTCACACATTTCTCAAAAACAGTTTTACTTAATTTGTGGTAGCCTATAAACGATTTTGGTAGGTTTTTGACAGAAATTTGGTAGGATTAAAATTTGGTAAAATTTGGGCTGCAGGTGATGTTATTCAATCAGCTTATAATTGTTTTTATTATTTCGTCTGGTTTATTTCGTAGCGATCACATATATGAAGAAAATTAATCTGCCGAAATAGAATTTTTCGTTTGAAACAAACATTTTTACATTCAAAATAAAAATATTTTTACAATAAATTTTTATATCTTTATCTTTATTATTTAATAAAATATATTTTTTTTACTCTGTAGCCCTCCAATCGACCTATACCTTTATATAGGAAGTTGGAGCCCCGAATAATTAATTAATCAAAAGTATTATTTGGTCTTCACCAATTTAATTAAACATAACCTCAAACGTGGTAAGTGAAACGAAAGCACGCAATCAATGCAAACAACGCATAACTTGGAAACAGTTGTACGGAGTAAGTGTATTACGTAAAACAAAATAAATGTAAAATGTTGTTGCAAAACTGAATTCGCCTTGGGTGCACTTATAAGTTCAGGACTCCAAAATAATTTAAATTTATAATTAAAAGAGTAATTGTTTATATCTTTATAAATGTTTATAAAATATTTATGTGTGTATGTAGTAAATCTTGTAATCAAACTTCTGGTCGCAATTTTGAAGATAATTTAATGAATTTTGGTACATAATCTTCTATTGTTCCAGGGACCTATTGAAAATGGTTAACATCGGTGCATTATTTCATCTAGCCTCCATACAACAAGACCCAGTTGTCTGGCGGCATAATTATGATTATGTCGACAAAAAGCTGGAAAACCATGTTCTATACTAGCCCTGGTGAATCTCATGAATTCTATAATTATAGGCCCTCATTTGACCCTAGCCCCTATAAAAAGCCCCCTTCAAAATTTAACTTAAATTTTTACAGTTTTATTCAACAAAAAATGGCTTAAGTATATCTGTATATTAAGTATTGTAAAAACTTAATCACATTTTACTTTTTTTAACAGGTATTATATGGCCGACTATAATTTCTTACTTCACCTTCGTGAGAAGGGTATATATAAGTTTGTCATTCCGTTTGTAATTTCTATAATATAATTTTCCGACCCCATAAAGTATATATATTCTGGATCCTTATAAATAGCGGAGTCGATTAAGCCCTGTCCGTCCGTGTGTCTGTCTGTTGAAATCAGTTTTTAGAGGACCCCAGATATCGGCGAGATCCGAATATTCAATAATTCTGTTTCCAAGTGCTTTTTAAGACAATTTTTTTTACTATAAACCAGTGTACACTTAATAAGGTAGCCTCGTCGCTACAACAAATACAACAATACAAAAACAACAGGCGATTTGTTATTGTAGAATAATCCAATCTGTCAAAAAAAGCTGTGTGTGTAGAATGAAAAAACAACAAATAAACACAATAAAAAATGAGTTTTTAGCAATTATTTAAATTTTCAACTATTAATATTAATATATTATATTAATTAAACGTGGAATGTCTGAAAATCATAACTATATCTATTGGGAAGACCAATTTTCCGAATTAAACGTGTTTTTTGTGAAAAGTGATTGGTCGTGTTAAAAATAGTTGAAACTGATTTGGAACGTATGCCGGAGCTAAAGATTTTCTTTTTTTATCAAGAGAGAAGGATAACAAAGACATTTAATCACGATTGACCTAGAAAACTCCTTTAAAACCATAATTTTCTTCACTTTTTAAAATTTTTACACCTTTTGCGATTTTTTTTCTATGTAAACAAACAGGAATTTTGACAGATAAGATTGTAAAAGCTGATGATCAGCTGTGCGGACGAGGCTACCTTATTAAGTGTACACTGCTATAAACAAAAACAAAATCTACGTCTCGTCAATGTATACCAGCAATGAATACGAAAGTGTTGTTGTTTTACTCTTGCTTGTATACTGTTAAGAACAACAACGTAATGCTAGTATTAAGTGAATATAAGTGTATAGAAAACACACTGTCTATAGCTAAGCGCATTTAAAAATTTTTTTCACGCAATTTGACCTAAGCCCCCATACAACCGTATCTCCCGATTTGGGCTTTTTATGCCATAATCCCGTCAAATATAATATTATCTCTCTAAAAAATGGCACAAATAAGTCTTATATAAGTATAAATGACATTGCAGATTTTCGTAATGATCGACCCCAATACAAAACCCCCTTCAAAAAATGTCTTAAACGTCTAAAATTGACTCATAACCATTTGTATCTCAATGAAATTCAACAAAACTAACTGCTTTTCAAAAATATATCCTTTTCCCAAATTTACCGAGGATTTACATATTTGACCTATACTCCTATATAAAGCCTTATTTAAAAATTTTTTTTTATCAATAAATTACATAACCCTTGGAATTAAGGTAAAATTCAACATAAAAGTTTATTTATGAAAAATAAAATATTCAACAAGTAAGAGTATTCTGCCATGCCGAATCATATATACCCACCCTCAAATTATTCTTATTAATAAATTTTGATATTATCGATCTATGTTGAATCACATGTCAGTATTAACATAAACATCAGGGAAATATTTGGAAGAGGGCCTCAAATAAGGGCTTAAGCATGGACCGTGCTATTTCGAATTAAAAATATTAATTTTGTTTGATCCAATATTTATAACCATAATCAATTATGGACCTATCCACGTCGGTTTATACAATAATTGTTTGTATCTAATGTCGCTGTACTCGTATTTTTAATTCAGTCATGAGGTTTAACGTAATTTTCTCGAGAAAACTTAATATGGGGGTTTGATAGTTATCGACCGATCCTCATCAAATTCAGTTGAAAAATTTCAGTTCTGATTTCAGTACTACTGTAATTTGGAAGAACTTCTGGGCCATACATGAGCGTTAACATGATTTTCTGAAGTGAATCTTATATAAGGATACTTCTAAAATTTAGAACGATTTCTGTTCATACAAATGTTGTTTATGTCGCAGTTTTGAGCCAGTAATAAGCTTTAAAGTAATTTTCTAATGGTGACCTTAATAGGGGCATAGGGAGTTTGGAGCGTTACATCCAGTAAGTTCTGAGTCAGTTATAGATAGATTTCCTTTATATTTGAAAAAATTTTTTGGCTAGTACAAAACTTATTTATGTAGGTCATTTTCTGAAGGGGACTTTACAAGGGGATAGGGTTAATTAAGGACCGATTCTTATAAAATTTGATAAAGAGCATTAAGCTCGTACAAAAATTGTTTATGTAGAATTTTACTAGTGTACTTATATTATTGAGTTAGTAATAAGTCATTTTCTAAAGGGGACCTTATAAAATTTTACGAAGATATTTTAATTCTTATAAAACATGTTTGTGACGAATTTCACCGCTATTGATGCATCTCTAAGCCAGTTATGAACAACAAAGTTATTTTCTGGAACAATAAAGTTATTTATATGAGGGCTAGGCAAAAACGTGGACCGATATTGCCCACTTTCAATAAGGATCGATCCTTATAAAATTTAATATGGAGCCTTTGTTTATGTAGAATTTTACCGCTTTTTGAGTCAGTAATGAGCGTTAAAGTCATTTTCTAAAGGGGACATTATTTGGAGTTATGTTCAATTATGAACCCATCCTCATAAAATTTATGAAAATGATTTTTATCCCTATAACACTTTTTATGTCGAATTTTATTGCTATATATGTACATGCTTCTTAAGGTAGATATGATCATTAAAGCCATTTTCTGAGGGGGACCTTATTAGTGGGGTACGGTCAATTATGGACCTATCCTTATAAAATTCTACGAAGAGATTTACATGTTTGTGCCTAATTTCACCGCTATTGATGCTTCTCTTAGCCAGTTATGAGCGATAAAGTCATGTTGTGATGGGGACTTTATATGGGGGTGGGGTCAATTATGGACCGATCCTTATAAAGTTTTACAGAGAGATTTATGTTCCCATAAAACATGTTTGTGGCGAATTTTACCGCTTTTGATGCTTCTCTTAGCCAGTTATGAGCGATAAAGTAATTTTCTGAAGGGTACTTTATATGGGTGGTAGGGTCAATTATGGACCGATCCTTATAAAACTCTAGAAAGAATGATATGTTCCCATAAAACATGTTTGTGCTTAATTTCACCGCTATTGATGCTTCTCTTAGCCAGTTATTAGCGATAGTCATTTTCTAAAGGGGACTTTATATGGGGGTAGGGTCAATTGTGCACCAATCCTTATAAAATTCTACGAAAACATTTATGTTCTTATAAAATTTGTTTGTGCCAAATTTCACCGCTATTGATGCTTCCTTAGCCAGTTATGAGCGATAAAGTAATTTTCTGAGGCGCTGCGAATTATGGCCCCAAAATATAAAACGAAAAATTGCCCCAATGTTAGGGTCAAAATTTATTATGAAGTATAACCCTAACATTTTTTAAGAAAAATCACCCTAAAATTAGTGTTTATGGACGTTATAACAATTTCAAAAGTGTCACAATGCATATGAGCAATGAAACATAAAATCCATGGATTTCAAAGAGTCCATTTATCAAAAAGGAAACTAAAATGCAACATACACCAAATTTAGAATAAATTCCTTTGGGGTAAGAGTGTCCCTTTCTTAAATTCTTTAAAAATTTTCAAATACAGTTCTGCTTTAAAAGTGATACAATGTCCGTCCCTGGGGCATCTGCAAGGTTCATCTTTAAAACTTAAACTCGAATACTCCTTGGCTACGCTCACGCCAAATTTTATCCCGATCGGATCAGCCGTTTAGAAATGCCAGATTTATTTCCAAAAAATTAAGATTCTGGCCCACTGTGCAATGTATGCAAGATATATCCAAAATTTATTTAGAAAATAATTGAAAACGTTTATTTTATCTATGTTTTATGTATATTATGGGAAAAATGTATGCTTGAAATAACCAAATTTTAATTATAAAATTTTTTAATTAAATTATTGAATGTACATATATTAAATTAATGTTTAATTTTTTATGTGGGGCATTAAAATGTATTTGTATTGATTGTAAAATGTAATATAATTAGAAAAAATTATATAAATACTTAGAGGATCATATGAATGTAAAAATATATTAAAATATGTACGTAAAAAATTGTTTTTACAGGATATATTTAAACATATTGTTTGTAACAGGATGATATTCCGTGTGGAGTTGTCAGATCAAACTGTCAACCCCACCCCCATCCCCCACCCCCATCCCCTATTTCCCAATCTACCCAGTTTTATCCCTCTTCAATCCAATCCCAATAACCCCTTCCCATATCCCACACTTGTAAGGTTAAGGTGGTTGGAAGCAGTACCGAGAACCTGAATGGCTAGTTAGTGGTTAAAGAGGACTAGTCGATAACAGCTCCCCTCCGATGCCAGGGCACGGATCGGTTGTAATGCTTAGCCTAGTCCACGTACGCCGTCCCTGCGTGGGTCGTCCAACCATTACGCGCCTACTCGTGGGAATCACATGGAAAAAACAACAAAAAAAACAAACAATAAAAAAAACCCGTGGAAAGCCAGTTGGGGAAACCTAAACTGGTGGACTGCAAACAGCCTGCTATCCAACCTTCTGGTGATAGCACGGCTAAACGCAGCGAGGAAATCTTGTCCGTAGTGGCAAGCACCTCATCAGCTGCACAAGCCTTAGCTGGTACGCCAGCAAACACCCCTGCCTCGGGCACTGCAGACCAAGCAGTGACCCCCGCGACTTCTGACAGGTTGGATCGTCGAACACGATGTCGGGTCCAACAAATGCTCCCTCAACCGCCCTCACGGCTAACAAAAACCCCCTAGTCGCAAAGATCCATCCAGAAAGGCTTTTGTTCAAAGGCGTGCCGCCATGCGTTTAGTCGAGCGACTTGGAGTTAAGTCGGTCGATGCGCTTACCACGGACGAAAAATCGTCCCTAGATTGAGCTAAAGTCGGAGTGTTCTAACCCTCCTACAACCTCAGATGCAGCGGACCAAGCTACATCTGCAGGGCCTAAACGGCAGCGATCGGAGAAAGAACATGCTCTCCAGGCAGTCCCACAGCCGAAGACTAAACGTCAGAAGCAGTTCGAGACTCGTATAGTCAATAGACCCTACAGCGAAGTTGATAAAAACTCGCTAGTTAGGGCCATTGTTGACAAGAGTGTCAACGACGGAGCTATCTCTCAGGACAAATGGTTGATAATTCGTCAAAAAATGCTGGAGGTGTATTGGAAAATTCTCAAAGAGAATCCCGGTCCATCTTCGCAGAATAATGATGCTGGCTGGTACCAAGGCCACATCAAACTGCTGGCGTGCACATACGAGCGCTCAGCAAACCTGCTTAAGTTGGCGGTTACGTCTATAGGGGAAGTGTGGCCCGGCGCGAAACTTGACGTGATCCCGGTTAGTGAGATACCTCGCAGACCGAGATCAATCACGGTTATTCCGGCGGAACCACACGAACCAGAGGCGATTCTGGCGTACCTTCAGAGCGGAAACCCTGACCTACCTACCCACAATTGGAAGGTAGTCAAGGTCACCGAACCTGAAGGTGCTAACAGAAAGGCGGTCGTGGTCCTTAACAAGGAATCGTTGCCGTTACTCCGAGAGAAGCAAGGCAAAGTATACTACGGATTTGATAGTATCAAGCTGCGCATCTACCGAGGTGACGACAAACTAGAGCCCAAACCGGTAAGCACGGACGGAGGGAAGGTAGACGATACCACTAACTCTGACGAACAAATGGACGCTCAATCAAGTACAGACTTGATTGGGAATCTATTTGATAGCCAGGGCTTGGTCAGGGTCGTCTACGACCCTGACCAAGATGAAGGTGATCCAAGTGAACGTTCACCACTCTAAAGCAGCTTCGGCTGCATTACACCTCCACCTTGGATATCAAGGGGAGGATATAGCGTTGATCCAAGAGCCGTGGACCCATAACGGCAACATACTTGGAATCAACGTAAAAGGCTATAAAATACTATACGCATAAGGCACAGGTAACATTAGATCTTGCATACTTGCTAAATGCACCCCAAATATCTTCATTCTATCTGATTACAGTGATGAAGATACAGTAACAACAGCATGGGAAACAGAGGAATCCACAATGTGGATCCTCTCCTACTATAGCCTCTCCTGCAAGTCTTCTTCAAAATACGCCGGAAATAAACAATACAGCAGATATTGACAGAGCTGTAGACAACCTTACACGCTCTCTTAATCAAGCAACAAGAAGAACATGCAAACCTTCGATACCAAAGGGTAAAAGTAAACTAGGAATAAATGTCGCAAACTTTTCAATGAGGCCAAACGATCAGGTGAATGGTCCATATATAAAGCCTCATTGAATAAATTTAAGAATCAGGTTAGGAATGCTAAACGCTGCTCATGGAGCTGCTTCTGTAGCTCTTCAGAGACAAGTCGTTTATGCAAAATCCTGTCTAAATCACAAACCGTTCAAGGCTACATCCAAAAGCAAGACGGTAATGAACACTCATTTTCCAGGTAACTTACCATTGGATACTACAATGGAAAGACCACAAACGTATTGTCAAACCCCAATCGGAATCACTATAGACGAGGGAATGATAAAATTGACAATAAATAGTTTTAACCCATATAAGTCACCGGGTCCGGACGGCATAATTCCAGCTAACCTGCAATATAATGCAGAATTAGTTATACAATGGCTACTTGAAATATTTCAAGCCTGTCTTACATGGTCTTACGTACCAGAACAATGGACCAAATGCAATGTGACGTTTATCCCCAAAGGAGGAAAAACAACGCATTCTAAGGCAAAGGATTATAGGCCCATAAGTCTATCATCGTTTCTGCTTAAAACTCTAGAGAGAATCATTGACGTCCACATAAGATCGTCAATAGATCCTATGCTCCTATCCCCCTCACAACATGCCTACACCAAAGGCAAATCAGTTGAGACGGCCCTACACTCATTAGTGGGACATATAGAAAAGTCCTTGGAATTTGGTGAATACACGTTAGTGGCCTTTCTGGACATAAAAGAAGCCTTTTACAACGTCAAACCCGACATCATCATATCAGCTCTAGAAGAGCTTGGTATTGAGACATCACACAGTGGGGCAGAATGGAAATTTTTTGGAAATAAATCTGGCATTTCTAAACGGCTGATCCGACCGGGATAAAATTTGGCGTGAGCGTAGCCAAGGAGTATTCGAATTTAAGTTTTGAAGATGAACTCCGCAGATGCCGAGATCTTGAAAAAACATGCTTGGGCATACTACTTATCTCTTATAATATCCGAGTTATAGGCATTTAAAAATTTAGTGATACAAAATTTACCATACCTTGGTCCGCCTTTTTTTGAATACCGGGCGTAATTTTGGACCAAATGGACTCAATTTTTTCTTGTTAGTTAGACAACAAAATTAACAATAATATACAAAAAATTTCAGATCAATATCATTTACAGATCCAAAAATATACGTTTTTTAATTTAAAAATTCAAAAAATTTTAGATTTTTGCCGTTTTTGCCCAAAATTTGTCTTAACTCTTTTATTAATAAAATAAAATTTTCTTTAAGAACATATAACAATTTTATAGTTTTCTAAAAGGTATCTTTACGCAGAACGCTTTGGCGTAAAAAACTTGTCGTATTTTTTGAAAATGTTGCCACTGCGTCCTTCCGAATATGACCTATTTTTATCAAAACTTCAACTTTGGGCGACATGTTCTAAAATCCCAAAGCTGGGATCAGAAAACTGAAAGCAGTTTTGGACCCCTCAATATGTTTTTCATTTACTCCAAAAGTATTTTCCCAGCCCTGAAAGAAATGTGGACCCTATGGGCAAAAATGTAAAAAATCCCATTTTTTGGGATTTTCATTCCTATTTTTGGGAATTGCGGGATGCCCTTTGACCTTTTTAATTTTTTTGCATTTTCTTATTTGAAATGACAAATTTAACAAGCGTTGAAGATTTCATTGAGTTTTGTTCATAAATAAAGATTTTGTCATATATTACATATTTGTTAAATTTCTAAAACTATGATTTATATCAAAATTTTAATAGGGTCGCAGATAGCTACAACAATTTAGTCCATATTTATCCCTTAATATCTTTTTTTAGTTAGATATGAAAATTCACGACCCTTTACAAAAAATTTCAAGCCAATATCTCAATTACATTCAAAAATATGATCATTTAAACCTGTGTCCTTTAATTTCATCTTTTTCATATTTTAGTATTAAGTATGACAGAACATACATTTGGTGTTGAATAAAAAATTTGGACAATTTTTAAAAATTATTTAGTTAATTATTTTATTAAAGACTATAACCACTGATCACTAAGAAGTGAAACGCTGTCATTTTTTTACAACAACGTTACGCTCTTCTCACAGACGAGTTCTGTGTAACTCCAACACATATGTAAGAAACTTACTCTCTCTCCAAACTTCAAAATTTAGTCGCGAAAATTCTTGGCTTATAGAACTTGAAAATATTTTTTATCACTTAACGTTATATTTTATTATTTTTTTGTCCATTTTATATATATTTAATAGCCCGAAAAGATTTAATGTTTTTCAAACGAAAAAAATATTTTTTTATTTTTTTTGACATTTAATTTTTTTTGTTGAAATTAAAAAGAAAAAAGAACAATGTTGTAAATTTTCGTATGTAGAAGAAGAAAATATTTCAACTAACTTAATTATTATTTCAATATTGCAGATTAAAAAGCAAAGATACGTTCATATATAACACCGTCCAACACCATTTTTCACACACGAACCAAACCATACACATACGAAAGCACATAATTTATATGGTATAACTGCGTACTCAGTTTTTCATTTTCTGATCGTTTGTCCTTTTAAAAGGACTTTAAAATTTGAGGTGCATACAATTTTCAAAAATTTTTATAAAATATTTTAAGCCACCCTATTATAACAATATGGGTATCAAACTAAAGAGGACAATTGCAGTATTTTTATCTTGTATTTTGTTTTATTTTTTAAGAATAAAAAGATGTAAAAAATATCCTTATAAAAGTTTATCCTTTATTATCCTTGAAATTTTATACGAAATTGTTCAACAAAAAATATTCATAATAAAGACATTAGAATGGAGTAAAAAAGTCTGAAATTTGGTCTTCATAGCTCCATTTGTTTAATTTTTATAATATTTTTTAAATATCTCAATAAATTAATTAATAACCGAGTTTCTTTATCTCTATGATAAAAAGTTAAAAAAGTGGAAACTTTGAAGAATATGAAAAGATAACAATCGATTAAGGATATATTGCATTTTTATCCTTTCATGTTAAAACTCCTTTCTTGGAAATTATATTTTCCTTTTTAATTTAACACAATTATTCCGAACTCTATAGTTATTCTAAATTCTATATATCTTTTAAAAATATCTTTGACATCCCAATAATGTTATCAAAGTAGTTTATTATAAAGTTTTTATTAAAAATACAACAGTGCGAAGGTATATCATGTGCAATTAGTAAACCATGATATACATAGATATTTAAACAAGTTAGGAAAGTATAGCCGGACTTGGCCGAGCATATCATACCCTACACCAGTTGTAAATTTCTTTCAAATGTGATTTATTTTAGCAAATAAAATATTTATGTTGAATTTTATTTCAATTGCGACATATTTTCTGAATGTGGGCTGGAGTCAAATAGAGATTAAAGGACTGCACAAGACAACAATAATGCGACAATTTGTTAAACAAATATCGTGTGCGTTGTCATAAGCAGGCCTTTAATACGTATATTATAAAATTAAGAGGAGAGATTTATGTCTACATATATAAAATGTTTTTTTATGTAGCTTTTCATCGTGATATTAATGTTTATATTAATTATATTATATTTTACATTTATATTAATATTGCGCTTATCATATTATCCTGAAGTGGATTTTAGATTTCAGAACATGCATGTTTTAATCACTAAATCGTCATAATTATACGAAATAAAATTTTATATATTTTTAGACATATTATCTCAACCACCGGTTATGTTTAATTGGTAGATATTTTGTCTGAAAACTGTCAATTTAACGTTAGGATAAAAAATTAACAGACATTGGGATAATTGGTATATATAATTAATTAAATTAAACAAAATATTCTCAACAAAAATTTTTTAATTTGAATACATCTTAACTTTTAATTTTTTTACAAAGAACTAATAATGATAAAGACATGAAATTTGGGAGTCTGCAACTCCATATTTGTAAATATAACATATATTTTTTTCTAAAAAAACTGACTATAGAAAATAAGGATATTAAAGGATTAAAATTTAAAAGGACATTTTTTTAGTTTTTTTATTCTAACATTTTAAAACTATTTTATTTGTAAAAATACTGTTATTCTCCTCTTCCAATCGTATATTGACCTACTAGACCAAACCAAATTTAGGCTAAATATAATTATACTTACTCTTCCTTTTAAACTTTAAAGTCCTTTTAAAGGAAGAAACGATAAGAAAATAAAAAACCAAAAATGTAGTTTAACTATATCAAGTATGTAGTTTCCAACGTATAGGATCTTGCTCATGTGTGCAACAATTTTTCCCAATTTGTTGTACGGTGTTATCATTATATTAAATATATTTTTTAGAAACTGTAATTTTACTAATTCAATAAAATTCATTTTGATTTCCATACATATTGAAAACGAAATTTTGATGACCTTGGATCATAATATGATCATGTATAACAATATTATGATAAATAAAAAATATCATGATGAAATATTTTGACGGTATTTAGTCATAATAAGATATTTTAAAATTGTTACAACAACGATAATATGTTCAGACTACAATCATAATTTTAACCACATGTTTTTTCTCTGCGTGCTCTTATAGAGAATTATATCATTGTCAATAAATCGCTTAAAAACCAAAAATAGAAGTATTAAGATATATGCATTTCACAAAAATAGTTTGTTATTATAAATTTATAACTCTTCAAGATAATTGGATGAAATTTGGCACACACGCTTTTTTTGGCCCAAGGCCTATCGACGAAGCCCCCACACAACCGTATCCCAAATAGGGCCTTTGGGCTTATAATTAATTTGAACGATCTATTATATCAACAAAAGTCGACAAAACTTTGGGCTTAAAATTAATTTCAATGATCTATTATGTCAACAAAGGTCGACAAAACATAGTTTTATATAACTTTAAATGACACTACCGATTTTTGTAATGATCGGGCTTCATTTGACCCTAGCCCCCATTTTTAACATACAGACTGGTGTAGAGTCGGCTACGCCCGACTATACATTCATACTTTTTAATCATAAATGCGTTTTTCATTTAAGGAAAAAGTTCGTGTTCACCGAACTTTGAAAACCGAACAAAGTTTGGGTTCGGACGAACTTTCAAGTTTACCGAAGTTCGGGTTCGATACCGAACGAAATTTTGAGTTCGGTCGGACTCTAGGCGTAAAGATAATAAATAAAATGATGGTGGGAACATTAAGTATTTCGAAAAATTCTTTTATTTAGACAGAAAAAATATGTTAAGAAATATAACAAAAATAATTAAAACATGGATAATTCTAGGGAAAAGAGTGTACATACAGCTTCAAAAGGTAAATTTTAGTTAGAACTTCGTGGAAATGCTCTATTATTTTTGCACTTTTTTAATATTTTATTGATCCACCTTGGGCTTCAATAACAGCTGCTACTCGTCTTGGCATTGATGTAACTAAATTTTCCGTTATATCGGGAGTGATTTCGGACCAAGCTTGAATTAGTGCTGTTTTAGGGGTTTCGCGGCTACTGATGTGATATTTTCGACCTTTTTTGTCCCACTCGTGCTTAATGGGGTTTAGATCCGGGGATGGGGGGAAGGGTGAATTATGTTGCCTTGGTGCATAATATAGAAGCCAATTTCGTACTGTCCAGCTGTCTTTGTAAACCTTGTGCCCAAGGTACGGGCCGCAATTTTGAAGATAATTTGATGAAATTTGGGCTAAGTATTTTTTGGCACAGGGACGAAGTCTTTTGAAAATGGTTAAAATCGGTGCTTTATTTCACCTAGCCCCACTTTGACGATTTATCGTCGTTTTGACGATTTTCATTGCCAAAAATGGCCTTTTGACGATTTTACCCCTAAATTTGACGATTTTCTTGAAAAGGGATTTTTATAAAATTTTTCTTATATTTTACTATAAAGTCGTTTATTACTTAAAAAATCGACACATATTTGAAATATTTTAAGTTTAAAATAAATAAATGTTAATAAAATGAAAAATTCTAATCAGGAAAACCAAATTATTCAAATACATACATGTTTATATTGTACGTCGTGTTATATAAAAGACAAGTTATGTACACGTTTCATAAAAAGGGATTTTTATAAAATTTTTCATATATTTTACTCTAATGTCATCTATTACATAAAAAAATCGACACATATTTGAAATATTTTAAGTTTAAAATTAATAAATGTTAATAAAATGAAAAATTCTAATCGGGAAAACCAAATTATTCAAATACATACATGTTTATATTCACGTCGTGTTATATAAAAGTCTAGTTATGTACACGTTTCAACAGTTAAATCATTTTGGCATCGATTATATTTTCCACTATAGTTCAGACGACCAACAATGTTTACAAGAACTCGATATAATGAATTTTGAATTATATTTGTTAAATTATACAGATATTAACTAAAATCAATTGAAATTAATAAAAACATCAAATATGTTTATTATGAGTAACAGTTTACCGATTTCCAAAATTCTATTGACGATTTTGCACCCAAATCATCTGGTACCTATGCGTACACAACCCGATCGTAAATAAAACTCATAGCAAGAGCGTGAGTTTTATTTACGATCTTTAGTTGCTGGACAGCATTCAACAAAGCAGGTTGATGTTGGTTTGTTTCAGAAATTGCAAACAAAACTTTTAAAAAAGCATCATTTGCAAACAAGAGAATAATTGCAAAAAACTCGTACACTTCAAAAACTTTTCAGGAATGCATAATAAAAAAATATATAAAAACAATATTTTTAATGCTTTTTTAAAACATTTTATATTAAAAACTTTAATCTTTGTGAAGAAATAAACATTTTTTGCTTCTTTGAATATGTTTTATATTTATGTTTATACAATTTATCATTTTACTTGTTATAAAATTTGTCCATAACAAGCAAAACTATGAAATATTTTTTCTAAGTGTTTTTTTAGTATTTTCTCACCACTACAACAGTTTCTCTTTCTGCGCTTGGCTACATTAAAACTCTATTAATTACACTAGTTGCTCATGATATAAAACCTATATAGGTTTTTGGAAGGAAAAGTAAAATTTTTATACCCACCATCAAAAAAGATGGGGGTATATTGTTTTTGTCATACCCATAAAAGTATATATATCCTGTGTCCTTATTAGATTCTAAGACAATATAGCCATGTCCGTCCGTCTGTCTGTTGAAAACACGATAGAGTCCAAATGGAAGTAGCTAGCGAGCTGAAATTTTCAACAGATACTTATAGTTGATGCAGTTTGTTTGGTATTGAAATGGCGCCTAGCCCCCATATAAGGCCCCCTTCAGAAAATGACTTTATCGCCCATATCTGGCTAAAAGAAGCATCAATAGCGGTGTAATTCGGCACAAACATGTGTTTTATGGGAACCTAAATCTTTTTGTAGAATTTTATAAGGATCGGTCCACGATTTCGCCTAGCCCCCATAAAGGCCCCCATTCAGAAAATTACTTTATCGCTCATAACTGGCTAAGAGAAGCATCAATAGCGGTGAAAACATGTTTTATGGGAACATAAATCTTTTTGTAGAATTTTATAAGGATCGGTCCATAATTGACCCTACCCCCCATATACAGTCCCCCTCAAAAAATGACTTTATCGCCCATAACTGGCTAAGAGAAGCATCAAAAGCAGTGAAATTCGCACAAATATGTCTTTATTTTTAGAGCATATTTTTTAAATTTTAAGAGCATATTTTGAGTTTTTTACGGCATATTTAAAGCGCTTAAAACACTTTTTTAGAGCATGTTTTCGGTTTCCCTGCTTATCACATTTCGATTTCAAGTGCACTGAGACACGATAATGGACTGGGGAATTTTTAATAACTTTTACATTTTTCAACCAATTTTTGTGTTTTTTATCTTTTTGTAACGCTAATTCTGTGCACATTACGATTCTTTGACAATAAAATGCAAAACAAATTGTTTAATGACAAAACTTTTGTGAAAACTGAAAAAATTGCATATTTTCCCCATGCAAATGCATCTTCAAACTTCAGAGCCGTTGCGGCACCAGTTAACGTAATCCTATTGACCTAATTTTTTGCACGACTAATTTTTATAACCCATAGAACAATTCTAGTGGGGGGACGGCCTGTAGGATAAATTTTTTTTCCTTCATACAAGCTTGGAGCACTCTAATATACATACTTTTGTATTTACTGAAATTACCTGTTATACTTTAGGAAGCAATAAAAATAGAGTTCTCTTATGACCAATAAATTTTTCACCAAAGTTTAAACGGTCATTTTCTGCAAAAAATTAACATTTTTAATGGAACCGCGTGATAAAATAAGACATATATAACTTACCCTTTATATTTTAATTCAGTTAGAAATATTTTAATAGGGGCTACAATATAAGCTACTTTTTTCTTAAAAAAAATAATAAAAATTATTTATTGTTTTGAATCAAAACATTACCTTTCGTGAACATTTTTTTAATAACTTGGAATTAAACCGTGTATAAAGATCTGAAATTACTAAGTCATGGATTATTTTTAAAATTATTTACAGTGACTAACTATAGAAACACCTTATTGACCCTAAATGGAATATTGCTTTTGACAACAATACTGCAATACTATTTTTTGTTTGTTCTTTTCTAATTAAGGAGTTATACACTTTCAACAACTTAAGAATATTAGTATCATATAATAGGTCATAGAAAATGCTATTGTTAACAGCTAAAAAAGTACCTATAATTAGAATAATTAAATCCAAAGCTTTTTTTATTATTACAGCTATTTGATTTTAATATTAAATATCTTATATGAGTTGTTATTTTTCCTTAAATAGTGTTTTAATGTAAAAATGACAACTTACTTTTTAATTTTATTTATATAATTCTTGAAGATAATTACTTTTTGGTATTTACCAATTAAAAAAACTTCTTAAAAGTTTATTAACAGTTGACTTTTAACAAAACACTGTCAAATTGTTTTTTATTACTTAAGATTCACAATATATGAATTACACTATTTTTCTATGAATATTAAATTCAATAACTAATTTAAATTTTACAATGAATAATTAAAACTGAACATGACTGGACAAAATACAAAATTTCGCATTTACACTAAAAAATGTATTTTGTTTTTGTAAAATGTGTGCTCTCGTCTAATAATCGTCCAGTAGTGACTGCAAGTGACATAAACATACAAATCAAGAAGATACAAATTAGGAAACAATGTATTTTGTTATTGTAAAATGTGTGTTCTCACACAACTATCATTCAGAAATCACTAAAACGTATACTTCCAGATGAAAAAAATTCAACAGTCATACTTAAAAGTATATTTCTAGAAGATGAAAATTCGAAATCAATGTATTTTGTTTTTGTAAAATGTGCGTTCTCGTCTGACAATTGTCCAGAAGTGTTTCTGACGTGGCGTCTGGGGTGATGCGCAATAGTTTTATCTTCTAAATGTTTGAAGGGAATAACGTAGTCGGGAAAAAAAATTAATAAAACTAGTATGTTTAAAATACACTTTGGTGAAGGGAATATAAGATTCGACACAGCAATATAGCACTCTTACTTGTTATGTATACCAAGTTTCAGCCAAATAAATACAAATTTATATAAAGATTTGAAATAAATTTAAGGTGTTACCAATTTTAAGTAGCGCTTTATATCTGCTTTGTCGAATTGTTTTTTAACTCAATGATGAAGTTTCATTTGCAGTTGTCATATCTCTGCATATCTACAATTACCTGCTATTATAATTTCAAAATTTAACTGAATTATTAATAAAAAAACGTTAAAATGAAAACCAGTTCGATTTATTGAAATTCTGCGAAGGAATTATATATTTTTGAATGCAAAAACGTACTTTTTGAACGGCTTATCGTTAAGCACCATTGTCAGCTACCAATTGATGTTTAACGTTACCAATTTTAATTAGCGGCTTGGGTGTGCTTCATCGATTTTTGTTGTGAAAGCAACCCCGCGAATTCAGTCTTCGAAAGACCTTGATTAAACCATTCCATCTGTGTAAAGGTTAATTACAGATAAAATTTGCAATTTAAAATTTGTTTATAATGCGAAAATCCGCTCTAGTATCTTAGCATGCTAATATTTTATCGCGCCTTAACAATTTCAACAAGATAAATTTAATAGTGGTTTGATCACGCGATATTTTGGATATATTGTAGTTACGCTGTTAGTGTGCTTCGAGAAAAAGACTTTTTTTTCGAAACTTTCACGTTTGTTTTTCCAATATTTAAGTATCTTCCAAAGTGATTCCTTATAAAGCACATTTTGGAAATATACATCAAACGACGCGTAATTACACTGTCTACTTTATGTCTATCATGCGCCCCTGAATTCCTCAACGAAGAACTCAGGTTGGAATTTTTGTACATGGATCCATGTACAAGCACTTTGTTGAAGTACTCGAGCTGTCTAATCTCTTGCCAAAGCAGCCCCGTTGACAGCATAGGATTAGATCCCCAATACGAACCCCAAGGAAAAAGCAACCACTGGTCTAAAGTCAATAGAAGGGGGTGACAAGTCTCTACATCTGGTGAAATCAATATTCCGACAATGCGGAAGTGACCACCTTATGATGTCATGGAAGAATTGCATTATTCAAAATGCAATCTCCATTATCTAATGACCCAGTGCATTCCTTAACCTTTTAAAGCCCGCGCAACCACACTACTGAGATCACTCTGTTGTTTTGGCAACAGCACCTAGAGACATATTTGGTAGTCCGAAATACCCAACAAAATGGATCAGGATTTCCAATTTCCAAAGTCAATTTATTGCAATAATTGCCCCGACAAATAGTCGCGCAGCATGTATCAATATATCCTGTTGAAATGTCAACAGTACCGAAGAACTTCCCCGAAGCGTAAAAAGGCAAACTAAATCAGTACTAATCTCCAATATATGAAGACTTTCCCGATCTTTCACCAATTTTAGCATCAGTTCCATTCCCATGATTATAAAGATCGCTCTACGGGATGACAGGCAACCATTGAATACTGACCTGACAATTCCCCAGCATATACTAGTGTCCCACTACACGAACGATAAGAGATACCAATCGGGTTTAGGAATCCAGCATATACTGCTTTGTACACAGACCTGTTCGAAGAGAGAATTATCCAACCCATTAGGTATAGGATATATTAGTCCTTAAACCAACATTCTCTCCCCGCGATTTTGGGTATTAAACCACAGCCACTACGTGGATCCCAAAGGAACCTCAACCAATTGACCAGCCAGGACATAGTCCTGCGGGCAACTGACCACCCGTAGTGCCAGATTATATGGTGCTCTGGTTAGACCTCATGCCAAATCATTCCGAGGCGAAGCCAAGGATACATTTGACATCACCTGTTTATAGTCCCGACAGACTAGAGGTATTGGTAGCACCTCTTTATCCCACGATTGCAATACACCATGGTGGAGAAGTTTAAAAAATATGTACATGAATATGAATTAGGAAAGTTCGAAAGGAATAAAACTAAAGCCAACACATCTAAGTATCCGAACCGATGCTAAAAAGTGCCAGCATCGGTCCACAATTTCATATACCTCCCATACAAAAGTACATATTCCCGGAAAATGGGTTATTTGTTAATAACTTCCGACGCAATGTCGATATCTTCACAAAATTTTACAAATTAAAATCTTATGTCAATAGAATTCATTCAGAGGAATTTTTTTGGATGGGTCCATAATTGGACATAGCAAGTATTTCACATATACGTATAAATATTACAGTGAAAGGTTTTTTCGAACGGTCCATAATTGGTCATGGACCCTATACAAGGTCCCTTCCCGAAAATCACTTAAACGCACATAACTCATTACTTAATTAAGATATTGATATAAAATTTGGTATAAGTATTTGTCATATGCATATAAATATTACAGTGAAAGTTTTTTCGATCGGTCCATAATTGGTCATAGCTCCCATACAAAGTCCCCTCCCGAAAATAACTTAAATGTACATAACTCATTACCAAATTAAGATATTCATATAAAATTTAGTAAAAGTGTTGCTCCTCTCCCGAAAATCACTTAAACGAAAATAATTCAATACTAAATTAAGAAATCCATATAAAATTTGGTAAAAGTATTGCTCATATGCACAAAAATATTACTGTAAAATTTTTTTCCGATCGGTCCTTAATTGGTCATATCTCCCAAACAAGGTACCCTCCCGAAAATCACTAAAACGCGCATAACTCATTACTAAACTAAGATATCCATATAAAGTTTGGTACAAGTATTGCATACATGCACAGAAATATTACTGAGAATTTTTTTCCGATCATAGCTCCCATACAAGGTCCCCTCCCGAAAGTCACTTAAACGTACATAAATCATTAAAAAATATTTATATCCATACATATTGCTCTTATATATGTACATAGATAAATAAAACCATATAATTATTTTACGATCGGTCCATATTTAGTCATTGCTCTCATACTAAGTCCCCTTCTGAAAATCACTTCAATTCACAATATTCAATACCAAATAATGATATAGAAACAGAATTTTAAAAATTGTATCTTTATATACATAATTGGATATAGCTCCCATACAAAGTCCTTTTGCGAAAATCTCTCTACCAAATAAAGCAATTGAAAATTTTTTTCACGATCGGTTCATTACATGAGTGCGGTCGGTGCAAAACAAGGTTTCCTTCAGAAAATCACTTAAACACACATTACTTGTTACTAAATTACGATACAAAATTTGACTGAAATATATATTGAATGTACAAAAATTTAGCTTAAATAATATTTTACGATTGGTCTATAATTGATCATATCTTCCATTCTAGGTCCAGCCCCTAAAAACGCTTTAATCCTATTTAACTAGTTACATTATCAATTTGTGTAGAACAAAATTATATATGTATTTTGAAATTCCTTAAATCTTTCACACAAATATATACATGTAAATTACTAAATATCACTAAGCGCTATAAAAATGCGAAGAAAAAGGCGTTTGTAATGTTCAATAAATTGTATAGTAATAGATTTAAATCTTGGGATTTTTCTATTTAAGACATGAGAAAACTCATTTCTACAAATACATGATAAATTAGAAATGTATAAATATAAAAGTAGCTGGTGGAGGGTATTTAAGATTCGGCCTAGCCGAATATAGCAATCTAACTTGTTTTTATTAGAATATCATGTTAAACTAAATCAAAAGCCGTTCCGGAACATTTAGTAAAACCATACTGCCACTTTCGAATGAAGATAGTTTGTCAGATGTTCAGGTATTACTTTTTCGAAAATCTTATTAATGGTGGATAGTATCGACACAGGTCGAAAGTCAACCATATATTTCGAATAATTTTTTTTGGTATTTGCACTAGAAATTAAATCCTTTCTAACCTACAACAGTTTTGTTGTTATATTATCATAGACGACACCCATATTAAGATTGAGCGAATCAATTATGCTAAAAACATCCGCTTAACAAATTGTGCCTAAATTCCAAAAATATTTATATCATCATTGGTATAACTTTTTATGTTGCTTATTAATTTATGGCTGCACTGAGAAAAATACGCATTTAAAGCGTTAGCTTAATTGTCTGCAAAAATTAACTCATTTCGTTGATTATTACATCGACCAAGTTGTTTATTAATTTTCTTAGATTGTTTATTCGAATTTTTATAACTTTACTGATCCTTTTAAATCGCTCACTGATGTCATTGATTATTTATTTTTATTTCTTATTTCGTCTCGCTTCAAAAGTTTATTTTTGAAGCATATTATCGAATATATATTTTCAGTCATATAAGGAGCCACTTTAAAGTGTATATTACATGACCTCGATAAATTATCTATACTTTGTAGAGAAAAAGATGTAAAAATTTGCATAAATCGTACACATGCATCAGAAGATAATGTGTTATCTAAAATCAAGCCAAATTTTTCCTAGTTTACTTTTTTATACATTCAGTTATCCTCTTATAGAGTTCAGAATTCATATACATACCACAGCTAAGAAAGTTGTGATCAGACTTGTTATTTTCAATACTGTGAACCAACCTTTATTTACTGCTAAACACCCAGTCTATACAAGTTCCACTTACAGTTGCGGCCTGTTTCGCAAAGTCGAATGAGATCCCAATATTTCAAAGATTGTTTCCATTTTTCTTAAAAATAATAATATTGCATCGTTGAGATCGACATACAGATTTTCTCAGTTCTAAATCGTCTTAGTAATATCCAAAAGTTGTAAAAAATTTTTGGTTTAAAGCAGGTTTTTGGAAATTTTAAACTTTAAGTGTTTATTTCTTCAACATGGAACAACTCTTGACCAGAAAAATCTAAAATCTAAAATAAAAAAAGAATTTTCCATATTTATACTAAAAAGTGCAAATATCTTAGAAAAAATTCATGCATTTTTTAACTAAATATTAGAATATTTTAAAGATTTCCAAATAATTCGGTTAACCGGTTTTTATGCTCAGCTAATCGACAAACCGTTTTTTTTGAAATGATAAATTTTTGGTTAACCGAAAAACCGATTTCAGAAGGGGAGATTGTGTAAGGTCTAGGTCAAATTACAAAAATAGGTAGTGTCGTTTAAACTTCTATATAAATAAGTTTTGCCGATTTTTGTTTATGTAGTAGAACATTTAACAGACGGGCATTTCCAAATTATTTTAAAAATGTTTCTGCCCAATTTATATATTAGTTAGGAGTTAACGTATAAAATTATAAGTTTGTTTTAACGTCGATAAAAGTACTACCAATTCAAATATAAAATTACAAATATCAATGTCTTTATGTCAAATAATAACAAAATATTTAAAAATTAAATTTAAATTGAAGAAAATTTCCAAATAAAAATACTTTTTCAAGGAAATTTAAATAAATTCAAATTTCGCCGATGTTTTTTAATTCATTAAATTTAAATTGAAGAAAATTTCCAAATAAAACGACTTTTGCAAGAAAATTTAAATAAATTCAAGATTTTGCTGATTTTTTCTGTGGAGTGATGCCAAGTCAGGTAAAGTTCATTTTGTTGCTAACTTTGAGCGTTAACACTTATTGATAACAACAAACACAAATATTGTCAAATATTCATCTATTAATCCAATAATGCCTAGTGTTGTTAGTTTTTATTTCAAAATATAAGCGTTTTTAAATTTATCTGGGATTTTATTAACAATAAAATTCTTATATTTGTCAGTGGTTTACTGAAGGTATTTTAGCCTTTTGACGTTTATAAATACAACCCTAAAATAAAATACAGCCGTTAGTATTTAATTTTAATTCTTATATACATATGCAAATATGTATGTGACAGACTGAACCATAGTAGAAAAATAGAAGGTAGTGTCAATCTCTCATAATTTTTTATACCCTTCACCTTCGTGAGAAGGGTATATAAAAGTTTGTCATTCCGTTTGTAATTTCTATATATTCTGGATCCTTATAGATAGAGGAGTCGATTGAGCCATGTCCGTCTGTCTGTTGAAATCAGTTTTTAGAGGTCCCCAGATATCGGCGAAATCCGAATCTTCAATAATTCAGTTACACATGCTTTCGAGAAGATCGCTATTTAAAATCAGCAAAATCGGTCTATAAATAACGGAGATATGAGCAAAAATCCGAGACAACCTCTGCAAATTTCATCAAAAAAGCACATTTTTTTCATGCTTTGTTAAAAAAGCAACAACAACACTGTGAATTGGATAAAGATGTACATGTGCGTGTGGAGATGTATTTGGTTTTATTCAGCTGTGTATTTTTTTGTATGTTTGCATTCTGTTCTGTTTTCACGAAGGTATGTGGGTATAACAAGAACAAGGAGATAAAGCAGTTATATGTTGGTAAATTATATTTTGTTTCAATTCACATTGTTTTTTCTTCAATTTCACTGTTTCATGCGAGAAACTTCTCGATGCGAGAGTTACAGAAACGAGGCACTGATATTTGTTTGAGGGTGGTAATACAGTTTGACAGGTGGTATTACAGTACAACGGTTAATATTTCTTTCTGCTACAGTATATATTTGATTGTGTGTATGTTAAGTCTGACATGTGTGCAGAGATACAAAATAAATAAAAACTGTTTTTTTAAAACATACTTGGTGAAGGGTATATAAGATTCGGCACAGTCGAATATAGAAATATTACTTGTTTAAACATTCTGATGTAATTTTCTCGAAAACTACGCAACAAAACTATGATACATCCATAAAAATCACCACACATTCGTTTCTACACAAGAGCTAAATCTCTGCGGAAAATCGCCAGAATCGGTCCACAATATCATATACCTCTCATACAAAAGTACATAATCCGGGAAAATGGATTTTTTTGTTAATATCTTCACAAAATTTTACAAACTAAAATCGTATGTCAATAGAATTTTCAGAGAAGAAAATTTTTTTAGATGGGTCCATAATTGAACATAGGTCCCATACAAGGTCCCCGCCCGAAAATCACTTAAACGCGCATAACTCATTACTAAATTAAGATATTCATATTTAATTAGGCACGAGTATTGCTCTCACATAAATAAATAGTACTATGAAATTTGTTTCCGATCGGTGCATAATTGGTCATAGCTCCCATACAAAGCCCCCTCCCGAAAATCAGAAAAAACGCACATAACTCATAACCAAATATTGATATCCATACATTTAGCAAAAATATTGCTGTTATATATATAAACTATACTGTAAAATTTATTCACGATCGGTCCATATTTGGTCATAGATCTCATACTAGGTCCAGAAAATTACTTAGATTCACAATATTTATTACCAAATAATGATGTAGATACATAATTTTGAAATTGTATCTTTTAACACATAATTGGACATAGCTCTCATACAAAGTCCTTTTACGAAAATCTCTTAAAAGCACATTAATCATTACCAAATAAGGCTATTGATACAAAATTTGAAAATCCTTAAATCTTTCACACACATTGGAATTGTAATAGATTTTAATATTGTGATTTTTCTATTTAAGGCATGAGAAAACTTATTTCTACAAATAATTGATAAATTAGAAATGTATTAATATAAAGTTTCTCAACAAAAGTTTCCCAGTGTGAACCAGGTCCTACTTGTTATTAGAGTTCTATAAATCGACTTTCGACTATTTTGTTCCAAAAAAGTCGATAACTCGACTATCGTGTAAAAAAAGTGAAAAAGTCGACTTTGTAAATAAAAGTCGAAAATAGTCGAAAAGTCGGAAAAAGTTGGAAATAGCTGTTTTGTTAGTAGAGTTATTTATAGAATATTTATAAAAAAATAAAAAGTCGACACAGACTGGGGTTGAACTCAGTACTTTCCGTCCAAAATTTCTTTATTTGGAAGAAATATGTAAAAATCACAAAATTCTCAAAAAAATACCTTTTTATCCTTTAATCCAGCTCGCCAAATATTGATTCCAGGACAACATTTTGAGAAAAAAGTCAAAAACTTTAGAATTGTCGTAAAAACTCGAAAAGTCGAAAATAGTTGAAAAGTCGAATAGTCCAAAAAGGTCGAAAATTCGACAAACGTCGGAAAAAGTCAATTATATAGGTTAGGTTATGAAGACTGCTTACTGACGAGAGTAAGTCTTTACTTGGGTCCTATCAGGTCCCTTTGCAACGTCAGTAAGAGAAAAGAAAAGGGGGAAATCATTTTTGGAAGGGAAAAATAGTGTTAGAGATAGTAAGTGAAGATACAGATAAAAAATATCGAATAATTATTATAGAATAACGATGACTGTATTTTAAGAATGATCATAGTGTGTATTTAGTCATACACCCACTTCGACAACTTCAAGAATGCTAGTATACACTCAGGTTGAGCAGGTGACAGATCATATAGATCAGAAAAGTGAGACGCCTGATCCGGAGCGCCTGATGACGGAGCGATTCCATGGCCGGGCAGTTACACAGAAGTAATTGTTTGCTCCTCTTTTTCATTTTGACAGCTCCTACAAAAGTCATTATATGGAATACCAATACGTCTAGCATGGTTTCCGAACTTTGAATGACCGGTAAGAACTAATAACAGAGCGCTCAGATGTTATCTTTTTAGCCCCAAATGTAGCGATCGAGCAAGTGTGCTCCTGAGCCCACTGTTCCTGAACTGAACTAAAGCAATAATCAAGTATTTGTTCCTTGATGACCGGTAAGGGGACGCCACAGAACTGGTCTATGTCCAATATGGCCATCCTGGTGCGGCTTTTGCCAAAATGTCAGCAGTAGGTTTGCCAATTATATCCCAAACGAGGGTAATTCTTGAATATCTCGCTATCTCGTTTAGAAACGCCCGGCATTCTTGGACAAGTTTTGATGTAAAATACACACCTATCAGGGATTTGATAGCGGCTTGACTGTCAGTATAAATTCTGATATCTCTGTTGAATATCCGATAGTACCTAAGCCAATTATATGCCTTTTTTATAGCTGAGATTTCAGCCTATAAAATAGTACATTCGTCGTTGAGTCGGAAAGAGATTTTCGTCCCGAGTTCTTCAATGAATATGCCACCGCCGAAACCTTTAGTTGTTTTAGAGCCATCTGTATACACATTAAAGCTTTTAACATTTTCAGGTGCTAATTCATTATAATCACACATTAAACTATACCGGAATTTCCTTAAAATGCACGGTTCCAGAATATGGTAGCCAATAGCATGATGTAGGTTTGGTAGAAGATCTATAATCTTTTCATAACCTCTGGGACAGTAGTTCCATCTATTTGTAATACTTAGTCTGACTGTAATATTTAGTATTCATTGCCAGTTGTTTAGCAAGAAGGTCCACAGGCAGCCAGTTCAGCATGGCAAACAACGATTAACTAGGCGTTGTCCTAAGTACACCTGTTATAAAGAGAGCACATTGTCTCATAACTTTTGTGAGAATGTTTCTGTTGGATGTTTTATCAAGTGCATACCACCAGACAGTTACACCATACATCATTATCGGCTTAATCACCGCCTCATATAGCCAGTTCATGCAGGCCAATAGCCTTTCTACAAACGTATAACACCGTAATGGCTTTGGAAGATCTGGAGATGATATTCAAGCTCCAAGACAATTTCCTATCGATAATAACACCTAAGTATTTGGCGCTATCCGACAGTGTAAGGAAGAATGGAGGAATTTTGTATTAGTTCGTGAACAATACTAGTTCCGTTTTACCTGGGTTTACGCTGAGACCGCATTTAACACTCCATGAGCTTATTATCTTCAGCGCTTCTTAACTCTGAGACAGAGTCTCAAGATACGTACCAGTTACCGCTACTGCAACATCGTTTGAAACCTTCCAACCCTGAACTAGATTAATATGGTTTGCGTTCACAACCGTAATATCCAGTACCTCCTTTCTATTTGCAACTATGAAAGTGGGTTCTGAACCTCTATTTACTACTACTAGGTTATTTTCTAATAGAAAATCTAAAAGAGACTCATCTCTTGAGGTAATATCTGAACTTCCCCAGACCGTGTGGTGCGCATTTGCCTCTGTACCCATGAGAAGCGGGATATGTCGCCTGTCTGCCTCACACACAATTTCTCTCACCAGGCGATTTGGTGCCTGGTCACCATGGTCGTATGCCATGTAGCTACTTAGAAGCCATATGTTTGAGTTACCAGACTCCCAAGCAGCCGCAACAGTACCTTCTTGGCTGTAATCAGACAGGATAAAGATATTTAAATGGCTTTTAGCCAGAATACAGGATCTTATATTACCTGAACAGTTAGCATAAAGAAGCTTATAGCCTCTAATAGAGAGTCCATGAACTTTACCATGGTGGGTCCACGGTTCCAGAATACAGGATCTTATATTACCTGAACAGTTAGCACAAAGAAGCTTATATCCTCTAATAGAGAGTCCACGAACTTTACCATGGTGGGTTCACGGTTCCTGGAAAAGGATTAGCTCCTCCCCTCTTTCGGATAAACGGAGCACAGTGGTATAGGAAAAAAGAGGAAAATAAGTCGGTAACTTCTAAACGGTTAATCCGATTTTAATGAAATTTGGTATGCACAAAGAGGAGGTGTTGTCGAGTTTAAGTTTTGAATTTGGACCTTATAGGCCAACCAGGGCCCCGGCGGGGGGTCCTCAAATTAGGACACTTCGGCTACGTTAAATTTTTAAAACGATCCTATTTCTTCATTTGAGTTCCGATTTAAGAAAAATTTCGTATATAGAATCTCCTCATCGAGCACTATAAAAAATTATCTCTTATAGTTTAGGAGATATTCGCATTTGAAAATTAAAATTTTAAAATTTTTACCGTCCTTACTTTAGATTTTTGATAATAGCGGGTCTAAATGTTCCCGATTTTTTTTATTCGCTTAACAACAAGTTTATATATCAAGCAGTGAAAGAATTATGTAAAAATCATGACTGAGTCCAAAGTTATAGGCATTTTAGTTTAAAAAATTAAAAAAAGGCGATTTTTTGACATTTTTTTGGGAAAAAAGTATCTTTTTCTTTTTAAGTTATCTGAAAAGTTTCTAAGAAGATGTATATAGAATTTATACTTTTTAGAAAGCTGACTTTACATTAAATACGATAAATGAAATAAGACCTAAAAAAATTTGATACCGAGGGGACCAGGTCCATCCAAAAAAAACCCTATTTTTTATGGAAAATTCAATTTTGAGCAAAAATTCTCAAATCGCATAGTCGATATCAAATTATAGTGACCTGTTTTATATGACCCAATATGTTCTTAATCATTTTGTAACGGGTTTCGATTACCCCGCCCCTGGTATGGATATAATAAGCAAAAAACCAAAAAATCCCATTTTTGGGATTTTTTAAAACTTTTTTGGGAATACCGGGATTTCTAATAAGAAAATTATTAAATTATTTAATTTTGGATTTTGAGTAAAAAAATCTACCTAAATGTAAAATTTCATTTAAAAATATTCATAAATAAAATTTTTATTGCAATTTGAAAAATTTGTATCTTCACAAAATCTGAATAAAAAACATTTTTTAATCTTTTTTTTAATTTTCAAAAATTATATACAGTTTTGAAAAATAGACATAATTACCTTTCCATTGATATATAACATGCCTACCTAAAATTTACCTAGTACTATTATTTTCATCTATAAGATTAACTCTTAAATTTGTAAAAATTTTAATTTTCAAATGCGAATATTTCCTAAACTATAAGAGATAATTTACTGCTACGACGACATTTTTTTTAGTGCTCGATGAGGAGATTATATATATTTTTTAAATCGGAACTCAAATGAAGAAATAGGATCGTTTTAAAATTTAACATAGCCGAGGTGTCCTAATTTGAGGACCCACCGCCGGGACCCTGGTTGGCCTATAAGGTCCAAATTCAAAACCTAAACTCGACAACACCTCCTCTTTGTACATACCAAATTTCATTAAAATCGGATTAACCGTTTAGAAGTTACCGAATTATTTCCCTCTTTTTTTCCTATACCACTGTGCGGAGGAGGAGGGCAGCAGATGCTGCTTTGGAGTGGTACAGGTTAATCTGTGATACCATCTCCTAAGTCAGGATTATAAATGACGGTTACGTCGACATCTTCCGGATCAGTATGGCGTCGTCCTCCGCCACTTTCAGATCGCCGAGGAGTTCTCCCAATTGACCTGTGGCCGATTGAGAGTTCTCCCCGCCTTCCGAAACAGCGGTATCGTCGATATTTCCATCATCCTTTTTGGGCGGAATATTTATCGTCACTACGATAGATACAGAGAGTAATACAATCAAAGCCATAGTATACTTTGCTTTCGCACTCTCGCAGTGGCGATACGGACTCTTTATTAAGGACCACAATCGCCTTTCTGATCGTTCCTTTCAGTTCGGAGACCTTCACCACCTTCCAGTCATGGGTAGGTAGATGAGGGTTCCGCTCCGAAGGATCGCCAGAATCTCCGCCGGGTTATGAGGCTCAGTTGGGATGGTGGCAATGAATCTCGGTCTGCGAGGAATTTCACACACTGGGACCACATCCAACATAGCACCTGGCCACACTTCCCCAAGGGACTCAATCGCTAGCTTGAGAAGTAACTCAGAGCGTTCATTCGAACAAGCCAGCAGTTTTATGCGTCATCATTTTGGGGGGCGGGTCCTGGATTTTCCTTAAGGGCAGGGAGAAGGCTAACTTTTGATCAGCTAGGGCTGGTTTGGTGGGAGGGATTGGTTAACAAGCAACCAACATGGCCCGGCTGCTTGCAGTTTTTGTTGTTGTTGTTCCAGTCGCTTGCGAGTTAGACTGGCCCGGTGCTACCACTTGACTAACTCGGATACCAGTAACATTCGATTCACCACAACCCGGTCTCGCCGCCGTGGGAATAGGGTCTCCGGATATTGTTAAGTCCCGAACCGGATACGATGGACATTTACTTCTTCAGACACCATAAAGGGGGGGTGGTGTTGTGTTGCATTTTTCACCTACTGTCAGGACATAAAAACTGCCGTCCCTCTGGGATCAAACAGACCATCAAGCCGCCCAGTATGGAACAGACGTTTGATGGGTTTCGGACTGCAAATTTAAGTGCAAGAATCCTAGGGATTCAATCGGACTGCTCTATCGATTTCCTAAGTGATAGGAAAAACAAATCGATAGAGCGGGTACTGACAGACCGCCCAATATGAGAAACGAAAAATCGAAATTTCTTAAAATGCAAAAAAGTCGTTTCAACTATAGAACCCTACTTGTTATTGTTAATACTGATTTAAGAAAATCAGAGTTGAAGGTAGTGCATTAAATATTTAGTGCACTAAGGTTTCCACTAAACAGTCATTTTTGATTTTTGAGGCTGTAATTTTACAACTCACCACTAAATATCTATAAGTGTTGGTTGACACTGGGAAACTTTTTTTGAGAAACTTTTGATTTTTGTGTGTGAGAGAAAGTGAAAGAAATATCAACCATCTCTGAAAAATTTTGAATTATCACTAAGATTTAGTGAAAACTGCCAATTTAGTGCACTACCCCCAAATCTGAGAAAAATAATTAACCTACGTTTTGTAATTTAGTTATGAAAACACTTCGGATTTTCATCCATATCCGGAGGCATTGAAGTCCGGGACAATTTTGGCTTTAATTGATGAAACAATGACTTTGGAAGAATTTAAAGAGTATCAGAAACAACAGGGCTTTTCAAAAGAAGAGAAGAAAAATTTAAGAGAAAAGCTTAAGCTTCAAAAGCAAAAAGAAAAAGAGAAATTAAAAAAAGACAAACTTAAGGAGATGAAAAGGCAAAAGAAAATGAGAGATGCTGGAGTTTATGACATTGGATATGAATTTCAAACAAATAAGAATATTGGTAAGTTATTATAAACAATTTGATGCCATTTTTACATAATTTTTTTATAATTTCGAATTTAAAATAATTACACGAGGTAGTTATGTATTATAAATTTAACAACTTTATATGAAACGTTTATAAGCCAAATCTAGCCAAAATACTCAGTGTGATTTGTAATATATAAACAAAATATAAAGTGTCGGACAAAACAAAAGAATGAATGTTTTACAATAAAGCACAATAAAACAAGTTTGAGTACTATATTCGGCTTCGGCGAATCTTAAATACCCCCCTCATTAAAATGGTTTACGTTAGTTATAAAATTTTAAGGATTTATTTACTTAAATGACATACATATTATTTATACCCTACACCACTATAGGGAGGGTATTATGCGTTTGTGCCGATATTTGTAACACACAAAAATATTAGTTTAGACCCTTAAAGAATACCAATCGGCTCAGAATCAGTTTCTCAGTCGATTTAGTTATGTTCGTGCGCACGCTATAGTGTTTGTTTTTAAAGCTGGAGGTCCACACCACGTGTTCTACGCTTTCTCGCATTATATGGGTCTGTCAAAAAAGTAAAATCAACGTATTTGTATGCTGAAAGCTAAAAACACAACAGCGTAGAATGCCTTGACACGTAGAATGCTTAAAGTAGATCTACTTTCTACCATAGAAAAATAAATAGAAGTTTTACTGATATTACTCTCTCACATGTACGAGTTCTGTGTGAATTTAATACACTTGTATGAGTTCTTTTATTTTTATTTACATAAAATAACAAAAATATGAAAGTACAAAATGTATCATACAACATTGCGAGTAAGTTGCAATAACTTATATAGTAGTTTTTAATCTAGAATTTATATTTAAGAGATTAGCGTTTGCTTAATTGATAAATGTACTGCTCAATATAACAATTTTTTGAGTCGAATCGCTTCCAAAGAAATTAAATAAACTTATTTTATAGACGGATAACATCATTGCATTGACGCAAGTGTTACGAACTTTAAAACATAATCAAAATGCCGTTCCCATTAGTGTGATGTAGGGTGTATTTAAACTGCATTTGGGCTGCATTGAAATTAACAATAATCGTTTATATTAAGCGTTAATTTAAGCATTTACACAATTCCTTTGGCCAATAGTCCCTGCTGCAGCAATAAACAATGTTAAAATTTGTTTTTTTTGCCACAAAATGATTAAAAACATTTTCAGAAAAAACGAAATTTTCAATGGTTTTCATTTTTTAATATTATTTTCAAGTGTCAAAGTATAAAAAAGTACCAAAAATGCAGTTTTTACCCTTTTTTTTCCCTTACGGGGCCGAATTTGAAAAAAAGTACCAGACACCTGTCCTCTTATCTTTTAAGTGAACGACGATAAGCTTTTAACTGCTTTTGTAGCTAGTCTAGTTTAGGAGATATGAAGTTACCGAATTTACCCGTTTTTAATCTTTTTTACCCCCTAAACATTCGAATTTCCGTCTAAGTGGATCTATTCGGTGTCAGTCCAATCTCCTGTCCAAATTTCAGCTCTTTAGCTTCAACCGTTTAGGCTGAGGGATAATGAATCAGTCAGTCAGTAACATTAGCATTTTATATATATAGATTGTTAGTAGATGAGACTACGAAATAAAAATTGGCTGAATTTGTTGCGTTTTGTTCAATTATCTACTTTTTATTGCTTATTAAAAAAACAAGTAAGAGTGCTAAATTCGGCTGTGCCGAATCTTATATACCCTTCACCATAGTGCATTTTAAACATACTAGTTTTATAAATTTTTTCCCGACTACATTATTATTATACCAAAAGCAAAACAAAATGAACAACAACAACAACTCTAAACGAAATAAAAAACAAAATACACAAGACATCTAAACCAACAGACATCTAAACATACATAACGAAAAACACAGAAAATCCAAAACAAAATAAACAACACAATAAAACCAACCTACATCCAAATATACGAACATAATTCACAAAAACAAAATACACAACTCAATGACGCCAACAGCATCCAAACATACAAAACAAAATACGCAGCTGAATAAAACCAAATACATCTCCACACACGTGTACATCTTTTTCGGAAAATTAAATTATAGAAATTACAAACGGAATGACAAACATATATATACCCTTCTCAAGAAGGTGAAGGGTATAAAAATAATTAAAATACTTACAATAGCAGTCTTCTTTTGATCCCCACTAATGTAGTTGGAACCCTTGAAACAATATCGTTGGTCCATATATATTGCAGCTATAAAGGCCTTATTATCAACTAACACTTCTTTTCGTTTTTTTTTAAGCATTCAACAATAATTTTGCAATATAGTTTGAGTTTGACATATCTTCTAATTCAGTTTCACACAAAAGCCATTCTCTGTGAAAATCACCCATTACGAGTTCCTTATATTGTAACAAGGTAGTCGCATCGGTAATTGGCTTGAAGCTTTCTTTAAATGTCATAGCAAGATTCCAGTCAACTTCTACTGTAAAGTTGTTGTCGGATTCAATCCAAATTTTAGTTGCTATTATTGATTTTACCATTTCAAAAGTAGAACTCCATCTTGTCGTATTATCTAATACGGGCAGTGAGCTAGCTTTTGATTGCCGCATTTTTTCTAATAAGTTTAACTTTTTCCCGACAACTGTTTATGTTGTCTTTTAATTGCTTTAAAACATCCCAAGCTGCCAATTGCACAATGTACAACCGACATTGTCTCCGAAATACTTGTTGTCACATTGTCGAATACCTCGTCACTAAAATTTTCTTCGTATTGGCTAGATCGCCTTCATTGGCCTACACAGAAAGGCATCCTATTTTATTGCCATATTCATGTCGTTTCACTCTTCTATGTATGTATGTATCTTTGTATGTTTTTCCACTAAAGCTATACATCTAGAAGTAACTTCGGATTTATCAACGGATAAATTCTTAGCGGCATTTAATCGCTTTATATCAAGACGCGGTTGTCCACTTACCATCTTTTCGGATAACGGGACGAATTTTGTAGGAGCTTCTCGAGAGTTAGAACGAGAGTTTAAAACATTTTTATCAGAATGTAGAGCTAGGATGTGTACGACGTACGGCATCAACGGCCTTTCTTGGCGTTTTATTCCAGCTGGAGCACCTCATATGGTTGGTTTATGGGAAGCGGGAGTCCGAAGTTTTAAACTTCACTTCCGTAAAGAAGCCCATTCCGGCAAATACACTTTTGAAGAACTTTCGACGGTCCTCGCTAGAATTGAGGCATGTCTAAAACTACATCCCATAGACTTTGTTCTATGGGCCCTACTCCCCTTTAAGTCCTCTTAAAAAAATCTCTTTTTTTCCAAAAAAAAAAGGAAAAATATTCCGAAATAAAGTTAAAAAAACAAACCAAATGCTTTATTTTGTTAAATAATCCCCATTTTTAATATACATACTGACTGGTGTAGGGTATCATATGGTCGGCTACGTCCGACTATATATTCATACTTGTTTCTGCTGTAGGTGATGAATTATCTTCTTCAGGTGAAATGGCTTCTTTAATAAAGAATATTTATGTATATTGTTGTAATGCCGTTTTATATTACCCATATGGGCTCTCAATATTTTATATTTTCCCATGCCACTATTATATAACTCCACATATGATTCCATATTGTATAATTTGAAACGACATATTTTGCTTTCAGTATAATTTTTATATACAATTAAATATTTACATTACATTACTTTGTATTAATATCAGAGTTTCATTGTCTTTAATACAAAATAAAGTTTGTTGTCAAAATGTATTGAAGAATTTTCATTCATGTATTATGAAACCTATTTTTAGGGTTTATTTTTAATTTCAAATGGATTATGAAGAAAATTATGGTGAAAAATAAAAGAAACTCAATTTATAAATTAAAATCCAAAAGAAAACAGCAAATAAATTGTGTATTTTGTAAAAAATAGATTTTAAAAATTTTCTAAAAGCTTAATACATTTCAAACTACAAAATGTTTTAGTTTTTCAGACTACAATGTAGTTTCAAATGATACTTTGTATTAATACAAAATCAGATAATGTAAAGTACCTTTTAAATAGGAAAAATTATTTGAATTAAATTTCGAAACGTTTTTTATTTTTTTCTAGAAAAATTTTTTAAGAACTTTATTGTTCTTCATGGATATTTATTTTGAATTTATATTTTTATTTTTTTATTCTACATTCAAATTTTATTTTTAAAAGCTTGTTGATAAAAAATTTAGTTACAAACCAAAAATAAACGTTTTCCGGTCCTTGATGATTTATTTATTTTGTGTTTACATGGTTGGTATAAATTTTATACTATAAAACAATAAAAACGTATGATGGAAACAGCTGCTTCACTTTTTTGTATGTGTTTACATAAAAATACATCCCTGATCTAATGCGACCTGCTTGTTATACCCTCCACCACCATCAGCGGTGATAGAGAGAGGGTATATATCAGTTTGTCATTCCGTTTATAACACTAAGAAATATTCATCTAAAACCTAACAAAGTATATATATTCTTGATCCTTATGAAATTCTGAGTCGATCTAGATATGTCCGCCTGTCTGTCTGTATAAAACACACTCACGTTAAAACGTAGCAATGAAACTCCCCAAAATTCACTCAAAATATTCATTGTTATCCTAAGCAGTTTGGTATTGAAAATCAGCAAGATCGGTGAAATAGTTTCAGAGTTATGAGTAAAAATTTAAGACAACCTCGAAAAAAATGGCGATTTTTTACATATTTATTTGTACTTTTTACAAAAACTACTGCAGATAAATTGATGAATTTTGTCAGAGATACATCTATTGGTGCCAGAATTAACATTGTTAAAAATCCGAAAAATCGGTTCATAATTTCATATACCTCCCATACAAATGTACATATTAACGGAAAATGTGTTTATTGTTAATAACTTCCGTTACAGGATCGATATCTTCACAAAATTTTATATCAATACAATTCATATCAAGGAAAAAATGTTTCCATTGGTCCACAATTGGTCATAGCTCCCATACAAGGTCCCCTCCCGAAAATCACTTAAACGCTCAAAACTCATTACCTAATCAAGATATTTATACAAAATTTGCTACAAATATTACTTTTATATATATAAATGTTACCGTAACATTTTTTTTTCGCTCGATCCGCAATTGGTCATAGCTCCCATACAAGGTCCCCTCCTGAAAATCACTTAAACGCACATAACTCATTACCTAATTAAGATATTTGTACAAAATTTGGCACAAATATAATTTTTATCTACGTAAATGTTACCGTAAATTTTTCTTCCGATCGATCCACAATTGGTCATAGCTCCTATACAAGGTTCCCTCCCGAAAATCACTTAAACGCTCATAACTCGTAACCTAATTAAATTATTTATACAAAATTTGGCACAAATATAATTTTTATCTATCACTTCCGATCAGTCCACAATTGGTCATAGCTCCTATACAAGGTCCCCTCCCGAAAATCACTTTAGCGCTCATAACTCGCCACCTAATTAAGATATCTTTACAAAATTTACTACTAATATTACTTTTATATACATAAATGTTTTTTCGATCCGTCCACAATTGGTCATAGCTCCTATACAAGGTTCCCTCCCAAAAATCGCTTCAACGACCATAACTCATTACCTAATTAAGATATTTATACAAAATTTGGCAAAAATTTCACATTTATAGACGCAAATGTAACCGTAAGTTTTTTCCGTTTGGACCACAAATTGTCATATAAATAACTCATTAAGTAGGATATAATTGTTACTTTTATGCATAGAAAAGTCATTGCAAAATTTTGATCAATCCACAATTGGTCATAGCTCCCGAACAAGGTTCCCTTTAGAAAAACACTTAAATACCCAAACTTATTGCCAAATAATGATATCCATGCATAATTTGGCACAAATATTACTTTTATATACAGAAAATATACTTGAAATTTGTTTAACGATCATCCATAATTGTTCGTTCGAAAATTACGTAAACACTTTTTACTCATTACCAAATAAACTTCTTTTACTTCAGAAATGTTACTGTCAATTTCTTTATCCGATCGTTCCATTGAAAGCCACAGTATTAATCTAGTTGCATTATCATATCTATAATCATAAACAATTATCTCCTTATTAATGAAGGTATTAGTCACTTATATTATGTTTAGTATACAAATTTTCTAAGCAAAATTTCTAAAATAAACCATCAATAACTTTATTAACCATTTTATACACATGCAAATTATTAAATATTGCTAAATCGTATTTTAGGGCGTTAATAACATATAAAAGAAAATGGTGTTTTAACGTTCTTTCTATTAAAAACATGAGAAAACTTAATTTCACAAATAGTTCACCAATTAAAAAAGTATTAATATAAAAGTAGCTGGAGGGTATTTAAGATTCGGCATGGCCGAATATAGCACTCTAACTTGTTTTTTGAATCATTTCAACAAATGAAGAGAGCCATACGACTGTTAAATTTCCCTTCCGTATTCTCTCTCAATGTGTGATGGTTTCATTACATATTTCGTTTAGACGATCCCATTCATACTCTTCTACACAAAATTTTGACAGCTCATATTACTTGTGTGATCGTGTAAAGCAGCATATATTAGCATTTTAACTTCAAGACTCACTTTCAAATAGAGAGTTAAAGAAGTACTTGCAATTTATCTTACAAAGAAGTTGTTGTGTTAATTGATTTGTTGCCAGCGAGAATGCGAACAAGGGACTTCGGTTTGTATGTCAAATGTTATTCTCACTGCATCACTGCTTAGCTATTTTATTGCACGCCAAATAGTGGATTAACATAAAAATTTAATTTTGTTTTCTTTTTTCCCAAAACAAAATTCTTAACACGCAATTTAATAAAATATGTCAACAAAATAACAAAGTCGAAAATAAAGTACTTCTTTATATTCAGAGATGTTATTTCCGGAGCTCCCTTACTTTTAAAGCTATTACATTCGCCCTTTCGTAACTGACTACTCCCGAGTGGTCTGGTACCGATATGATGTGAACCTTACCTCTGGGAGAATATTCAGTTAAAGCTTTCTTACAATCCAATACGGTTTTACATTTAGTTCTATCACCTGATATCGCCCTTACTGCCTTCTGGCTATCGGTAAATATATTAATCGCTGCGGGCGCCACGTTTATTCCAATCCAATTTACGTATTCCGTTATTGCTCGTTCTTCTGCCCGGAAGCTTGTGTTATGATTTGGTAAACGGTGACCCTCGTAGTTTACTAGGTTTTGAAAAAGGCATTAGTCACTTCTTCGATTGGACTTCATAGGGGGACAAAGATCATCTCTCTATCTCTTTATTCTTTGGGGTACTGAGATGTTAATTATACTTATCCTTTTACCTTCTTTCTTTTGTTTGTATTCTTAATTCTTGAATGGAACCACAATGGACCTTATGGCAAACTTGCAAGTGATCCTTTCCTTGCTGCTTTCGAAATTCTTTTTTATACCCTTCACCTTCGTGAGAAGGGTATATATAAGTTTGTCATTCCGTTTGTAATTTCTACAATATAATTTTCCGACCCTATAAAGTATATATATTCCGAGTCCTTATAGATAGCGGAGTCGATTAAGCTATGTCCGTCTGTCTGTGTGTTTGTTGAAATCAGTTGTGTGTCTGTGTATTTTTTTGTATGTTTGGATGCTGTTGGCGTCATTGCGTTGTTAATTTTGTTTTTCTGTGTTTTTCGTTATGTATGTTTGTTGATGTCTGTTGGTTTAGATGCCTTGTTTATTTTGTTTTTTTTTTATTTCGTTTAGCGTTGTTGTTGTTCTTTTTGTTTAGCTTTTGATGAATTAATAATGTAGTCGGGAAAAAATTTAAAATTTATAATGGGGTATTATAAATTTTAAATTATAATACCCCATCGTAACTGAATGTTCAGTTACTACTTCCGCAGCTCTTATTTCTACAACTTCCGATTTATGTGCCTCTGTAATTCCCGAAACTACTTCCGGTGGAATACTTTATACAACTTCCGTCCCTTTTAATTATTCAAACCCCGTTGTTACAATTCCTTCAAGAATCCCTAATGCAATACTCGGTGGAACATCATCATCGTTTGCTGCAACTGCTGACGCAACATTGCCTTTAAACAATGACATACCAAGATATACTTCTGTTTATTTCAATTTCTCGAGAACCGTTCCTCCTGTTACCAATTCTACAACTTCATCTCAAGATATAGAACTTGAAGCCCAAATTAAGATATTAAAAATGAAATGTGAGATGATAAACCTACAAAAACATCTTAACGACCTGGAATAATTCAGTTAGTAAAACACACAGGATCAATTATGATAAACTGAATAAAATGGTCCCGAAATTTAACGGTGGTAATGACGATGATATTGAAAATTTTTTTAAAAAATTGGAAGAATATACTTATAATTATAATGATGAAGAAAAACTGTTATGTTTGAAGTGGTTATTGGAAGGAACAGCTAGGGAATTTATGGAAAATTCAAGCAATTGGACATACAATAATTTGAAGGGAGCTCTTTTCAAGATATTTAAAAGGGTTATTACCCGAGAAGAAGTATATCACAAATTACGTGCTCGCACTTTGAAGGCTTCTGAATCCTGCATTAGCTACATAATTTCAATGCAAACCATCGCGTCTCAAGCAAAAAAAAAAAATTTAAGGCCAGTTGACATTATTATTGATGGTATGCAAGACAATCCTAACAACATTTCTGTTTTATATGGTTCAACTACTGTTCAAGAACTAATTGCCTGCGTTGATAGATATGAAAAACGTCGTAATAGACTGTACGAAAAGCGTCAAGGGAAAACACAAGTAAAAAAGCCAAGTAACAACAATAATCAAGATTCTATACGCTGTTTCAATTGCTCTCAATTTGGACATATGAAGAGTTCATGTCCAAAACCCATACGTCCTCCAGGTTTATGTTTCATTTGCCAACAAATGGGACATATTCATAAAAAATGTCCTAACCGTCAAAATATTTCAGCGTTAATTCTAATGAAATTGTTGTTGTTGATCCAATGTTAATGGTGAGTGTGGCATTTTTCCTACCTTTAAGAAACAAATATGCTAATTACCTTAATGTTTCATGTTTAATTGATTCGGGTAGCCCAATTAATCTAATTTCGAAAACAATTGTGCCAAAATGTATTCAACTTTCTGAAGATCTAATTCCAACCCGCTATGTTGGAATCGGAAATTGTAATATGAAAATGTATGGCATAATTTCTTGTCAAATTAAATTTCAAAATATAGTTAAATCAATTGAATTAGTTGTAATACCAGATAATGATATTAAAATTTCAATGATATTGGGTAGGAATTTTATGAAAAAATTTAATATAAATCTAATTCATGTTAAACGATTAGATGATACAAATGTATGCATATTTGATTCTAAACAGGAAATATATAATACAGATAAAATTTCTTTGGTGTCTAAAGTTAATGCTGAGGGTAATTCAGACATTCAGTTGACTGACACTCAAGAACTTTCAAAAGATTTTATTAATTATAATTCGAAGCTAAGTTATGAACAAATATTGAAATTGAATAACATAATAGATAAGTTTTATATAAATCCTACACATATTATTAAAAAACCACATGACTACAAAATTAAAATTCGTTTATCTGATGATGTGCCAGTTTATTGTTCTCCTCGTCGTTTATCTTTACGAGATCGAGATGAAGTTCGAAAGATAACAACCGATCTGTTAAATAGAAATATTATACGTCCCAGTAGTTCACCTTATGCATCCGCTATTATTTTAACTAAAAAGAAAAGTGGTGAAACACGAATGTGTGTAGACTATAGGGCATTAAATAAAAAGACAATTCGAGATAATTTTCCATTGCCTCTGATTGAGGATTGTATAGAATATGTGGGAGGGAAAAAATGGTTTACTATTTTAGATTTAAAAGATGGGTTTTATCACATAGAAGTTGAAAAAGATTCGATACCACTGACCTCCTTTGTGACACCTCATGGACAGTATGAATATTTAAGAATGCCTTTCGGTCTTAAGAATGCACCAGCCAATTTTCAACGATTTGTTACAAATATTTTCCGAGACCTAATTGATAATAGGAAAATCGTTATTTATATATACGATATTTTAATAGCTTCAACAGATTTTGAATCTCATCTTCAAATATTAACGGAAGTTTTAAAACGTGCTTATGAAACAGGTTTACAATTTAAATTGAAAAAATGCAAATTTTGTTATCAGTCCATCGAATATTTGGGATACTCTATAGATCCGTTAGGAATCCGTCCAACTGAAAATCACTTAAATGCCATAAAAAATTTCCCTGTTCCAAAAAATTAAAAAGAACTCCAAACATGCATAGGTCTTTTCTCGTATTTCAGGAAATTTATACAATCTTTTTCAATTATTGCCAGACCTTTATTAGATTTATTACGAAAAGAGAAAAAATACGACTTTTCTCCAGATTGTGTCAGATCCTTTAATGAACTTAAGAAATGCTTAATGAAACAACCGGTTTTATCAATATATTCACCTAAAAAAGAAACAGAATTGCATTGAGATGAAAGCACAAAGGGATTTGGAGCAATACTGATGCAAAAACAAGATGACAAAAAATTCCACCCTGTTGCATTTTTTTCAAAATCTACTTCCTCAGCCGAGAGTCGTTACCATAGCTTTGAACTTGAGACACTTTCAATTATTTATGCATTACGTAGGTTTAGAGCATATTTAGAAGGAATTCATTTTACTATAATAACAGATTGCAATTCTCTCACAATGACACTGAATAAGAAGCAAGTAAATCCTAGAATTGCTAGATGGGCTTTAGAATTAGAAAACTTTGACTATTCTATTCAGCATCGTAGAGGGATGTCTATGGGGCACGTCGATGCCTTAAGTAGATCTTTAAGTGAAAATTGTAATAATGTTATTACGGACAAATGTAATGTAATAGCTGCTTTAGATTGCAATGAACTTGACACTAGACTACAATTAACACAAGGGAGAGATAGTAATATCAAGAAATTAATCTTAGAATTGGAATCTAGAAAAATTAAAGGATATGAACTAATAGATGGTCTGCTATTTCGTAAGGATGATACTAACAACTTAATGTTGTATGTGCCTAAGGAAATGGAGGAAAATGTTATAAGAATGATCCATGAAAAAATCGGCCATTTAGGTCCAGGGAAATGTTATGATCAAATTCGCTGTAATTATTGGTTCCCAAATATGAAGGCCAAAATTGTTTCGTACATACAAAATTGTATAAAATGTATAACATATTCAGCTCCTGCTCGTGTAAATGAACAAAATTTATATAACATTCCAAAGAAACCTATACCTTTTGATACTATTCACATTGATCATTTTGGACCACTTCCATCATTGAAAACAAAACGTAAGCACATATTAGTTGTCATAGATGCATTTACAAAATTTGTCCGATTATATCCTGTAAATTCAACCAGTACTAAAAAAGTTTGTTGTTCTTTAGAAAAATACTTTAACTATTATAGTAGACCAAAAAGATTAATAACAGATAGAGGTTCTTGTTTTACATCTATGGAATTCGAAAATTTTGTTTTAAAGAATAATATTGAACATATTAAGGTGGCAGTGGCATCCCCTCAGGCTAATGGCCAAGTTGAACGAGTAAATCGTGTCATTAAGGGTATTTTAAGTAAGATTAGTAATCCGATAGATCATGCTGATTGGTCTCTAAAATTATCTCAAGTTGAGTATGCTATAAACAATACTGTACATGGGTCTACAAAAGATACACCAAGCAGGTGCAGTAGTGGATGCATTAACAGAATATTTGGATGATGGAAAACCAGAATAGTCGTGATTTAGAATCACAGAGACTAAAAGCGTTAGAAGAAATTGAACGATCCCAGAAAAACAACAAAAACTATTTTAACAAACATCATGTGCCTGCTAAACAATATTCAGCAGGAGATTATGTTGTAGTCATGAATACTGATAATACTGTGGGTAAGAACAAAAAATTTATTGAAAAATATCGAGGACCTTTAATTGTGGACAAAGTATTAACTAACGATCGCTATATTATAAAAGATATTGATAATTGTCAACTTACTCAAATTCCTTATAAGGGCATTGTAGAAGCTAAACGACTTAGAAAATGGGTGACACCAAATTAATTTTAATGTATTATTTGCCACACCACTTCATTATTATTTTTTATATGTTGTTTTTGATTGAGGTCAATCAAATTGTCAGATTGGCCGAACTGTAATGTACTTTATAAAAAAAATACTTTTTTATGATTATTTTAAAAAATCAATGTTTCTTAGATTTAAATTACTATTATTGAAAACAATATGAAAAATAAAACAGTTTTACGAAAGCAATTTTATAATGTCAACAAAATTTTTAAAAATTGAAAAACATCAATGAAAAGTTTATTTAAAATAAAAGGTAATGTTATATTTAAATATCAACTTTTTTTATTAAAAACAAAATTTTAATAAATATCCCATTTCTTCTCCTAATTCAATTAATCACAATTTCAAGAAATATTAGCAAAAATGAAATCTTCCTAAATGTCAAAAATAGTAAGTATAAACGGTATAGATTTATAAAGAGATTTTACATGAAATCTAGTAGATTTCGTTCATGTGTAAATGGGGTATAAAAGATAGTGTTTAAAATACACTATGGTGAAGGGTATATAAGATTCTACACAGCCGAATATAGCACTCTTACTTGTTATTTTATAACATTATACTCATATAAGATTTGTCATATCCGAAATTAAAAATCCAATTGTTATACTAAGCTATAAATCTACTGATAAACTAATAAATTTTTCTTTTCAGAAAAAATCGAAAGCACTATATTGCAATTTTCAATTGATTGGAAAAATATTGACGAATATTTAAATAAAGAACATGATGTTATTAAAGAATGGATTACTGGGAACGAACTAGCTATTATTCATAAAGAGTTACGAAGTCTCGTTGATGAATATATGAGGTAATTGAAATAATATCGTTTCTAAGTTGTTATTATGAAGTGTATTTTATTATATTTATATATGCAAAATTTTGTTTTGATATCGAAATATTTGAGGATAAATAAATTTTCGGGAATATATACCTTTGTATGGAGGCTATGGGAAATTTTGAATCAATTGTTAGGATTTCCAACATACTTGATCACTTGTAAAATTCATCGAATTATCTTTAGTAATAGAATAACAACGAATATTTCCAGTGAATTTGGTTTATTTCTTTAGCTTGGTTTTAAAGTGACCCTGTTTTTCTAAGACAGACAGATGGACATATCTAAATCGACTCAGAATTTCATAAGGACCCATAATATATTTTTATACTTTGTTGGGTCTCAGATTAATTTTTCTTTGTGTTACAGTCGGAATGAGAAACTGATATATATGTACCTTCTATCACCACTGAAGGTGTTGGAGGGTATTAAAAGTGAATTTTGTTCTTTTAAAAACACTTTTTATTAATATCCCAGGAAAAACTTACATTGAAAAGTAATAAGTTAAATAACTAATACAACCTCTTTGCTCTACTTCTTTATTAGCATTTTGAGTCATTATTTTAACACGGTGATGTCATTGGTGGCAAGTATTTCTACGCTCGCTTGCAAATAGGGAGTTAAAGAAGTACTTGCAATTTCTCTAACAAAGCAGTTGTTGAGTAAGTTGTTTTATTTTTAATAATTAAAAAAAGCCAGTTAGAATACGAACCAGGGACTTCGGTTTGTTAATCAAATGTTATACTCACTGCACCATTGCTTAGCTAATTTATTGTGGGTCAAATAATAGTTTTCACATACAAAACTAATTTTGTTTTCTTTTTTGTAAAACACAAATTTTAACACGCAATTAAATAAAATGTGCAAACAAAATAAAAAAGCTTTCTTAAAGTTAAATTTTTATTACAGAAAATAAGTCTTAACTTTCATACAAAATTTTTAAATGTTAAAATTTGTTTAAAATTAATTTTATATATTAACAAGATGAACACAAAACTAATAAAGATTAATACACTTAAGATATGATTATACGTGTATATTTAGCCAGTTTTAGAGCACTTTTAGATAAGGGGACACCAACGTATTATTATACCCTACACCACAATAATATTAGTCCTATACCAACCTATAAGTATACCAATCGGCTCAGAATCATTTACTGATTCGATTCAGCTATGTCCTTCCGTCTGTCCGTCCATGTAAACCTTGTAATCAAACTACAGGTCGCAATTTTGGAGATAATTCAATGAAATTTGGCACATGATTTTTTATATACGAGTATATTAAACATAATTATGAACTTAAAAGTCCTATTTGGCGGGTTCAGTTCTATGGGGCCTAGGTGAAATAATGAACCGATGTTAACTATTTTCAATAAGCTTCGTCTGCAGTACCATAAAAGATCATTCGTATCTCGACAAAAAGCTGCAAAACCAAGTTCTATTCTAGTCTTGATGACCCTGGTGAACTTTAAAATTATAGGGCCTCATTTGACCCTAGACCCTCTAAAAAGCCCCCATCAAAATTTTACTTAAATATCCACAGTTTTATTAAACAGTAAATGGCATTAGTATATCAACTTAAATGCTTTATTGTGAAAACTTAATCACATTTTATTCGTATACAGGTGAAGGGTCAGCCTCGCCCGACTATAATTTCTTATTTGTAATTATTGCCTAGGAAAATGAAATTAAACCTGTTGGTACTTTTTCGTTCATGAAAAGGTACTTTAAGAATTTTCTATAAAGTAAGAAAAAAACTACAAAAGCAGTTTTTTGGTACCTTTTCGTTCTTCAATTGAATTTTTTATAATATTTAATCTAGAAACATGAAATTTTGCATGTATAGCCCGGAGTTAGCGACAACCTATAAAATGGTATTTTTATACCCTACATCTTCGTGAGAAGGGTATATGTATGTTTGTCATTCCGTTTGTTATTTCTATAATACAATTTTCCGACCGCATAAAGTATATATATTCTGGATCCTTATAGATAGCGGAGTCGATTAAGCCATGTCTGTCTGTCCGTCTGTTGAAATAGTTTTTAAATGAAAATTTCATCAAAAATATAAATTTTTTTCATGCTTTGATAAATAAGCAACAACAACACTGTGAATTGGAAAAATATGTACATGTGTGTGTAGATGTATTTGCCCAGTAAACAAATTTTTCAGATATGTCTGATGTTAGAAATTTTCTGTAATTATTCTTATACTTTATCAGAATTTTTAACGAATAACATAAATTTCCTTTAGACACTTTACAGAATAATCGGCAAACTTTTTATTAGACTTAACATGATTAACATGAGACTTGTCTGCACATTGTCGAAAGGGAATTTTAGTGTTACGATAATTATGATACTAATCTGCACATTGGCGAAGAACAATTTGTTTTTTGATTCCTATATTATTCTTTAGACATAAAGGAGAATAGTCTGCACATTTTCTGAAGTAAAATATAAAAAGGCTTACGAATAATATCCGATAAATCAGCACATAATCTGAAGAGAATTGTGTAATTTTCATCAGACAATTAACCGAATAATATAAATTTCCTTTAGATATTCAGCAGATTAGTCGGCACATTTTCTGATATTTTTTGCTCAGTCATTTTATTCCCCTTTTAATTTTTTAAGAAAACTTTGCGACAACTTTGCAGATTATCTGAATGAAATTTTCTTCTTTTTTTATAAAAATCATGCACAAACCTGTATATATTTTCAAATTCGTCATCTGGGAATTTAATTTTTATTTTCTCAGTTGTTCTTTGGAAATCAATTAAACAACATCTGTATATGTAATGATTATTGTTTAAAATTTTTTAAACTTTGTTAATACACAAAAATTAGCAAAAAATTACATAATTTTTTATGTTTAATTTTATAATTTTAAATATGTGAATGAATATATTTTCGTATATAATACCTAAGTCTTATTGTTTAATTTTATTAATTTTAAAAATAATCTATAAGTAATAAAATTAAACCATAATAAATTATATATATGAAAATAGTTCAGTCGTTGATCGGAATAGTCAGGCCATATTCTTATACTTGATCAGACTTTTGTACGCACTGTCGGACATTTTATCAGACATTTATCCGACATTTCTTATATTTAATCAGTCTTTTGTACGAAAAGTCGAAAGCATGTCAGGTATGGTATCAGACTTTTATCCGACTTTAATCAGATTTGTCAAAAATTCCTTTTGAATATCCTAAGGAATTTACATCAGATTTCGTAACGAATTCTGAACGACAACTCTGCAGATTTTTCCGAATTTCCTCAGACAAAGAGTTCCGAATTCTGAGCAACTTTATATACGATTCGGCAACTTGTGCAGACTGTCGGTACGAATTCTTTTCAAATTCGGCAAAAATTGTTTATTGGGTGGTTTTATATATTTTTTGGTGAAGGGTATATAAAATTTGGCACAGCAGAATATAGCACTCTTACATGTTTTGATATGTTTTCATTCTTCCAAAGATCTTTATTAATTTTCTATAATTTTGATCCTAGAAACTTGAAATTAAGCTATAGAGTCATAGTAGGATATTCAATTATTCGGGTTAGCCGGTTAATAATCAGATAATTAAAAATTATTCGGTTATTCGATTAAAAGGAAACTTGATGTTACTATTGCTTTTTACAATAATTTTCTTCATATTACACCCTGTAACAATTTTGAAAAAAGCTTTCAAATATGGAAAAGTTGATAAGCACGCGAAAATATATGCCACTTAGCAATTCTGCGTACTCTGATTTTTATGTCCTTATAAAGGGATTTAAAATTTTAAAGGACTACAAACGAATATTTAAAATACACTCCCGCTCACTTAAATAGGTTCACTGTTTTGTTTACATTCAATTTTTTTGCAAAAAGTAATGGACTAATTGGTTATATTAAAATTTTAATTAATACCATGATGTGTTATATATCACTAGATAGACAAACATTAGTGCAATACTTAATAACCGATTTTTAATATACTTTTTTTCTAAAATACTACTTTTTTGAACAATATTTTTTGGCTCATTTGAATAGGTTCGTCATCTTTAATTGACAAAAACAACAATAAATTGCATTTTCATAATTTTTTTATTTTTTTACATATTTTTACAAGGGTTTAGAAAAGATTTAAGGTAGAATTACCCAAGCGCAAAGTACTGTAACTGTAAGAAAACGTGTCAGCTGATCGTTTTTGATTAAGGAAAGACAATGAAAATGCTTACCGTAATGTAGCCGTAACGTTTCAACCTGTATAAAATAGAATTTTATAACGTTTTTAGGTGACATTTGTAAAACAGTGATGGAACTGTGGTACAAATTCCCTTTTTCATACTTTTTTTATTTGTATGCACAAATTTGAATTTTTATATTATTATGCTTAAATTTAATAAATTGTGTACCTTTTAAATTTTTAGGATGCATATGTGATGTTAGTAATGTGTATACATAAAATTTTATAGAAAACACGTTAATAACTTATCAAACTCCAACAAATCAAAGTTAAACTGTTTAAAATACTTTCTAATTATAATTATAGAATCAGACGTTATCTATGTTATCTGAAAAATATATCGATATAACGTTACTTCATATTACATAAAATTTTGTAGACAATTTGGGCTTTCTAATGGTATAAATTTGAGAGCTCCATCTCATTAAATACAGACGTTAGTTTAAAAATGTATGTTTTTAAAATCATTGATTTGTATTTAATGCAATTTATATAGCTCGATACTTTCAATTTTGCAAGTGCAAGTAAAGGTAGATTTAAATTTTTCAATACTTTGAAAATAATTTTAAAACCAACAGGAAAAAAACGCTTGATGAGTTAAACGCTGTTACTTATACATATATATTTTTTATTTTTGGTACTTTTCCTACTTAACCATTTTAAAGAAAGTGCCTCTCAATAAACATCACTGTTTCGAACAGCTGATTGAATATTTATGTAATTTATTTTTGCTTTTCATAATTTTTGAATATTTTTAAATACCTACATAAAATAGTCTTAAAGAAATAACAAAAAAGGCAAGTTATTGCTAATTAATTTACCTTTATATTAAAAAACGCCTAAAAGCTTAAATTATTTTGTGTTTATTTCCAAGACAAGCGTTACGTTTTTAAATGTTCTATAAGTGCACAAACGTGGTAACGTTACAGTACGTGGACAGCAACGTTCGAGTAATTCTACCTTTACTAAGGAACATATCCGCCGTTACTTGATATAACTCCGAAAATTCGAGGTGATAAAGAGATATAAAGATTCTTAAGTAATGGCAAGGAAATTTCGGTCCAAGCTTTTTTAGTTCCTTCAATTTAGGCTTCATTTATGTCATACTGTCTGCCCGACCTATACACATTACGAGAAAGAATATCCGAAACCTTTTCGATAACAAATAGATGAGAAGATTATGGAGGCCACTCCAAAATTTTTACACTCTGGCTTCGAATGCACCTTTTTACAGCCCTGGCGGTATGGATCGGGGCATTATATTTTTGAAATATCCACGGCAATGGTTCAAAGATATCCGAAAATGTTTTTACTATATGAAAGAAATTTAAGCTCACATGTTTCATAACACAAAATTGCGCCGCAATTCCTCAACAGTTATGCAAACGACTCAGGTAGAGCTCTTCCTTTCAAAAATCATAAAAATAATGATCTGGACCTTCTAAATTAAAAATGTTTTCATCCGAAAACACAAGATGTTGATATAGCTTTTTGTAACCATGTGTTCAAGTGCAAACTGAAGAGGATTTCTCTTTACTAGTGGTAATAGGAGTGGCTTTAATTAATTTTTTAATATTTCTTAAGCATTGGCCCTTCTTACAATTCGTTTTACTGTATTGATGCTTGCTGTAACACTCACTTTTTCTGTAATTTTTGCTACAAAACACACATCGGCAGAGCGTAAAATTTTCTCTCCACACTTAAGCTAAGTTCAGACCTGTAAAATATTTGGTCCAAATATTTGTTATAAAATATTTATAAAGTTGCGTCAAACAAATGCAATATTTATTTCATGTTCAGACTTGAATAAATATTTGATGGTATTGTTTTATCAAACAGTGCAAAAATAATTTGGTTCAAACACACACATGTTTTGCAGCCACAGTATATTTTCGTATATTTTCATGCAAGAAAAAAACAATTTGGCAATTTGTTTTAATTTTAACTATTTTTATTAGGTTTAAAATTAAATTTTTATAATAAAAGTGTATAATCTTAATATATAACACGATGGAAAAAACTTTGATTGTCGAATCTGAACATAAAATATTTCATGTTAACAAACAGCAATGCGGATGATTTTCATAAACAAATTGATTTACTGGCAAATAAATATTTTCTCATTGTTTCATCAATGTGAACACCAAAAGTCAAATAATTTACGTCATTTTGGTAAAATAATTATTTGATCTTGCAAACCAAATGTAAGATCAAACAGCGTCAATGACAGCTGTTCTTTGTTTATTTTCTGAAAAAGAGTGTTATCACCTCATACAAAAATGTAAATAGTCGCTTATTTTATTTTTTATAAAATATAAATCTGAGACAAATTTGTGACATTTAATTGAAATTCAAGCAATTGCGTAAATTAATGATAATTATTATTTTTGTTGTTTGTTTTGTTATTTATTGTAACAACATACTTTATATAGTTATACTACATAATATATGCATCTATAGTCTAGTTTGCAGTCTAGTCCCAAATTACAATTAAATATGAGATACTATTATCTCGGAGTATGAAGTTAGGCCACATTTCATAATTCAAGAACAAGCTTATCGAAGATTTAAGTTTGTCAAATTGTAAAACAAAAGTGTTCTTATTTGGAAGGACTAAAATAATATATTTCCGAAACAGAGGTGACTCTTTATTCAATATTCTCAATACGTTAATCTAGGTAATTTTAAATATAAATATTCCATTCCGACGTGATACACAGATTTTAACTTGATTTTGTCGACCAATATTATTAAATTAACATTAGAAAATGCATAAATAGTCAAAACCATGCAGTAAAATTCACAGTACTTTCGCAAAGAGTTCAAGTCATATATTATGCGGATAAACGCATTCCGCAACAATATCGAAGAAGTTCAACTTTCTTATATTATTTTCCCGAAAAATTAGCTAATATACTCTGATAACCCGTCTGCAATCACAAAAAATTTTTGCAACGTGACTCTTTAAGCACATGTGGACGATATTTGATGAAGAAACCTTTTCATTACTTTAAAGAAAAGTGAACGTAAAGATCTCACGATCATAAAATTAAACATCATGTTAGCATTTCAACAATGAAGTCATTCTATCTTCAAAACACAGGCAATTGAAACTTCTCTGAAATATTAATTATTCTCAATGTACGAAAATATTTTATAGAAATGACATATCTACATCTGTTTGACCTTGGGATTTATGGACTATGACAATTTTCGGATGAAAATTACATATTTAGAACAATAAGATATTAAAATATGTATGGGGTTCCGCGAATTTAAATAAATCCTCAAGAGGTCCGCGAAGTAAAAACGGGGAACCGCTGGTCTAGTCTATAGTGGATAGTCAAGCTATAGTTTAGTCTATAGTCTTGTCTATACTCTAGTTTATGGTATTATTTATAGTCTAGTCTATAGGTTATAATCTAGTCTATAGTTTAGTAATTAATTGAGAAATTATTTAATTAATTTATTACTCAATTTATTTAAACAATTATTTATTATATTCATGGATATAAAAATATATTAATAAACAATTCTCTATAATTTTCAATTTTATAGATATGTAATTTAATGAAAATTATTTATAATTTGGTTATTTCCGGGCTTATAGCGATTTTTTTGAAATCGCTATAAACCGTTCCAAACAACCAAGGTTTTTCGCTACATTGACTACACTAAATAGCAACAACATGACAGTAAAGATCCACCATCTATCACTTTTCCACTTTCACAAGGTATTGAAATGTAATTTCAGCAAGCAAGTCTATCTATCTCTTTTCCACTTGTACAAGGTATTGAAATGTAATTTCAATACCTTATGCAAGTCTATCTATCTCTTATCCACATGCAAAAGGTAATAAAATGTAATTTGTATTTTTTTGTGGTAAAATTTTATGAAAAACAATATTAAATGAAATTTTAGAATATATAGAATTTATTATTTAATGATATAGCTTTTTAGTAAATATAAATACATATATTTTTGGCTTTTGGTTTGGTTGCGCAGTAGCTTTTCTTGTTGTTATGTTCCTCCTTGCCTGCAAACAAAATCTTGTTTTTTTAATGTTTTATCCGTCAATTGCTTTACGAAATTATTTGTTGTAATGTGAACACCGGGTAAACAAACTTTTACTATTTGTATTGAATTGTGTTTGGCTTTGTTTCTTCAAACAAAACTTCAAAATAGAAATACTCATTTTAAGCAGATTATGAAATAAAAATGTATTTAATTTTTTGTTTTTAGGCAGAAATTTCTATGAAATCATAAAAAATATTATTATATAGTTTCTTTAACGTTTAACAAAAATGTTTCATGTTTGGTGTTCACATTTTGTTCACACTAAGAAAATATTTGTAGGTTGAAAAATAAAAATGTTTCACGAAAAACAGCTGATATTTTGCATGCTCTTCAAAAATATTTTGTGTTCACATTACAGCAAACAAATATTTGATAAAAAACGTCAAATATTTGATAGGTGTGAACGTACCTTTACACTACTTCGCTTTGTGTTTCCATTCACTGAAAGAAAAGTTTGTAAATTTTTTTAGTGTTTTTGGTGTAGTGACTTCACTACTGTATTATAAATAACAAAAAAACTTTAAAATTTCTTGCAATTTTATTTGCAATTTTAGATACAAAATGAATTTTAATATATACTTCATGTAAATAAATGTAAAGAAATAATGGAAGATTTTAAAAAATGAAACAAATAATGGATGGTTAGGTGCATATAGTAGTATATAGGCGAAACTAATTGTCAAGGACCTAAGTCCCCTGTCAAAAACCTAACTGGTGAGAATGTGTTAGTAGAAGCACAAAAATACGTTATTTTTTTGTGTTATTAATGGAATTTTATATGCTAGTTTATTATGTTTTGAAAAAGATATTTTATCTTAAAACATATTATAAAAACGTATTTTTGTAATTCTTTCTGCACTTAGTTCTCACAAGTTTGTTTTATTCTCTCAGAGCTCGTATGTGTGAAGAGAATAATTTTTTTGAAAACCGCTTCAGTTTCGCCTATATGTACTACTATATGGTTAGGTGTATAAAAATATCCTCAAGAACTTTTGCGCTCATATACCGTGCTGTAAATATCAATCAATTGAAAATATTTACATGTTAATGTAAATAATCCGATAATGTTGTAAATAGGCTTGTATATCAAGAATTAACATAGTAGCGGGTATTACATTTGTTTAGGAGTTAATTTTGTTGATTCATCTGCGTTGTATGCTACAGAATCACTTGACTTGGAGGCAAATTTTATGAAATCTCTTCTGTTCGCTTTTGTTTAGACTCTATATGCAGTTCCATTTATGTTTGAAACTGTTTTCTTATAAAATTGCTAATAACATTCTGAATTAGCCCCATTTTTTTGCAAATTCCTGTGATTTTGGACTGCTTCCAAAACGCTTAAATTTTGCCATTGTATTTTTTAGTTAATGGCACACCGCAACCTATTTGTTAAAAAATATTTTGTCTATATTCACAGACACTATAATATGAATGGATTTTACTCATTGCCAGCAGTAAACTGATTTTATTATGATTGAAAACAAAGTATAACAAGTAGTCCGACTCTTTGAAAGCAGTACCTAAATCTAAGCATGTATTAGTGAAAAAGTACCTATCTCTAAATATGTGTTAGTAACAAATATGTATTTGTATTGGTGCATTCTAAACATACAGAGTTTTATAAAAAAAGTTACAATTTTAAATTTGTTCGAATTTTCAATACCAAAAATTGAAACTCTGTTTGTAAATTAAAATTCAACAACAACAAAAATGAAATGTCATTAAGTAGAAAAAAATATTTTTTTCTAGTTTGAGAAAATTAAACAAAATTTTGTATGAAAAGTGAAATAAAATTATTTTAAAAAATTATAGATTTTGTGTGCACAACCGTTATTTCGCGTAAAGTCCTTAAAAGTGGCCAAAAAAGTAAGTTAAACATTTGGGTGTTTTGACAAGTTTAAATTTCTCACAGGAGAGTCGAATTCACACAACACTCGTTGATGTGAGAGAGTAATATCCTGTATATGAGAGTCGGACTACTTGTTATACTTTGATTGAAAATTTTAAAAATTGTTATTATTTAAAATTTTAATATGACTAAATAGTCCATTAGTTTTTGTAAAACATTAATTTGAATGTAAACAAAACCTATATAAGTGAGCGGGAGTGTATTTATATGTATTTTATGATGCTAATATTGGTATCAAATGGAAGCTGGTAATCTGTACATTGTATCTATCTACGTATCTATATTATTTACCGGCCTCACTTAGAAAAAAACGAAAAAGAAATTAAATTTAAAAATGTTTCATTTTCGACACAAAAACTTTTTACTTACTACTTTTTTGTAAAAAGTTTTCTTTAAGATTTCCAATTCTTTCTTGATTTAAAATGAATTATATTATCATTTCAATTTAATATTAATGGCAACTTTTTAATATAAATTTGGAATTCCATCTTTTGAAATTGGCTGTCTTTTAAACTTTAAAGTCCTTTAAAGAGCTGATTATGAAAAACTGAGTACACTTAGTTTATACTAATGGTCCACAGCACTGAACGATAAGAAGTGAAACGATGTCATTTTTATACCCACCATATAAAAAGATGAGAGGGTGGGTAAATTAATTTTGTCATTCCGCTTGTAACACATCGAAGAGCAGCTTTAACAGTCATAACTTGATTAAAAATACGAATAAAGCTATGAAATTCAACATAAGTAAGTTTCTTGTGATCCAAAATGAGGATCGATTCATAATTGACCCTATCCCCCATATAAGGTTCCCTTTTACGCTTATTGCTGGCTTAAAAATACTAGTATAAAGATGAAATTCGACATAAGTTTCATACGAGTTAAAACTATCTAAAAAATTTTATGAGGATCGGTCCATGATTGACCCTACTCCCCATATAACCCTCCTTCAGAAAATGACTGCAACGCTCATTAATGGCTTAAAATTACGTAGCGATGAAATTCGACCCATAATTGACCCTATCCCCCTTTATAAGGTTCCCTTCAGAAAATTACTTTAACGCTTATAGATTAAATTCGACATAAGTAAGTTTCATTCGAGTCAAACGAGGTTTGATGGTGGGTATATAAGATTCGGCATAGCCGAATATAACACTCTTACTTGTTTACAACAATAACGTTACGCTCTTCTCACAGACGAGTTCTGTGTAACTCCAACACATATGTAAGAATCTTACTTCTCTCCAAAATTCAAAACTTTGTTGCGAAAATATCCCAAAATATTCCCTATTAAGAAATTTTTGGTATCGAAAAATCGGTAAACGATTTCACATAGCCCATACAATTGTACCACCCCTCCCCCCGGAATGCTACGACATATCGCATAACTCAGTTTTTTATCTCCGAAATTAAATTCTGAATTATGGCGGACATAGGACCATAATTAGCCCAATCTTCCCTATAACTGGCTTCAAAATAATTATATGGCGATAAAATTCGACATAAACAAGTTTTGTAGGACCACAAATATCTGTATGAAATTTTGTGGAGATCGGTATATATTTGACCCCACACCCATATAGTCCCCTGTTAAAAAATACTATACTTCTAATTACTGGCTTCAAATTAATTATTATATTTGACATGAATATGATTTGTATGAATCTAAATACCCTACCCCCCATAAAAGATACCCATCAAAAATTACTTTAGCGATCAGTTCGAGTACAACAACGAACTTCGACATAAACATGATATGTAAGAATCAAAATCTTTCTACGCAATTTTAAAAGCAATCGGACCATAATTGGCCACAAAAATCGACACAAAGAAGTATTATATGACCCCAAATATTCCTACTTAATTTTGTGGGGATCGGTCCATATTTTACTATACCGATAAAATTCGAGATAAACTAGATTTGTATCAGTTAAAACTTTTCTTCCAAATTATACGAGGATCAGTATAAGAGGCTCTAACTCGCATTTAAGATTCCTTAAAAAAATCACTTAAACGCTGGCTTAATGCGAATATAGTGATGAAATTCCACATAAATACGATTTTCATACAAAAACCGTTTTACAAGATTTAACGATGATTGGTTCATAATTGATACTACCCCCAAATAAGGTTCTCTCCAGAAATTAGAGAAAATATTGTAAAGACAGATGAGGATAGGTCCAAGCATATAACTCCTCTAATAAAAATTCAGTTTAGTAAATGTTAAACCTTTATTATTGCACCTCATTAAATATTACCGTGATGTTCATATCAGTATCGATATATAAAAATAAAATAATCATAAATATCAAAGTTTATTTATATGGCAATGATTTGACGGTGGGTATATAAGAATATACTTGTTCGTTTTTCAAAAAGAATGTTATGTGTTTTCTATAAATTTGAACCTAGTGACTTCATGTCATATTTGTGTTTTAGTGAAACAACATAAGGAATCAATTCAAATTATTTCACAGTTAGGGCTCTTTTGACTTCTTGTTTAAAAATTAATTTTCCTTTTGATATGACATTTATAAACACAGTGAAAAACAGGGACTTTCATTAAAGCTGAACGGTGGGGTTGTTTTCGGTCTCTAGCTGATCTGCGAATTGGCGCTAGCGTATTTCTTTCGCTGTTTTGGTCACTATGAACTGACAAGGGAATGTTTATTTCGGTTCGTGGCAAATAACATCAAATGGTAATTCCATATCAGCTTCTTCAAGACGCAATTGCTTTGGTCGCAATCGTATTTGATTTGCATTATATCTGGTTAATTAATTTTCTTATTTGTTCTTTAACTGAACCTGTTGATCATCTAATTTTGTCGTTGTGATAAACCTTTACATCAACGGTGTCTAAGAATAGTAATTGACGATGCTTTGCTTTATGGTACTCGTTGAATTGTTTATTTTGGATTTGTTGGCGTTGTCATACTCGTTGCTGTCTTGAACTTTTGGCTTAAGCAAGTCTAGTGGCGTCTTTATTTTCCATTATAGCATTATCTCTGCTGGAGACTTTTTCATAGATGAGTTGAGATTTGGCGTACTACGGTACGTAGATTGGAAGAAGAGATCTTTTCAACGTATCAGCAAACCTTTCAGCCTGCCCATTTGACTGCGGTTAGTATGGTTCGAATGTGGTCGAACAGCACCATTGTGCTGAATCGAATTGGGAACCGTTGTCCGAAAGTACAGTTTGTAGGATACCAAATTTAGCGAACACGGTTTCTAACAATTGAATAGTTTTTCTTGCTGTTATTGAGGTTGTTGCAAGAATTTCTGGCGATTTTTAATAAGCGTCTATAACTACAAGACTACAGTTTTTTAACAAATCCTCAATTTGCATATCCATACCTGGCCAGAAACATATGGTCTTGCAATTGCATTCCTAGATGCCCTTTTATGAAGCTGCTGCAAGATACGGGTTTTGTATTTGTGTGGTATGACAATGTAATTTGTAACAGATTGAATGCAAACAAAACTAATTCATTCAGAATGAATTTAACATTCTGTAGGAATAAATTCATTAGAGAATTCGTTCAACTACATCTTTAAAATATAACTGAATTTCAAAAAAAGAATTAGAGAATGAATTCTTTTAGAGCTTTGCTCTCGACCCACCTTATTGAATATTTCTGAATTAAAAATGGCGCTGAAAAATTGTGCCTAGCCTACAATTCAAAAGTATTAATTTTTTAAGTTTTGACTCTATAAAGTATACAGCACGCCATCATCAAAAAATATAGGGGGGGGGGTATACACATCAAAATATTGGTCGTAGACCCATTAAAGTATTTATATTAAATCCTTATTAAATTCTAAGACGAAATAGCCATGTCTGTCCTTCTGTCTGTTGAATAGGGTACACACGGGAGAAGCTAGATAATTGCTAAAATTATCCAAAATAAAATTTTCCAAATTTTATGAGGATCGCACAGTGGGGCAGAATGGAAATTTTTTGGAAATAAATCTGGCATTTCTAAACGGCTGATCCGATCGGGATAAAATTTGGCGCGAGCGTAGCCAAGGAGTATTCGAGTTTAAGTTTTGAAGACGAACCCCGCAGATGCCCCAGGGACGGAGCTGTGGCGGCTCAAAGTAGGGTACCTACGACATGTCAAATTTTTAAACTCGTGCCATTTTTTGGTTTTTCACATGCTTGAAACATGCTTGAACATATAACTTATCTCTTATAATATCCGAGTTATAGGCATTTAAAAATTTAGTGATACAAAATTTACCATACCTTGGTCCGCCTTTTTTTGAATACCGGGCGTAATTTTGGACCAAATGGACCCAAATGGACTTCTTGTTAGTTAGACAACAAAATTTCCAATAATATACAAAAAAATTTCAGATCAATATCATTTACAGATCCAAAAATATACGTTTTTTAATTTAAAAATTCAAAAAATTTTAGATTTTTGCCGTTTTTTTGCCCAAAATGTGTCTTAACTCTTTTATTAATAAAATAAAATTTTCTTTAAGAACATATAACAATTTTATAGTTTTCTAAAAGGTATCTTTACGCAGAACGCTTTGGCGTAAAAAACTTGTCCTATTTTTTGAAAATGTTGCCACTGCGTTTTTCCAAATATGACCTATTTTTTATCAAAACTTCAACTTTGGGCAACATGTTCTAAAATCCCAAAGCTGGGATCAGAAAACTGAAAGCAGTTTTGGAAACCTCAATATGTTTTCTATTTACTCCAAAAGTATTTTTCCAGCCCTATGGGCAAAAATGTAAAAAATCCCATTTTTGGGATTTTCATTCCTATTTTTGGGAATTGCGGGATGCCCTTTGACCTTTTCAATTTTTTTTTTCATTTTCTTATTTGAAATGACAAATTTAATAAGCGTTGAAGATTTCATTAAGTTTTCTTCATAAATAAAGATTTTGTCATATATTACATATTTGTTAAATTTCTAAAATTATGATTTATATCAAAATTTTAATAGGGTCGCAGATAGCTACAACAATTTAGTCCATATTTATCCCTTAATATCCTTTTTTAGTTAGATATGGAAATTCTCGACCCTTTACAAAAAATTTCAAGCCAATATCTCAATTACATTCTAAAATATGTTCATTTAAACCTGTATCCTTTAATTTCATATTTAAGTATTAAATATGACAGAACATGTTTAAATCTTATATTTACCTATTTTCTATTTGTTTGCTTATCCTTATAATTGAAATATACAGGTAATGATAATTTTGATTCATTCACTAATAAGAAATATCAATGACTGAATTACAGGTTATAGTAATATAGTCCTAAATGTTAAGTTCGTAATTTTTTACTTTGGAATACCTGTATCGGAAATGACAAGAATTGGTATATAAGTAAACTTCTCAGATTTTAAGTACCATATTTAATAAATCTACAATGAAGATTACATTAAAGTACGAAGAGTTGTGTTCCGTTTTATGGAGTGTATCTTCAAAAGGGCCAGAAAGAATTGAAGACATTTCAAATTATATAAAAACTACATATAGTAGAAAAGTAGACAAAACAGGCATATTAAAAATTGAAAACTTTTTAAAACTTTTTGATGTAAAAAGTAAGCCTGTGGATGGAAATCAAAAGAAATTTCGATTACAATTTTGTAGTTGGATAGAAACTACTACGGAAATCTCAACTTACAACACATCAGCAGGAGCGCCTTGCAAGTCATACGAAGACTTATGTTTAAGGTCAAAAAAAAAGAGGGTCACACAAAAACTTTTTTCAATCTCAAATGAGGAAATTGCTGATACATTTAACGAAATGCTGAAAAAGGAAAACCAACCTATGGATGACGTACATATTGCAACTATTCTTCCTATTGCATCACCAAAACCACTTAAGCGAATTGTGGAAAGTATACCAACTCCAACATCACAATCAAATTTTGCTGAAGAGGAAGCAATAGCGCTTATGTTGGAACTGGGTCTCAGTCGAAATAAGTACCAAATATTAAGGAAAGCTCTGCATGAAAAAGGACACAATATATTACCATCATACAAGGCGATCCAGGAAAAAACAAACTATCCTACCATCACCTATTGATGCTTCCACATCATTAACAGCATCAAGAATTGTGTCAGATTGTTGTCTTAATGTGTTGATGTTGTCTTAATGTGTAAGTGGGGATGTGACGGTTTATCAGCACTTCCAGAATACAAACAAGCTTGTGGAAGTCGGACATTAGCAGACTACAAAAGTGTATTTATGTCATCATTAGTGCCATTACGAATTCGTTCATATTCCCTTAATCCATCATCGTCAAGCATCGGAAATTCATTTGAAGATATATGGATCAATACAACTCCGGGTTCAAAAAATTTTTGTAGACCTATTGGATTTGAATATATAAAGGAGTCAAAGAAAACAACAAAAGATTTAGTGGAATATTTAAAAGATAAAATAAATGCACTGGAGCCCATTTGCATAAAAATAAAGGAATTCTCTATTAACGTATCATATCAGCTAAGCTTAACAATGATTGATGGAAAGGTCAGCAATGCCATAACAGAAACTTCTTCCTTCTGGAGATGCTCAATATGTAATAAGAAAAAGTCGCAATTCTCAAATATAAACAAAAGCAGAAGTATTAATGAAGAAGTCCTGTCTTTCGGAATTTCACCACTTCATGCCAGAATACGATTTTTGGATTACTTTTTACACATAGCATACGACCTCAAATATAGAAGTGTGCCAGAGAATCTTACTAAATCAACAAAAAATAATGAAGAATTGAAAGAACTGAGAGCTGCGGAAAAAAGCAGAATCCAAGAAGAATTTAAAGTTCAGATGGGATTAAACATCGACAAACCACTTCCAAGTTGCGGTAGTACAAATTACGGTAATACGGCGAGAAGGTTTTTTCGTGATTTTGAAATTACTTCAAAAATAACTGGAATCGACAAGGAGTTGCTTCGAAGAGTTAACACTATTTTAATGGCACTGAATAGTAAACATAAAATTAATGGAAATCGATTTGGGGAATATACATCTGAAATTTCTAAATTACTTGTATCTCTGTATCCATGGAGGGAACTAACACCAACAGTACACAAAGTATTGTGTCATGGTCAAATAATAATTAAATCGAATATTCTTCCACTTGGAGAGTTAACAGAAGAAGCCCAGGAAGCGAGGAATTGAGATTTTAAGCATGTTCAACTTTTCAGCTTAAGAAAATGCTCCAGGCAATCACAGAATGAAGATATTTTTAATAGTTTACTTCTATCTTCTGATCCTGTTCTTTCAGTGGGGTGGAGTGGGGTGATTTAGGTGTTGTTGTGCGTGGCTCATAATAAATTTTTTTATTGTATATACAATGTTATAGTCTTTAATAAAATAATTAACTAAATAATTTTTAAAAATTGTCCAAATATTTTATTCAACACAAAATGTATGTTCTGTCATACTTAATACTAAAATATGAAAAAGATGAAATTAAAGGACACAGGTTTAAATGAACATATTTTTGAATGTAATTGAGATATTGGCTTGAAATTTTTTGTAAAGGGTCGAGAATTTCCATATCTAACTAAAAAAATATATTAAGGGATAATTATGAACTAAATTGTTGTAGCTATCTGCGACCCTATTAAAATTTTGATATAAATCATAGTTTTAGAAATTTAACAAATATGTAATATATGACAAAATCTTTATTTATGAACAAAACTCAATGAAATCTTCAACGCTTGTTAAATTTGTCATTTCAAATAAGAAAATGCAAAAAAAAATTAAAAAGGTCAAAGGGCATCCCGCAATTCCTAAAAATAGGAATGAAAATCCCAAAAATGGGATTTTTTACATTTTCGCCCATAGGGTCCACATTTCTTTCAGGGCTGGGAAAATACTTTTGGAGTAAATAGAAAACATATTGAGGTTTCCAAAACTGCTTTCAGTTTTCTGATCCCAGCTTTGGGATTTTAGAACATGTTGCCCAAAGTTGAAGTTTTGATAAAAAATAGGTCATATTTGGAAGAACGCAGTGGCAACATTTTCAAAAAATAGTACAAGTTTTTTACGCCAAAGCGTTCTGCGTAAAGATACCTTTTAGAAAACTATAAAATTGTTATATGTTCTTAAAGAAAATTTTATTTTATTAATAAAAGAGTTAAGACACATTTTGGGCAAAAAAAACGGCAAAAATCTAAAATTTTTTGAATTTTCAAATTAAAAAACGTATATTTTTTGATCTGTAAATGATATTGATCTGAAAATTTTTGTATATTATTGTAAATTTTGTTGTCTAACTAACAAGAAAAAATTGAGTCCATTTGGTCCAAAATTACGCCCGGTATTCAAAAAAAGGCGGAAAAAGGTATGGTAAATTTTGTATCACTAAATTTTTAAATGCCTATAACTCGGATATTATAAGAGATAGGTAGTATGTCCAAGCATGTTTTTTCAAGATCTCTTTCAGAAAATATAAAAATATTTGTTTTTGGGTGAAATCTTTGTATTTGGGTGAAAAAAATGGCACTAGTTTAAAAATTTGACATGTCGTAGGAACCCTACTTTGAGCCGCCACAGCTCCGTCCCTGGGGCATCTGCGGGGTTCATCTTCAAAACTTAAACTCGAATACTCCTTGGCTACGCTCACGCCAAATTTTATCCCGATCGGATCAGCCGTTTAGAAATGCCAGATTTATTTCCAAAAAATTTCCATTCTGCCCCACTGTGGATCGCTCCAAATTTAACCCTACCCCCATATAAGGTCCAATTCAGACAATTACTTAAACGCTTATTATTGGCTTAAAGATACGAGTTTAGGGTATGAAATATGATATATGTTAGTTTCTTACGAGCAAAACCGCTCTACCAAATTATATGTGGATAGGTCTATAATTGACCCTACCCCCTATTATATGTGGATAGGTCTATAATTGACTCTACCCCCTATAAGGCTTCCGTCAAAGAATTATTCTAACGCTCATTGCTAGCTTAGAGTAGGAACTGTAAAATAGTTGAAAAACTCGAAAAAAGTCAAAAAATAGTAGGAAAAAAGTCGAAAGAAGTCAAAAAGTCGAAAAAATCGATAAGTCGGAAAAAGTCGAAAATTCGAAAAAAGTCGAAAAGTGGAAAAAAGTCAAAAAGTCAAAAACTCAAAAATTGTAGAAACAAGTCAAAAATAGTCAAAAATTTTAAAAAAGTGGAAAAAAATCAAAAACTTTCGAAAAGTCGAAAAAATTGAAAAGTCTACTATTTATAAAATCCTTATAGTCGAAAAGTCGACTTTTAATTAAATGAAAAAAGTCGAAAAATCGACTTTTCATAAAAAGTCGAAAAGTTGACTTTTCGTTTCAACTATAGAACCCTAACCCAAACCCTCTCTACTGACTTTTATGCGAATCGACATATGATTAATATAATACCCTCTTCAAAAAATGACTAACGTTCAGTACTGGCTTAAAAATATAAGCGATAAAATTCGACATACATAAGTTTTATATGAGTTAAAATCTCTTTACCAAATTTATCGAGGATCGAACCATAATTGTCCCTAGCCGAATATAACACTTTCACTTGTTTAAGACTATTAAATTTTTGAAAATCAAACTTTTTAGTTTTTGTATACGACCACTTTTTTGCCAAAACTAAAAATGTGTCTAAAAATATTTTTGTGGGGTTTTCGGTCTATTTAGCTTAAAATTTAAGTTTTTATATAAATTTAAAATATGGAGTAATGCTATACGCACAATTGGGGAGAACGACGAATATTTGGGTGTAGAGTAACCATTTTCCTTTTAAGTTTTAAATATTCATACAATTTTCTAGTTTATTTTTAATAAAATATTTTTGGTCTAGCGTAGGCTGGACCGATGTAATTTTTAACAAGTATGAATGTATAGTCGGGCTTAGCCGACCATACCATACCGACACCAGTCAGTATGTTAAAAATGGGGATTATTTAAAAAATAAATTTGATTTGTTTTATAACTTTATTTAGGAATATTTTTACTTTTTTTTTGCAAAAAAGGGATTTTTTTACAAGAGGGCTCAAAGGGGAGTAGGGCAAAATATGGCCCTATCCTTAAAAATGTTGGTATGGGGAGTTAAGTCTACTTCAGAGTTTATTTATGTAGAATTTAAAAGTGTTATTAGTGTTTGTAAATGAATTTTGATCTTTAAGTCATTTTCTGAAGAGAGGTTTAATGGGGGCTAGGGTCAAATGAAGCCCGATCATTACAAAAATCGGTAATGTCATTTAAAGTTCTATAAAATTAAGTTTTGTCGGCTTTTGTTGACATAACAGATCCGTCCGTACGTCTGGCTGTCATGTAACCCTTGTTTGAAAGGTTTTCTGAGCTCATAATTGTGTCAAATATACCTGTATATCGATAAAAAGCGACACAACTAAATTTATATAAAACTTGATGTTGTTGCCAAATTTTATAAAGATCGGGCTTCATTTGACCCTAGCTTCCTTACAAAGTCCCCTTCAGAAAATTTATTGAATGTCCAAAATTAACTTATAAACACAAATTTAGCACAAATAAATATTATATAATGAATTCACAAAACTTTATCGGGCTTGGTCCATATTTGCCCCTAGCCCCCATATAAAGCCTCTTGTAGAAAATTAGATTTTCATCCATAAATTACTCAAATGTATAGGAACAATGAATTAAGTATTATAAAGAATTAATCACATTTAATATTAATAACTGGTGTAGGGAATCATATGGTCGGTCATGTCCGACTATACTTTCATACTTGTTTTAAATTGTAGTTTTATTTCTTAAATAAAATAAACAATAGTAATATTTTTTTAGTACTTACACAAAGTACGGGAACAGAAAATCAATTTTTATGATTTTTTTATTTTGGAAATCATCTCAAAACAAATTAATTACAGATTGAGTCGGGTACAATTGTTTTACATATATATGTTATTTTCAGAATCGAATATGAGCTACTCAAAAAAGCTTGGTGTGCTGATAACAAAAAGAAATATAAATCGTCAATGGCAAAAAAAGCAAAAAACACAAAAGATAACAAAATCAAGACATCTAATGATTTGACAGCCAATCGTACAAATGAGTCTTTATACGAAGAGTTGAAAAAGTTAGAAATAATTGAAAACTATCCAAAAAAATATTTTGAGAGTTTTTTAGGAGACTTTAACATGATGGCGGATGATACAAGAAATGATAATCACATTGTGTAAGTTCTATATTTTTATACCACATAATTATTCCCTTCACCTTTGTGAGATAGGTATAAAGTACTGCTCAAAAATGAAGCGCACTTTCTGTTATATACCATTAAAAAACTTAAGATAAAAATTTTCGGTATTTTAAGCATATAATCCAGTCTATTAAAACAATATTGAAATTTATTTGATGGCAAAATAACTGTGTTAGAAAATATTTTACCGAAACAAGTCCTAGTATTTTTCTAATTGTTATAAGAAGATAACAGGCCAAGAGAAAGAATGCTAAGACACACATGTGCTAACCGAAACACCGTACGTTTTAAAATTCCTTTAAATACTAATTTTGTTTTCGTTTCATGGAAATTTTATTTTCCGAAAATGGGAGCAAGTTTTTTAAGGTTGTATAGTGAAATTTAATAAAACATTTTATAATTTGTATCATAAGTTAGATTGTAAGTTATTTCTAGCACTACAAGACATATTTCAGCAAAAATAACCAAAGACAACTGCCTTTGAGCAGTACTTTATATGTATAAGTTTGACATTCAGTTTTTAATACATATATAAAACACATATTATTTTCCGACCTTCCTTAGCCCATGTCCGTCAGTTTGTTGTTAAAATTTTTTTGAAAATCGTTATATAAAAAGAATTTATATAATGATTTATTTGCAAAATTATTCAAAAATTTATATCAGATAGAGGTTTTTTACAACTTTCAGATAGAGAGTTTTTCATAAAAATATAAATTTTTTATTTGATTTAATATCAATAAATATTATATTTTATGCAATTTAATAAAGTAAGAAAAACCAAATTGTTGAAAAGCAGCAGATTATGAGGTTTTGGTCCAAAATCAATGTTATACGATATGTTAATACAATATGTAACATAATGAGCAATATCTAGAAAACTATTAAACCGATTTCAAATATTTTTGCATGTCCAAATTAGTAAAAACACTTATTTTGCAAAAGAAAATTATCCAAAATAACAGAGTTTGAAGCAATTTTTTGGATAAGATATTGAGTTTTGTATTCAGAATTTTTCTTTTTTACCGATATACCTAGTAAGTAAAATTGTTTCTACAGCACCTTCCTAGCTCGAACACAAGTGTATCAAAAAACATGTATCTACAAATTCATTCATACGTAAAAGGCTATTCCAATCATCGCTATATCATGATCCTAATTTTAAGCAACAAATTTTGCTTAAAATTAATCTAAACATTGAAAAAACGTTGATCCAAAAAATATTTTTCGATAAATGAAATTTTTTTTGTTGATTAAATTACAGCAGACTTGATTTTTTATATTTTAATTTTCTGTTTTCATATACAATGTTAATCACAGGTATATTAAGATGTAATGCAAAAAAAAAAAAAAATTATTAAAAATTTAAACTTTTTATCCAGATTTTATATACAAGTAAATCAAATCATAAGTAACACGAAGTAAAGCACACAACATTGGTTACAATTCCGAGTTCTCTGAAAATTTTCTGTGGGGTATGAATACATTAAATATGTGTATAACTAATACAAAAAGCTTTTCCAAAAATTTTTTGTGAAATTTTTGGAAAACAAATTAATTCAAAGTACTATAAATAATAAAATAGTTATTTAAACACAGTGCTTTCTAGATACACCACTCATCTGAACAACCGTCTTGAGCTGAACATCGGATATATGGTTTTTAATAGGTAACCACTACAAAACTGGTCTATATCAAGTATAGCCATCGTAGTTCCAGCTTTTGCAAGCTATCAGCAATATTATTTCAAGTTATATATCATGTCATTTTAACCAAATAAGAGAATTATCAACTCGCCATCTTATTAAATTGGTTGACTGCCGGTATAGATTCTGATATATCCATATCTGATAGTATCCATTTATTGTTCTTTTTATACCCTACACCACTTTAGTGGTGTAGGGTATAAAGAGTGCTACTCCCCACTAGTTGAGATTTCCGTAGTAGTTTCCATCCAACTACAAAATTTTATCGATATTTCTTTGATTTCCATCCACAGACTTACTTTTTACATCAAAAAGTTTTCAATTTTTGATATGCCTGTTTTGTCTACTTTTCTACTATATGTAGTTTTTATATAATTTGAAATGTCTTCAATTCTTTCTGGCCCTTTTGAAGATACACTCCATAAAACGGAACACAACTCTTCGTACTTTAATGTAATCTTCATTGTAGATTTATTAAATATGGTACTTAAAATCTGAGAAGTATACCAATTCTTGTCATTTCCGATACAGGTATTCCAAAGTAAAAAATTACGAACTGTCTACCTATTAACATTTAGGACTATTTACTATAACCTGTAATTCAGTCATTGATATTTCTTTTTAGTGAATGAATCGATATTATCATTACCTGTATTTTTTACCTACATGATCATAAAAGAAACAGAACGAAATGATCTGTCAAAAAAATTTAGGTAAAGAATAGTTATAAATTTCTGAAAATTTAAGCATAATAGGACCTTTCAATTATAAGGATAAGCAAACAAATAGAAAATAGGTAAATATAAGATTTAAACATGTTCTGTCATATTTAATACTAAAATATGAAAAAGATGAAATTAAAGGACACAGGTTTAAATGAACATATTTTTGAATGTAATTGAGATATTGGCTTGAAATTTTTTGTAAAGGGTCGAGAATTTCCATATCTAACTGAAACAAGTAGGAAAGTATAGTCGGGCATGGCCGACCATATAATACCCTACACCATGAGTATATTTTTTAAATTTTTACTTTTTATAAAATTTTTATTTTTTATAAAAAAATTTTTATGTTGAATAATACCAATAATTCCAAAATATTTAAGCAATTTATTGATAAAAAACTAAAATTTTTAAATGAGGCTTTATATAGGTCAAATATGGGCCGATCCTCGGTTAATTTGGGAAAAGGATATATTTCTAAATAACAGTTAGTTTTGTTGAGTTTCATTGCGATACAAATGGTTACAAATCAATTTTAGACGTTTAAGTCATTTTTTGAAGGGGGGTTTGTATGGGGGCTAGGGTCAAATATAGGCCGATCATTACGAAAATCTGCAGCGTCATTTATACTTATATAAAACTTATTTGTGCCAATTTTTAAAGAGATAGCAGAATATTTGACGTAATTATGGCATAAAAAATCGGGAGCACAAACGTATAATACCCTCCCCACTATAGTGGTGTAGGGTATAAAAACTTCTTTAAATTATTGAATAATTTTTATACCCTACACCACTATAGTGGGGAGGGTATTATACGTTTGTGCTGATGTTTGTAACATACAAAAATATTGGTCCAATACCCACCTTAAAGTATACCGATCGATTCAGAATCATTTTCTGAGTCTATTAAGACATGTCCGCCCGTCCGTCCGGCTGGCTGGCTGTCCATGTAAACCTTGTGCGCAAGGTACAGGCCACAATTTTCAAGATAATTTGATGAAATTTGTGACCAAGCATGTTTTTTGGTACAGGGACAAAGCCTATTGAAAATGGTTGAAATCGGTCCATTATTTCACCTAGCCCCCATACAACCGTACCTCCCAATTATGCCATTATTACGTCAAATATTTATATTATCTCTCTAAAAATTGGCATAAATAAGTTTTACATAAGTATTTATGACACTGCAGATTTTCGTAAGGATCGGCCATTAGTTGACCCTAGCCCCCATACAAACCCCCCTTCAAAAAATGTCTTAAACGTCTAAAATTGACTTGTAACCATTTGTATCGTAATGAAACTCAACAAAACTAACTGTTATTTAAAAATATATCCTTTTCCCAAATTTACCGCCTAATTGTGGCCTACTTTAAAAACTAAAAAAGCTATATAAATCCAAATTTAAAAATGCTGAACTTTTACATGTGTATCAACTTCATAAAAATAGAGAACGGCATGACATATTATCAATAGTACAAGGATCAATTGTGGACTGATCTAAATAAAATTGGACAGAAGGATGTTACAGCTTATAAAACTTGTTTATGTTGATATTTATGTTTATGCTGATATTTATCACTCAGTTAAATCCTTTTTCTTAAGGATCCATATATAGGGGATAGGGTGAATTATGGACCAATAGTAATAAACTTTGATATAGATATTTATGTTAATATAAAACATGTTTGTGTCGAATTCCTTTGCTAGACAGATTTTTAAAGCCAGTGATGAGTGTTAAAGTATTTTTTGAAAGAAATCTAACATGGAAGGGAAGGTAGGGTCAATTATGAACCAATTTTCATAAAATTTTGCAGTGAAATTTAGGTTCCCATAAAACTTGTTTGTGTCGAATTTCATTGCCATACAGATATTTTTAAGGCAGTAATAAGTGTTAAAGTAATTATCTAAGGGGACCCTACCTATCTTATATGGTAGGTAGGTTTATGTTCCTAGAAAAATATTTTGTGACAAATTTCGATGTTTGTATTATTATTCGAGACTAGAGTCAAATATGTCCCGATGTCCGCCATACTATACCATAAAATTTATAGGTGCAAAAAACAGATTTGTGCTAAATTTCATGGGAATTGCTCATATTTCATGAGTTAAAAAATATTTTTTTGATAGATATGGGACTATATATCCCTTAAAGGAAATAGTATAAGATTTCTTCTAGAGTATTCAATTATTCGGGTTTTGGTCATATTCGTTAAATAATAAATAATATTCGACAAATAATTATTTGGGGTTTTAATTAGGCTGATTAATAATCGGATAATTCAAAATTATTCGGTTGATTATTTCTTTTCTACAATATTTTTCTATTTTAAATTCAATTCTATTGTTTTTTTCTGAAATATTAGAAATTATTTATTTTCATGTGAAATCCTCTTCTATATGAAGAAATTAAGATTATAAAATTTTTGTTTTGGAGATTTATCAACGAAGAATTCATACGTTTAATGAACTAGTGTGTAACTATGTATTGCTGAAGAATTTATTAGAAATTCTTTAGAAACACAACACTGTTTCTCAAAACTGTATGTATAAGTAATGGCGATATCATTATATTCAAGATTTCTTCTCAGAAATCTGAAAGGTAAATCAGAACAACTTATTACAATGTTTCTGAATTATTGTTATAAAAAGCATCTAATAAATAATCTTTATTATAGAAAAGTAATTAAAAATTGAATAAAGAAAAAAATTTAATATAAAAATATTGAATTTTGTTGAAGATATACAGTAATTTTATTGTTTAATAATAAGTTTTTCTTAATCAGTTATTTGATATATATTATTCGGTTTATTCGTTATTTGGTAATTTGGTAATTTTCATTTATTCCAGCGATTACTCGTCAAAAATTGATCGATTAACCGATCGACGATTAATCGTTTGAATACCCTACTTTCTTCCCAACAAAAAAGGGTGTTTAAAACAAGTATGAATGTATAGTCGGGCATAGCCGACCATACGATACCCTACACCAGACAGTATGTATGTTAAAAATGGGGATTATTTAAAAAAATAAAGCATTTGGTTGGTTTTTTTAAATTTATTTCGGAATATTTTTACTTTTTTTGGCAAAAAAGAGATTTTTTTAAGAGGGCTTAAAGGATAGTAGGGCAAAATATGGCCCTATCCTTAAAAATGTTGGGAGGGGGAGTTAAGTCTTCTTCAATATTATTTATGTAGAATTTAAAAGTGTTATTAGTGTTTGTAAGTGAATTTTGACCTTTAAGTCATTTTCTGAAGGGGAGTTTGTATGGGGGATAGGGTCAAATGAAGCCCGATCATTACAAAAATCGGTAATTTCATTTAAAGTTCTATAAAACTAAGTTTTGTCGACTTTTGTTAACATAATAGATCATTTAAATTAATTATAAGCCAAAAGGCCCTATTTGGGGGGCTTCGTCCTTGGGCCAAAAGAAGCGTGTGTGCCAAATTTCATCCAATTATCTTGAAAATTGCGACCTGTACCTTGCGCACAAGGTTTACATGGACAGCCAGCCAGCCAGACGGACGGACATAGCTTAATCGACTCAGAATGATTCTAAGCCGATTGGTATACTTTAAGGTGGGTATAGGACGAATATTTTTGTATGTTACAAACATCGGCACAAACCCAATATACCCTCCCCACTAAAGTGGTGTAGGGTATAAAAAATTAAACAATGAAGAAATAGCTCCCTGTACGATTTTTGCTAGAACCAAAATGTCAAACTTTGACATCTAAGCTCTATCTTGACCGATAGAGCTTAATTGGTTCAGCCGTTTAGCCGTATATAAACTTCAAACATACAAACAAATACACATTCATTTTGATAAACACCATCAAATTAAATGGAGAGTATATTGACAAAAAAATTAAGCATTCAATTAACGGCAATTAACATTGGTATAACCGAATATAAAACTTTTATTTGTTATTTTCACATTCCTAACAACTGAAAAATAGCGGTATCGGTATTTTGGTTTATTTCGGTAACAGTGTTTATACCCTATGCCACTTTAGTGGGGAGGGTATATTGGTTTAGTGCTGATGTTTGTAACATACGAAAATATTCGTCCTATACCAACCTTAATTAAGCTATGTAAGTCCGTCCGTTTTGCTGGCGGACGCTTTTTTTGGCCCAAGGAAGAACCCTTTTGAACGTGGATAAAATCGGTCTTTTATTTCGTCTAGCCCCAATACAACCGTACTCCCCGAATAGGGCCTTTGGGCTCATAATTTAGTTAAATGTTATTTTATGTCAACAAATGTCAGCAAAACTTACTTTTATAGAACTTTTAATGACATTACCGATTTTTGTTATGATCGGGCCACATTTATAAACACATTACCGATTACACTTTTAAATTTTATTAAATTACTTTGAGTTAGACGTGAAACATTGACATTGGATCCTGTTATCCCATTTTAACAAATAAAGTCTCCTTCGACAGAACTATTATAACCTCCATCTCCGTGAGAAGGGTATGAAGTGGAAGTGCTTTACGTGAGTACCTGGCGTACTTGAGTACTCGAGTACTTGAGCTATCTTATCTCTTACCATCGCTGCCCCGTTGCTTAACTTCCGATCTATAAAACATCACTTCCGTTTACAACCACGCAGATGGGTCTCTGTTGGTTCGGCAACAGCGCCTACCCAGCAAAATCTTTACTTACCCGATAAGTAGGCAAGTAATCATGGAGAAAAGTGTAAGTAATTACTTTTTGGGAGAATATCTACTTTTTTTTTGTTTGACGATGACCAAAAAATAACTGGCTACAAATCTCATTACCCAACTTTTCCGGCTTTAAAACTGATTTTACAGTTATCTTTCAAGTTTGTTAGTCTATTCTCTTATTAAATGTAAAAATGTTAAAAAGTCATTTTGTCATTCTATCCGGAATGGTTTCCACACAAATGTAAATATCAACATTTCTTGAAAAAAACTTTTAAAATCGACTAAGGTCAGAAACACTAACTAATTCCTTATTAGACATACGCTATAGACAATTGACTGCAAATTCTATTCAAAAAAATTAATTTATGTTATTAACTCATTACCAAGTAATGTATGAAATAATTACATTACCTAGAATACTCATTATCAAAATTTGAAAATATTTTACTGAGTAGAGACGTAACCGGTAGACCGAAGTACGAATCCATCAAATAAAACAAGACTTTGTTCTTACTCACAGTGACACACTGTGATAATACTGATATGAACTGATTTTACTCTGAACATATCTGGACAAGGAAGGAAAATTCAATGTTATCACTTGTATATGATACCTTTCATCCAAGTATCAGACAACCCAGCACACTTCTCATTTATCCGACACATTCATAAGAGAAAACAAGTATGAATGTATAGTTGGGCATAGCCGACCATATGATCATTTTTAACAGTCAGTATGTTAAAAATGAGGATTATTCAAAAAAAGCATTTGATTTGTTTTTTAACTTTATTCCGGAATAAACTGGGGTATCTGTTATTTTGGCAACAGCACCGAACTTATCTCGAAATATTCACTTTACCATACATCAGTCTTTTAACCGCAACTCACTTTTCTTGCGAATTTGGGTTTACACCACAGCCTCTACATGGATGCCAAAGGAACCCTAACCAACTGACCAGCCAGGACATAGTCCTGCGGGCAACTGGCAACACGTAGTACCAGATTATGTGGTTCTCTTTTTAATTCATGCAAGGAGACAACCTCTGAAAATTTTATCAAAACAGAAACAAAATACATCAGCATACGGTAAATTTTGTTATTGTACGCTTCTTTATAAAAACAAAGCGAGAAGGGGATTTTTTGTACTTTTTCTTGAAAAAGTACTTCTTGAACTTTCTGTAATATTGACCATAGAGGCATAAAATTATAAAACGGGATATTTTGGCACTTTTTCGTTCTTTTCAAAAGGTACTTTTTGAATTTTCTACAATATTGAAACTAGAAACATGAAATTAAGCATGTAGAGCCCGGATTAGATGAAAATCTATAAAGGGGGACTTTTCGTTCTATGAATGCTACACTCTTTAGTTTTTATGCACATACGAAACACCCAGATTGATCAAAAATCTAAAAAAAAGGGGACTTTTGATTTTTTGTAAAAATTTGTTATGCTGGTTTTACTTTTAACACTTCATGGCGTAGGGTATATAAGATTCGGCACAGCCGAATATAGAACTCTTACTTGTTTTTTATTATAAATAGACGAAATTATGGCTGAGTTTTAAAGCCAAATGTATTAAAAATCACCATAGACCATAAACTTGATGTTATACATATGATAGTAAAATTTGTGTGAAGTTATTTCTTTATTAAAAAAATTAAAATTTTATATTTTCTAGTATATTTGAGAAAAAAAAAATAAATCTTCTAGCAAATAAGCGATATGAAAATATAGTAAAGCAATTCTTTATTTGCAGTACACTGGGTCCTGCTAAGGCTGATATTAAGATGGTTATTCAAGACAACATGTTCGGAATGGGAGCATTGAATGTGGATAAATCTAAAACCTTATGTTTAATTGGCCCCGACAATAATGGAAAACAACTATTGTGTAACATAATAGCGTCTGAGTTAGGTTGGTACTAAATTGAATGTGTTTATATGCATACCTATAAATATATATCGGTCATGATAATTGATTGCCTATTAATTCTTGGATTATTCAGGTCCCACTGAAATTGATGGAACAAGGGTACTAGAAAAAACTAAATTTATCTTTCAATAAATAAAAAATTTCAAAAATTTTATGTTTTCAATGTACTTTTTAAACAAATAATTTATTTGACAATTTTTTGTATTTGGCAGGAAAAAAGTTCTGGTAAAAACCTGCAAGTTTTGGCAAAGAGAAAATATTTTTATTTGCTCAAATTTGTTCTAGCGTCTGAGTTAGGTTGGTACTAAATTAAATGTGTTTATATGCATACCTATAAATATATATCGGTCATGATAATTGATTGCCTATTAATTCTTGGATTATTCAGGTCCCACTGAAATTGATGGAACAAGGGTACTAGAAAAAACTAAATTTATCTTTCAATAAATAAAAAATTTTATGTTTTCAATGTACTTTTTAAACAAATAATTTATTTGACAATTTTTTCTATTTGGCAGGAAAAAAGTTCTGGTAAAAACCTGCAAGTTCTGGCAAAGAGAAAATATTTTTATTTGCTCAAATTTGTTCTCTTTTTCAATTTCTAGTACAAACATGCAAACTTGACAAGTAAAGGAACAAACCTTATATGTTTCATAAAATTTAATTATGTACAGTTGAGTTATAACTAAAATATCCTATCCTTAAGTGGTAGTGCTCTAAGAACGAAACCCGTTTTCTCGAGTTATTTTGATGCAAAAAAAATAATATAATCCACATTATTAACATACTGACTAGTGTTGGTTATCATATGGTCGGCCATGTCCAATTATACATTTATACTTGTTTATACTGTATTTATAATTGATCTGACCCATTTCACATTTTCAAACCTTGTATAAAAGTTATATGCAGCACTGTAATATACACAAATCAAATATGTAAACCAAACTAATGATTTCAGTCTAGAAATTTTCAGGTGGACAAAAACTAATTTTATGACGATTATTTATTGAATAAAACATTCTTTATTTATAAAGTTTCTAAGCTATTGCTTAATCATTTTAGCAAACATAACTGAAGTGAAACCCGAAATGCCCATTAGATTATTGAGAAATATATGCGTGAAAACGACAATAAATCTTCAAAAGCATTTTGATACTGCTAAGCCAAAAAAGGCTGAAAAAGTTGACTAAAACAAGTAACTGTTTTATATTCGGCCGTGCCGAATCTTTTATAGCCTTCGCCATGGTGTGTTAAATAGAATAAAAAGTACAAAAAATCAAAAATACCAGTTCTAACAGGAAAAAGTATCAGAAAGTCTCCTTTTATAGATTTGATCAATGAGGTTGTTGCATAAAAACCTAACCTCCAGATTTGTATTTAATTTATAACTACCAAAAAAGTTTCTTTATACATGTTCCCACTATAAATACTATCTTTAATATTATAGAAAATTCAAAAAGTCCCCTTTCATAGGTTCTCACCTAAACCTTAATTTCATATTTCTAGGTTCAGTGGTATATAAAATTCATACGTAATTTCAATTCGCAAAAAGCTGGACATTGGGTTTTAAAAAGCATAAAAAATACTGAGAAAATGTTAATTTTGGTTTTGTGGAAATAATTTCACAGTGATACACCAAAAATGCAGGGGTCATCACTCATCACTGCCTATATGTCTGGACTTTTTGGCTTTTACGCAAATATACTATTTGACATCCCTTAATTAAAAATTCCATAAAAAATAATTTGTTTTGACCATATCTTCGATTCCTATAGACTTATTTTACTAGTTTTAAACAGCTAAATTCTTAAAGGCATATCTAATTCAGTTATTTAAGATTTGGATTCCCGAGATTTATTGAGCCTCAAAAAACTAATTTAAAAAAAACAGACGGCAGACATTCGTTGCGTCAACTTTTATAACAACCGCGTTGTTAAAAAATAGTTTCTCACTTTTTTTTAATGATCTGTTCGATTATGCTATTCCAAGTTGCATATATGCAAGAAATGTCAATAGTTATATCCCTGATATACACAGATTTGAAGATTTCTTTCGAAATATGGGCTATTTTCGACCAATAATAATACCGTGTAGCGAATTTAAGCATAGCATTTGCAGAAGAACAGACTAAAATTTAGAATTTAACTAGATAAAATAAAACCTTGTTTTCAGCTTTATCCATAAAATCTAAATAAAGAACTAAAAGTCACGATCCCAATGACACAGTGGAAGTCAAAGTTTATGGTTATGAAATCTTAATAGTAGTTGCATTTATGAGTTTCAATCTGAAATTTAATTTTGTGGACTTAATTTACTCCCACCGAATTTCATAAAAATCGCAATAGTAAATATAGCTTACTTCGTTTTTTCGTATAAGTATATAAGTGCTTTAACTAATACTACGTTCACACCTTCGTGTTTTTTGAAATACATCATGTTTTTTCAAAAACACTTCATATTCAGCTCGCTTTCAATACATTTTGCAAGTTCAAAATCATCTCAATTCGACATGCTTAATTATAAAACACATAATGTGTTTAGAACAGGAATGATTTGAATATTAAAATTAGTGCAATTTAAATGAAAAACTTATTTTTTAAAACAAAATGTTTACGTCGGAAAAACATTTCAAAGCAAAAAATACGATATTTCAATATATGAAAACACGTTAAAAACATGGATATGTGTTCAATTTCAAGCATCAAAAATTAACTTTTTGATGCTTGAAATTGAACAAGCATCAAAAAAGTTGGACAATCCAGCCATGCTGCAACCCTATTTTCTACCCTATATAAGATATAATTTTTTTTACATATTGGGGACGCCTCGCAAATTATTGCAAGTTCACCAATTTTTCCAAACGTTAATTTATATTCTAATGTAACCTATGAAATATTTGAATAATATAATAGTTTCTAAGATATACGAAATTTTGCATTTAATTCATATTGGAGATTTTCTCTAAATGTTCACATGAATGTTCTTCATGTAAAATTTAAATTTTTTTAGTTCTAATAGTTTCTCAGATATACTAATTGTCCTATTTAATTCATATGGGGCCTCCAAGTCCCCCAGATAAAAGTCCGCCTATTTTCAACAAAATGTTCAGATGAATATTAAGGTTCTTTGCGCAAAGTTTAAAGAATCTAGTTCTATTAGATTAACGAAATTTTGTATTTAATTCATATAGGAGGTGCCAAGCCCTCCATTGAAAGTCCGCCCGTTAATTTCTGAATGTTTCTTAGATATACGAATTTTTCTGTTTAATTCATATGGGGGGTTTCAAGGCCCCCTGATGAAAGTCCAAAATTTTCAGATGTATTTAAAGTTTTTCGTGCAAAATTTGAAGATGCTAGTTCTATTAGTTTCTCAGATGAAAGATTTTTTGTACATTTTATTCGTATGGGATGTGCAAATATTTGCTTATGTGTTCTTTCCTGAATCCTTTGACTTAAATATATAAATAAATAACACCTGTCAGAAAAATAGTCACTTCTATGGTATTTTTTCTGTCGCATAGTGCAATCATACTTTAATAAACTTGTTTGTCAATTTTAGAATTAATTTTTTGTTCTTTTTTTTCATAGGTGCTATATTTATCAATTTAAGTCCCGAGAAAACTTACCAGTTTAGCGAAAATCTAAAATACTTTGTTCATGTTGTAATGAAAGTTGCAAAGGCTTTTCAACCAACAATAATTTATATAAAAGACGTTCACAGAATATTTTGGAAAAAAATTCCGAAAGATCAAATATACATGAAGCCAACTCTTTTGAAAGTTGCATTGGTTAAAGATGTATTAAAATCAATTAGAAAAGAAGATAAAATTATGGTGGTGGGAACTAGTAATTTACCCTGGAGTGCTAATGCATCATTCAAAAAGGTGTTTCAGAATATGCTACTTATTCCTGAATCTGATTATGGGACAATTTTTTTAATGTGGCTAGAACTTATTACACAAAATGTTGCCAGTGAATATTTTGAAGATTGTATGCTATCAGTTTTAGCTAAAATATTTCAGAAATACAATGCGGGTGAAATCACAGATTGTGTGGGAAATATATTAAAAATTGAAAGACGTATGCGATTACATACTGATACCCTCAATCCTAATGAGTTTTTAGAGTACCTTATTTCACGGTCGTATCCAATATTTCCCCTTGAAGAAAAGGTAAACTGATATCTAAATAATTATTTCAAATAAATGTAACATGAACTATTTTTAAAATCTCTTGCAGTTGTCTGAAAAATATAAGAACTGGTACAGTAAATCAAGTAAATTTAGGAACTTAAAATTATCGCAAGAAAATAAAAAAATAAGCAAAAAATAATAATAATTGATATTCTCCAGATCTGTAACTCAAAAATACGAAAATTTTATGTATTCAAATTGTTTTAATAATAAAATTAAAATAACTTTACCCATTTTTACTCCGATTTATAATGTTACCTAAAGATTGATAACATCAAACTGATCCATAAAAAGTTATAAAAAATCATTTGTTTCTAAACATATCCAACAAAATACATTTGAGTGCTGCAAGCTTATACACTGAAAAAAATCCATGCCTAATATATACGAAAAATGTCGTACATTGTACGCACCACGAAATTCTTTCGTAATATATACGAAATTGTACGAAATATTTTAGTATAATGCAAAATATTCTTGAAAAAATTAATTTACATAAATTGAAAAAAGGGAATTTTGAATAAATATGGAAAAATTTACGAAATATTAATTTATTCAAACATTTTTGTTCATTTTAAAATAAATTTTCTAATTTTAGTTCAAAATTATTCTCCACACGAATTTTAAATTTTTTATGAAAATAATTCGAGAATAATATTATACTTTTTCTTAAATTTTATAAAAATGTAGTAGTTTTATTTAATCATAATATAATTAATATCATTGTGTTTAATTTCGCTAAAATTAAAGAAAAAATATTAGGAAAGATTTTCGTACTTTGGTTAAAATAGAAAAGGGTTTTATTAAATAATATTTCGTATTATACACGAAATTTTTGTAAATATTACGAAAATAGAAGTTACGAATTTTTTTTTTCGTAAAGTTGAGCATGGATTATTTTCAGTGTATAAAGGAAAAATTAGTCGGGTACACGCAGAGAAAAAACAAACTAAACTATATTCACTGTAACAATATATTGTTACCAAAATCATATAATTGTCATTTCAATTCGATTTAAACAAAATTGTTGTTACTGTAATCATTTCCATCTTCATGGCAATTATAAATTTGAGTATGATTCACTAAAACATAATTATTTTTCCATAATATATTTGTCCATTTAGAGCAATTCTACATACCCTATTTTTTTAATCAGCTCTTAAATATTATTATCAATTTAAAACTGGAGAAATGTATATATTATATTATTATACTATCTGTACCCAGTGTGCTTTGCTACCCTAAAATATAAATATAAAAACACACTTACACATGGGAGATGCCATGCAAATTATTGCAAGTTCGCAAATTTTTCCGAACGCTAATAAGTATTTTAATGTAAGCTATGAAAAATGTGAATAATATTGTATTGTATTTAATACATATTAGAGGGGCTAATCCCCTTATTAAAAGTCGTAAGGGGGTTCCAAGCCACACCCCTGATGTAAGTCCGCCTTATTCCCCAAAATGTTCAGACGAATATGAATGTCCTTAGGTCAAATTTTAAGATCCAGTTCTATTAATTTCGCAGATAAAAGATTTTTTGTATTTAATTCATATAGGAGGTGCCTCTCCCCCCATTTGTGGTCCGCCAATTTATTACCCCTGTAAAAGTTCTTCGTTAACTTTTAATGTTAACACCTGGCCTCCGGTAGGTTAGTGGTTAGTGTTCTGGTAGACCGGAGGTGGTGGGTTTGATTCCCACCTAAGACACTGGTTAAGGAGCGCACAACAGACCCGATAGAGGCCTAGGTGTATTTCTTTGGATTTGATGTATATACATCCTCTTTTCAAACTAACTAACTAAATCTAATATTTTCCATTCCGCCCATTTTGTCAAAAAATATTCTTATGGATGTCAAAATTGTCCGTGCAAACTTTTAAGGACTCTAATTGCACCAGTTTCCAAGATATACGACTTTTAATAGTTATTTAGTAAGTAGGCGTAACATCCCGCCCACTTGAAATTTCAAAACCTATTTTTCCTTCCAGGAATACAGGAACGCATTGTGAAAATTTCAACAAAATCGGTTTAGCCGTTTAGGCGCCTATAGACTTGAAACAAATATATATTTATACAAACAAACACATTAATTTTTACTAGAGTACATAAAGGGAGCTCCGCCTCCCTAATCGAAATTAAATTAAAAATTATGATTATTAAAAATATATATGCATATGTATGTAAAATGAGTACAGATAAATAATTTAATATTTTTTAAGATTGTATGTGCATCACTGGATTTCTTACACTTACAAATATATTTAAAAGTTATACGATTCAAAGCAAAACACCATCAGATACACTCTCCTCTCTTTTTTCTACTTTTTGTTTTACTTTTGTTTACTTTTTGTTTTGTTTCTTGCTTTGTTTTTTAGTTCAAGCATACGTGCGTGTGACTTTAGCTTCTATGTGTTAGTAACCAGTGTTTACTTTTACTAATATATTAGTCAGCATTTGACGCAAAATACACATTTTTATCACTCGTCATATTAAAAATATTTAAACTTTTTCAATATTATTTAACATCGCTACTTAATATTGCCGTTCTGTTTTTATGTTTAACTAGAAAAATTGCGACGTTACACAGCAATCTCTAGCAGCACGAATGAACAGTATTAATCTCTTGTTGTACAAGAAGAAAATATATTTTTTTGCTATAGCAGAGCACACTCAAATTTGTTAAACTTATATGGCTAGTATTGATGATATTTTTATTTGCGCTAAGTTTTTCCTAACAGCATTTAAATTTTTGTTTTGCAACTGCTAGCTGCAAATATATTTATTGTTTTTTGAAAATATTGATGTTACAATTTAAAACTATTATGGAGTGTTTATTGTTTTGTCATAACCAGGGAAACCAAAATATGCAAATGCATGTTTTTTGTGGTGCGTCGTATGGACTCATGGATAAGATATTTACACGTTTCAGACCAATTCGAGAATTTTGGCATCGATTCGTTAGAGCATATTTTTGCATATTTTACCCATAAGAGCATAATTTTGCATGATTTGACTTTTTAGCATATTTAAGGCATATTTTCGAGTTTTTAGAGCATATTTTAATCTTTTAGTGCATATTTTGATGTTTTCGCTTTTTTTCGTTTTTAAACATTTTTAATTTTCTTTTCAAAACTTTATTTAAAAAAAATAAAATTCTATTTTTTTATTTTTTTTTTTTAATTTTTTAGCGTATTTTACAATTTTGAAAAAAAATTTCGTTATGTTATAGTTTTTTATTCAATAAAGCATTATATTTTAAATCGGACATAAAACCGATTACTTTTGATTTCATGAGACCAATCCATTTTTATAGTTTAAAAAACTAATTATTGGAATTTATGACAACACCGATTAAAATGTCAGTTTGAAAGCTATGAATACAATTGGAAGAAATGTGTCAAACTTTGTCGTTTGAAATATGTTTTTTGTGGACCAAATGGTTTCATGTTATTTATTGGTTATCTGAACGTAAAACGGAATTCTATTATACTAGTTCTTCAAACTATGAGATGAAACATTTATAAAAAATGTTGTAGGATATATAATATGACATTAAACATTTATTATTTCATTACAATTTCAGTCTTTTTGAGCTGTCAATGTTAAAAAATAATAAAAAATTTTATTTTTGGAGCATATATTTTAAATTTTAAGAGCATATTTTGAGTTTTTTACGGCATATTTAAAGCGCTTAAAACACTTTTTTTAGAGCATGTTTTCGGCTTTCCTGGTCATAACTAAACAGTATATTTCTAAGTCGAAAGGGAAAAACGCTTCAGCGAGCCGGCGATAATATTTAGAATTGCCGCCTGAATATTCGCAATATTTACATAAGCATGCTATATATTTGTGTATAGTTCTACAATTTAAAGATTATTTACATTTTAATAGTATATTTATGAAAGTTATTAAATTTTATAAAGTTAAATAAAACAAGTAAGAGTGTTATATTCGGCTAAGCCGAATCTTATATACCCACCATCAAATCACTGCCATATAAATGAACTTTGATATTTTCAATATAAATATCAACCCAGTAATGGGGGTTTTACTATTGACTGTGCTAATTTTTATAGGGAGTAGGGTTATTTATACATACATATATAGACCAATTCTCATAAAAGTCATAAAATAGGGTAGAGAGATTTTAAATCAAAATTGTTTTATGTCGAATTGCATTGCGGTATTCATATTTTCGCGTTATTTTCTGGGGCGGAATTTATATGGGGTGGTGTTTTATGGATTGATCCTCATAAAAATTAATAGAGAGATTTCGGTAGCTTACACGAAGATTGTAGAACGATCTTGGTTCCTACAGGTCATGTTTATATCGAATTTCATCGCTTTACTCGTTTTTTAGCCCAGTAATTAATTTTTTGATTGGGACATTATATGGGGGTAGGTCAATTAAGGCTCGATAAACATAAAATTAAGTTAAGAGTTTTTGACTAACAAGGAACTTAATTGAATCAAATTTTATTACTATACTCGTATTTTTAAGCCAGTAATGGGCCTTAAAGTATTTTTCTGATGGGACCTTTTGTTGGGGTTGGGTCAATTAAGGCCTGTTCCACATAAAATTTGGTAAAGAGATTTTGGCTTGTGACAAACTAACTTCTGTGAAATTTCATCGCTATACTCGTATCTTTAAGGCAGTAATGAGCGTTAAAGTATATTTATGGAGGGGACCTTATATGGGGGGTAGGGTCAATTATAAACCGATCCACATAAAATTTTTTCACTATATTCGTATTTTTACGCCCATAATTAACGTTAAAGTCGTTTTCTGAAGGGGACCTTATATGGGGGGTAAGGTAAATTATGGACCGATCCACACAAAATTTGGTAAATTTTGACTTGCATAAATCTTACTTCTGTGTAATTTCATTGCTATAATCCTATTTTTAAGCCAGTAATGAGCATTAAGGACTTTTTGTGGGGGGTAGGGTCAACTAAAGACCGATCCACATAAAATTTGGTAGAGAGATATTGCCTAAAAGAAAACTTATTTCTGGAAAACTTACTTCTGTGAAATTTCATCGCTGTACTCATATTTTGAAAAAAGTAATGAGCGTTAAAATAATTTTATGAAGAGGACCTTGTATGAGGGGTAGGGTCAATTATGGACCAATCCACATAAATTTTCATAAAGAGTTTTTTGGCTAGTAAGACACTTACTTATGTCATATTTAATCGCTATACTGGTTTGTTTAAGCCAAAAATGAGCGTTTAAAGTCATTTTCTGAAGAGGACCAATTATGGACCGATCAAATAAAATTTAGTAGAGAGGTTTTGGCTAGTATAAAACTTACTTCTGTTAAATTTCATCGCTATAGTCGTTATTTTAAGCCAGTAATGAGCGTTAAAGTAATTTTATGGAGGGGACTTTATATTGGGGGTAGGGTCAATTATGGACCGATCCACATAAAATTTCATAGAGGTTTTGGCTAGTATAAAATTTACTTTTGTCAAATTTCATCGCTCTACTTGTATTTTTAAGAGAGTAATGAGCGTTAAAGTCATTTTCTGAAGGGTACGTTATATGGGGGTAAGGTCACTTATGGACCGATACACATAAAATTTGGTTGAGAGATATTGGCTTGCATGAAACTTATGTGTGCCGAATTTCATTGCTATATTCCCATTTTTAAGCCAGTAATGTACGTTAAAGTCATTTTCTGAAGGGGACCTAATATGGGGGTAGGATCACTTATGGACCGATCCACATAAAATTTCATAGAGAGATTTTGGCTAGTAAGAAACTTACTTATGTCAAATTTCATCGCTATAATTTTATTTTTAAGCGAGTAATGAGCGTTAAAGACATTTTTTCAAGAGGACGCTATATGGGGGGTAGGGTCAATTATGGACCGATATACATAAAATTTGGTTGAGAGATATTGGCTTGCATGAAACTTACGTGTGTCGAATTTCATCGCTATATTCCCATTCAGTAATATGCTATTTAGTCATTTTCTAAAGGGGACCTTATATGGGGGTAGGGCCAATTATGGTCCTATGTCCACCATAATGCAGAATTATTTTACAGACGTCAAAAAACTGACCTATGCGAAATGTTGTGGTATTTGCTTCATAAACAACGAATTTGTGAATATATGAAGCTATTTATACAATATTCCGGGGGTACATTTGTATGGGGGCTATGTGAAATCGTTGACCAATTTTACCCATTTTCAATACCAAACATTTCTGATCAATAAAATATATTTTGGGAAAATTTCATCTCAATATCTCTTATTTTGTGGACGCTATCGTGCCAACAACAGACATACGGACATAGCTAGATCGTCTTAGAATCTTAAGAGGTACCAGAATATATATACTTTATGGGGTCTTAGAGCAATATTTCGATGTTCGAATATTTCGAATCAATATACCCCCCATCTTTTTTGATGGTGGGTATAAAAACTATACATTAAAAAATATCGAGGGACTATATTCAATAGTCTCTATCTAAAATAACACTAGTTTTCAGGAGAGCAAAAAAACTGTTTATTTAACTAGTTCGTAAAGATTTTTGATAATATATTTGTTTTTGATTTTGACAATATATTTGTTCAATTCACAATCGATGTTGTAGCGTTGTATGCGTTGTATGTAAGCAGCTGCTACAATAGTCATAACAATGTTGTTGGTATTTTCCATGCAAAAGCTCTATACAACTCATACGACAATTTTTCATATGTTTTTTGAATGTTGTATGAAATTTTAGTGTTGCCAATTGTTTTTTTCAACATATAAACAAAAATTCACACGATTTTAGCATAAAAAACGATAAAGCGGTAACACTGAAATCAAAAACAAACAGCTGTTTACAAAAACAAAAAAACTAACATTTTATTTAAAACAGTTTATTTATTAGTTTAAAATGTGGAATAAAGAAAATAAAAGAATTCAAAATCCAAAGAAATTAATTTGGTTTATTTCGCATGTTTAATTAATTTAATATTTTTTTACTTTTTTATCTTTTGACACTGTTATGTGTATTTGTTTTGATTGTTTTTTTTTTCATTGAGAACATAAACTTATGACTTGCTGCAAAGATCTGTTCACAATCACTGTTACTACACTTTAGTAGGTACAATATACAACTTGATTGTGAATTGAACAATTGTTACGACCATATTGTAAATAGTTATATAAAAAGAATTTAAAATTTTGCATTATTTGCAAAATTATTCACAAATTTATATCAGATAGAGCTTTTTTACGAATAGAGAATTTTTCATAGAAATATAAATTTTTTATTTAATTTAATATCAATAAATATTATATTTTATGCAATTTAATGAAATAATATAAACCAAATTGTTGAAAAAGAAATTTTAGGGTTTTGGTCCAAAATCAATGTTATAAGATTAAACACGGCAATAAAATAAATCACATTAGAATCATAATGAGCGATATCTCGAAAACTATTAAATAGATTTCAAATATATTTTTACTGATTTGTGTTTAGCATGTCCAAATTCGTAAAAACACTTTTTTTAACAGAAAATTGTCCAAAATAATAGTGTTTTAAGCAATTTTTGGATAATATAGAAAGAGGATTCATGAAACACGTGTGCAAACTTGCACATTTGCACAAATGGCTATCTGTATTATTTAAGTGAAAATTTAGTTTAAAATTATCACTTCAATTAGGCGATCGAATACATACATACATGCGTACAAATGTGAAGTGGAATACTGAATTTAAGCTCATGAAATGTCATAAAACTGTCAGTGTACTTACATACCTACATAAGTTTATTTACAAATTGCAGCATCAATATTGCGAAAAAATAATAAATAAAACTACAACTGGCACACAGTGGTATAGGAAAAAAAAGAGGGAAATAATTCGGTAACTTCTAAACGGTTAATCCGATTTTAATGAAATTTGGTATGCACAAAGAGGAGGTGTTGTCGAGTTTAGGTTTTGAATTTGGATCTTATAGGCCAACCAGGGGCCCGGCGGGGGGTCTTCAAATTAGGACACCTCGGCTATGTTAAATTTTTAAAACGATCCTATTTCTTCATTTGAGTTCCGATTTAAAAAAAATTTCGTATATAGAATCTCCTCATCGAGCACTATAAAAAATGCCGTCATAGCAGTAAATTATTTCTTATAGTTTAGGAGATATTCGCATTTGAAAATTAAAATTTTAAAATTTTTACCGTCCTTACTTTAGTTTTTTGATAATAGCGGGTCCAAATATTCCCGATTTTCGCCATTTTTTTATTCGCTTAACAACAAGTTTATATATCAAGCAGTGAAAGAATTATGTAAAAATCATGGACTGAGTCCAAAGTTATAGGCATTTTAATTTAAAAAATTAAAAAAGGCGATTTTTTGCCATTTTTTGGGGAAAAAAGTATCTTTTTCTTTTTAAGTTATCTAAAAAGTTTCTAAGAAGATGTATATAAATTTATACTTTTTGAAAAGCTGACTTTACATAAAATACGATAAATTAAACAGAACCTAAAAATTTTTGATACCGAGGGGACCAGGTCCATCCAAAAAACCCTATTTTTTTATAGAAAAATTCAATTTGAGCAAAAATTCTCAAATCGCATAGTCGATATCAAATTATAGTGACCTATTTTATATGACCCAATATGTTCTTAATCATTTTGTAACGGGTTTTGATAACCCCGCCCCTGGTATGAATATAATAGGCAAAAAACCAAAAAATCCCATTTTTGGATTTTTTAAAACTTTTTTGTGAACTCGACAACACCTCCTCTTTGTGCATACCAAATTTCATTAAAATCGGATTAACCGTTTAGAAGTTACCGAATTATTTCCCTCTTTTTTTTCCTATACCACTGTGTGGCAGTGGCAAAACCAAGTCAGTATGTTAAAATTGTGAGTTTTTTTTAAATAAAGCATTAAATTTGTTTTATTGTGGAATATTTTTATTGTTGACAAAAAAAAGAGATTTTCTGCAAGAGGGTTTCATAGGGGAGAAGGGGTAAATATGGTCCTATCCTTATAAATGTTGGTAGATGAATTAACGTCTACTTCAAAGTCATTTATGTAGATTTTAATCGTTTTATTAGTAATTATAAGTTAATTTTGACCTACAAGTCATTATCTGAAGGGGAGTTTGTATGTGGGCTAGGGTCAAATGAGGCCCGATCACTATAAAAATTAGTATTGCCATTTATTGTTCTATAAAACTAATTTTTGTTGATTTTTGTTGACATTATAATACATTTAACGTAATTATGAGCCTAAAGGGCCGATTCGGGGGTACGGTTGTATGGGGGCTAGGAGAAATAATGGACCGATTTTAACCATTTTCAATAGCGTTCGTTCTTGAATCAAAAAAGAGTATGTGCCAAATTTCATCAAATAATCTTAAAAATTGCGACCTGTAGCGTGCGCACAAGGTTTACATGGACACACAGTCAGACGGACGGACATAGCTAAATCGACTCAAAAAGTGATTCTTTTTGTTTTAAACATTAAATTAAGCAAGTAGGTCACAAAGTATATTGCAACCTATAAAATGGATACTTTTTATACCCACCATCAAAAAAGATGGGGGGTATATTGATTTTGTTATTCCGTGTGTAACACATCGAAATATTGCTCTATGACCCCATAAATTATATATATTCTGAGATCTCGTAAGATTCTAAGACGATCTAGCTATGTCCGTCCACAAAATAAGAGATATTGAGATGAAATTTTCCCAAAATATATTTTTTTGATTTGTATTTCACTTGGCCCCATACAAATGTACCCCTTGGAATATTGTATAATGAGCTTCAAATATTCATAAATTCGTTGTTTATGTAGCAAATACCACAAAATTTCGCATAGGTCAGTTTTTTGACGTCTGCAAAATAATCCTGCATTATGGCGGACATAGGATCATAATTGGCCCTACCCCCATATAAGGTCCCCTTTAGAAAATGACTTAAAAGCTGATTACTGGCTTAAAAATGGGAATATAGCGATGAAATTCGACACACATAAATTTCAATATCCACATAAGCCAATATCTCTCCACCAAATTTTATGTATATCGGTCCATAATTGACCCTACCCCCCATATAAGGCCCCCTTCAGAAAATGACTTTAACGCTCATTACTGGATTAAACAAACAAGTATAGCGATGAAATTTGACATAAGTAAGTGTCTTACTAGCCAAAAGCTCTTTATGATATTTTATGTGGATCGGTCTATAATTGACCCTACCCCTCATATAATGTCCCCTTCATAAAATTACTTTAACGCTCATTACAGATTTCAAAATACGAGTATAGCGATGAAATTTCCCAAAAATAAGTTTTATTAGAGGCAATATTTCTCTACCAAATTTTATGTGGATCGGTCCATAGTTGACCCTACCCCCCATAATAAGTCCCCCATAAAATTTCTTTAATGCTCATTACTGGCTTAAAATAGGATTATAGCAATGAAGTTACACAGAAAAATTACCAAATTTTATGTGGATCGATCCATAATTGACCTTACCCCCCATATAAGGTCCCCTTCAGAAAACTACTTTAACGTTAATTATAGAAAATAGAGAATAAATTTGACATAAGTAATGCTCTTAGGAACCAAAACCTTTCCACCAAATTTTATGTGGATCGGTCTATAATTGACCCTACCCATTAAGGTGCCCTCCAGAAAAGAACTTTAACGCTCATTACTGCCTTAAAAATACGAGTATAGCAATGAAATTTCACATAAGTAAGTTTTTCACAAGCCAAAATCTCTTTACCAAATTTTATGTGGAACAGGCCTTAACTGATCCTACCCCCATCAGAAAAATACTTTAAGGCCCATTACTGGCTTAAAAATACGAGTATGATTTTACAAATAAACGACTCAATTAAGTTCCTTGCTAGTCAAATCTTTTAACTTAATTTTATGTGGATCGAGCCTTAACTGACCTACCCCCATATAATGTCCCCATCAAAAAAATAATTACTGGGCTAACAAACGAGTAAAGCGAAAAAATTCGGTATAAACATGACTTGTAGGAACCAAGAACGTTCTACAAAATTTTATGAAGATCGGTCTATAATTGACGCTACTCCCATATAAAGCCCTTGACTTTAAAGCTCAGTACTGGCTTAAAAATACTAGTAGATTTATGAAATTAGACATAAACTAGTTTTGTGTAAGCTAATATCTCTATCTCTTCTATCGGAACCGAAATCTCTCTACCAATTTTTATGAGGATCAGACCATAATAACAGAAATGACGCGAAAAATACGAATACCGCAATGCAATTCGACATAAAACAATTTTGATTTAAAATCTCTCTACCATATTTTATGACTTTAATTCTCCTTAATGGCTTTAAAATATAAGTAGATCTATGAAAGTTTAAATAAATAAGGAACTGATATCTTCCTAGAGACTTTTATGAGAATCCATATTTGTTTGTATAAATAACCCTACTACCTATATAAATTAGCACTGTTAATAATAAAACCCCCATTAATGGACCTCTTTCAAATGTTACCCTCACAGAAAAAAATATTCAATAATTTTTTTCAATAAAGACGTTAATCAATATAAAATTTTAATTCCATTATATTATTTATTATTATGATTAATTTTTTTAAATTTTTAAAGACGTTAATTGATATTAAAATTGATTTTAATAAGTAAGACTTTTAGAAAATTTTGACATTGGGCCTACTCCGTAAGTAAAAATACTCCGTAAGTGAACTTAACACAAGGTACGCATAGAGCAAGATTTGTCAAGATTTGTTGTTTCTTTTTACATTATTATGTCTTGTCAACTTGTAACTGGTGGATGCTAGGAGCTTTCATCAATAAAGATTAATTTCGCAGTCCCTGAAGTATAATCGAAGATATCGTGGCATATGCATACATTAATTTGTACATACATTCATAAATAAATACATACATACATACATACATACATACATACATACATACATACATATATACATACATACATACATACATACATACATACATACATACATACATACATTCATACATATATTTTATTTATTGATATTTCGAATTAACCAAATTCATTAAAAAATTATTTGAAATATGCCACCGAATCTAATTAAACGAATTAATTACAACACTCAAAATATTATGTAGGTGAATCATTTCAAACAAATGAATTATCATTTAAAAATGAATTATCATTGCAAACTTTTAATTTATTTCAAATAAGTTTTTCAGTTATTTTTAAATGTTGATTTTAACTAACAAATTACGTAAAATACAAAAGTTTTTTTCAGTTGTTTTTACTGACAATATTTTATCTACAGAAACAGTAAAATTTACTGATTTTTTAGTAATTTTGAATGACATTTTTTTACCTACAAAAACAGTAAAAATTACTGTATTTTTCATTTATTCTTACCCCAAAATAAAAAATCAGACCCTTTCGTTTTTAGTTAGTTGCTGTTATCGGAGGTGGATCAGCTCTCTCTTCCCTCGATATGCATAGTTGCGAATTCCAAAATATGAAACAAATTGCAAAATATGTATGTTAAAATTAAAATTATATGGGATAACACAAAAAGTATTCTTACATTAACTTCCATAGAAGAATCTTGTTCATTATTATTATCCCGCATCTACACAATTTCAAAAAAACTATTAAAAAAACGGTTATTTTTAAAATTTTTTTAAGATAGTCAATAAAATCGCGGTATTTACTTCTAAAACAATCCATTATGAAACTTCTCAATAAGTTTCTTGAAGAAATTGATTTTTTATTTAACAAATATATTTTTTTCTATTTTTATGACAATTTCATTTTGTGTATTTGAAAGAATAATTTAACTGATGATAATAACTGTAAGGAAAAAACAAATTTTTTAACAACATCCCAAAAAGTTGAAAATATAATTTATTCGATAAATAAAAGATTTTTTATTAATTTTAAATTTTACCGAAAAGTTTTCGAATAAACTACAAACAGTAAATGTAAAAATTTTTTGATACCCTACACCACTATACCCTACACCACTATAGTGGGGAGGGCATTATACGTTTGTGCTGATGTTTGTAACATACAAAAATATTGGTCCAATACCCACCTTAAAGTATACCGATCGATTCAGAATCAATTTATTTATTCAAGATAATTTGATGAAATTTGGAACAATCATGTTTTTTGGCACAGGGACGAAGCCTTTTGAAAATGGTTGAAATCGGTCCATTATTTCACCTAGCCCCCATACAACCGTACCTCCCGATTTGAACTTTTTATGCCATAATTACGTCAAATATTCTGCTATCTGTCTAAAAATTAGCACAAATATGTATTATATAAGTATAAATGACACCGCATCGTAAGGATCGTCCCTTATTTGACCCTCTTTCAGAAAATTAGTTTTTTATCTATAAATTGCTTTAATGTATCGGAACAAGGGAATATTAAAAATAAATGCTTTATTATGAAAAATAAATTACGTTTAATATTCATAACTGGTGTAGGGTATCATATGGTCGGCCACGCCCGACTATACTTTCTTACTTATTTAGTTCTCTAATCATTTTCATAATTAGAGAAAAATCAAAACATTTTTTAATTAATATGGGCAATTTCATAATTGAAATTCATTTTTAATTTCTTTTGTAAGACATAGTTAACATTCATTCTTTAAAAGGGCTAGCAAATTTCACACAAAAAAATTAAACATTATTAAACAAATAGAAAAATAACAAGTAAGAGTGCTATTGTTCGGCTGTGCCGAATCTTATATACCCTTCACCATAGTGTATTTTAAACATATTTTATAAGTTTTAAATTTTTCCCGACTACATTTTTATTACATCAAAAGCTAAACAAAAAGAACAACAACAACAACGCTAAACGAAATAAAACACAAAATACACAAGGCATCTAAACCAACAGACATCTAAACATACATAACGAAAAACACAGAAAAACAAAAATAACAACGCCCCAAGCCCTATGCTCTTGGTACTCTTTTGTTTTTGTAAATGCGCTTAGCTATAGACAGTGTGTTTTCTATACACTTATATGCGCTTAACCTTAGCAAAACGTTGTTGTTGTTCTTAACAGTTTACAAGCAAGAGTAAAACAACAACACTTTCGTATTCATTGTTGGTAAACATTGACGAGACGTAGATTTTGTTTTTGTTTATCGTAAAAAAATGGTTTTAAAAAGCACTTGGAAAAAATTTGTGTTAGTTTTAAATTTCAAAACTTACATTATTCGCATATAAAATTATTGTACAATAACTCACAATCTACTCTCATATAATTGAAAACGTTTTAAATAGTTTTTTCTATTCATTAAAAAATATATTTGCAAAACAAAAGGGAAAATTATTTTATTTTAACAAAAAATGCAAATCATATTTTTTGCTGTGTATACTTTGTATGTTTGGATTCCAAACATACAAAAAAAATACACAGCTGAATAAAACCAAATACATTTACACACACACGTGTACATATTTTTCTATATACAGTGTTGTTGTTGCTTTTATAACAATTTTTTGATGAAATTTTCAGAGGTTGTCTCGGATTTTTGCTCATATCTCGGTTATTTACCGACCGATTTTGCTGATTTTAAATAGCGATCTTCTCGAAAGCATGTCTAATAGAATTATTGAAGATTCGGATCTCGCCGATATCTGGGGTCCTCTAAAAACTGAAAATTATATTATAGAAATTACAAACGAAATGTCAAACTTATATATACCCTTCTCACGAAGGTGAAGGGTATAAAAATAAATTTAAAATATTTTAAGCAAAGGCTTCTAGATTGTTTAAAAAACTTTTTCTTAAATATTATTAACTTCTGTCGGTAAAAGCATTTTGCTAAAACATTTATGCTGAAACTTTTTTCTGTGAACAATAAATGTTTAAATTGAAATTTTGACGGTCCGAAATAGCCTGATGTAGAAAATGTATTTTATTTTCTCCTGTTCTCTATTTGGCTTAAAAAATATGGTCACCGTACTTATGGTTATGAAATTAGGCATAAATATGTTTTATAGGAACCTTAATCTCTTTGTAAAATTTTATAAGGATCGGCCTATAAATGACCCTACTTGCCATATAAGGTCCTCTTCAGAAAGTGAATTTAACGCATCTATAGCAGTAAAAAATAAAAAATATTATTTAAAATTTATTTATATATTATTTTATTTTTTTGGATTGATGATTTATTTTGTTTCAAATGCGAGAGTGTGGAAAAAAAGAATACATTTCTGTTGAGTTTTTTGATAATCATACCAATATTCTACTGCCTATAGGATATTCAAAGTTATTTCATTTCGAAAATTATTTCTTTTCTTATGAGAAAAACAAATTAATGAATTGATTCCCATTTTAATCTATGTGAATTCTAAGTATTTTACACTAATTTTCATTACAAACAATTCCATTTCTCACTTAGTAAAATAATCATAATATTCCCTTATATAAAGAATTTTGCATTAAAATGTATGTCTATGTCTACTCATTTATTTATATTTCCGAAAATAAAATTTTAAATGTTATTTTTATTTCTATTCCAGAATTTTTGTATTTGTAAATCTTGTGCCCATTGAATTGGGTATTGAACTTATATAAAATCTTAATATGTTAAGTTTAGTGATATTATAATGAAGTTTAGTGATATTTTCGTATTATTTTCAACCCCTTTTTATATATATATTTTTAGAAATTCGTTATATCGAGTACAAAATTTACTCATTCATTCGTTAAATCGCGAATTCGCTAAACTGAGTATTTGTTAAACCCGAAAACCAGTGTATATTCGATTTGTGTTCGATTTATCTCTCACTAACCTTTTAATGGGTAAAAAAGAAACAAAGTAAATATGCAGTTTATTATAATTTTTATTCATTTAATAAAAACAACTATTTGTTACTAATTTATTTATAATGTATTTTGAATGTAATAATTTATATAAGTAGTTTTTATTTTGTTTCACCTAAATAAAAAATCCTTAACCAATTTATATGGATGAGTAAAGATAAGCTATGTTCACAGTTAAAAAATATTAAATGAAAATAATCGTATCCACTATTTTTAGCTAATGTTTATTTTTTTGTAGGACTTTTGTAGGATCTTAAATAATGAATAAACAAAGTATACTTGAAAAAAATATATTCGGTTATAACAAATTCTCGGGAAAAAAACTTCAATACAATTTTTAGTTTTTATAAAAAAAAACTTCAGAAAATATGTTTGACAAATCTATAGGTAAAATCTTGAACTATATTATTTCTTCTACATGAAACAAAAATCTGATCAGACGCCAACGCGTCAAAAGTTTTGAGTAGCGGAATGTCTGACACATGAATATAAAGCGTAGCAACGTATAATACCTGCTGTCTAGTTTCACCTCAAAAGTATTGACTATTTTTCTCATTTTTGCAAACTTTTATTTAACTGTTATGAAATTTGTCACACGAAAATACTATTGATTTATTTTACCTAATTACCCTGTAGAAAATATAATTATACATATGCTGAAAATTTAGGATACATTTAACCAAATATGACCATAGCTTATTGGTAAATTGCATTGTAATGCATTGTTTTGTGTGATTTCTATAAATATCTTACATAAATTTTAAATTGGGTCGTAGATACATACGGCTTATACTGTCAAAAATATAAAAAAATCCTAAATTCTCCAACAATATTATCATTGGTGACAGCATAAAAGGGTCACTTAAAAGTACCCGCATTAAAATTAATACCTACATATTACATATATACATATTTATATATGTATGTATGTAATTACTTACTTAAGAATTTATATATATACATGTTATGCATATTGCATAATACGTAGAGCATGTTTTTGCTACTTATTGTACTAAATAATAAAAATAATTCATCTCAAAATTAATTTGCTATTAATTTACATAGACTTAAACGTACATACATACATCATGTTATACATTTATTTTCCGCCTCAAAAAAGTTAACAAGTTTTCAAATTATAGGCCAGTTTTCTTCACTTTTCAAACGAGATGAGAGAAAACGCTTTTTTACGGACTGTGAGGCAGTCTAACATACATATTTACATATTGTTTATACGTACATACATACATTACATAATTACTTATTAATTATAAATTAAATACTCGTACAAATACGTTTTAAACGTTTTAATAAATTTAAATGCAATCGCATTATCATTTCTTATCTCCGTCCATTTTGTTTTTGTCAAGAGATGATGACACCATGCCCCCACCATTTGATGGATACAGCTTTTCGAGATAATTCACCGATTCATTTAGAAATGTCTGAAATAGAATTTAAAAATACTAATTATTAAAAAATCATTAAAAAATATTGAAAATAATCCATGTCCCACTTGAAAATTAGTTTAGCTACAAACTATTTCTTACATTTTTGCGTTATTATTATTTTATGAGTATCTTATTTTTTAAGGGAATTTCGATAAGATATTTAAATACAAAATTAATAAGGTGGCTTGTTGTAGAAATGGATTATTTTCAGTGAATGCCTCTACTAACCTGGAAAGCATGCAATACGGCCATTATAGCTGGTGACCCGAATCCATGCGTTATTAGTGAGAAATGTGTTAAATGACGTTGCATGGAAGGCTCTAATAAATGTTGAGATCTCGTCCCATATTGTGTTGTGCGATCTTGGCTAAGGACTTGCATAAGTTCCTTTGTAATCTGTAAAAAAAAAAAACAAAATTTAAAATTTTTAGTTTAAATGGTAAATAAATCGGATAAATCGTTAAAATTAATATGAGATTTCGAAGGAAATCTGTTTCTTCGTGGCTATGGTAAATGTGTTAGGAAGTGTCAATTTGTATACAAACAGAAAAGTAAATATAGTATTTGTATGTGACAAATAAGGTTTATCTGTCATTTTCATTAAAATAAGAAGAAAAATCTCAAAAATCTTCACGAATTAGCGAAATCAACAGTTTTTTGTTCTCCTGAAAACTTGTATCATTTTAGATAGAGACTATTAAAGATAGTCCCTCGATATATAACATATATGTATATAATTTCCTTAATAGTTTGTTCCTTTTTTTCTTGGAAATTGACACGAATATAGTAAAATAACTTATTACTTTTCAGTTCATTTTCGAGCCCTCTAAAGACCAATTATGCTAAGAATTAAATTAAATAGTAAACATTTACATCTGAAACTTATCATACAGAGACTGGCTGATAAAAAGCACAATATAACGCCAAGCATAAAGTATGGAAAATATGGAACTGGATTTAAAATTCAGATTATTTCTGATAAAAAATATTAACTCCAGAAATTACGATGTATGCAAAATCAACAAAAAGTTTTTACAAGTCATAAAGCTATTAAAAAATCTGTCGAAGGAAGCACGAAAACAGGGAATGCGTTGTAAGTACAGTTGAGAAATATTCGTAAAGAATTACTGTGTATAAAAATTTCGTCTTAAGTAACCCAACTCAAAAAATCGATTTGGATGCAATTTGTACTAAGGTTAACCAAGTACTATTGGATAGTAGGCTAGTCTCAAGCCTCTGAAAACCTTTCAGAAATGAGCGTAACTTTTCACCTATAAAAGCCTATACAATTTCTTAATACGTAATCGCCCATATAGGTACATATTTTGACATTCGACTTTGATCAACAAATCAGATACATTTTATAATTGTCCACAGTTAAGTGTACATATAGATTCTTTCATGAGTGAAAAGAAATGTTCCACGATATAATATTAATCTTTTTAATGTTCTTTTATAATTTGTCTTATAATTCTCTGTGTCCATGTAAACCTTGTGCGATCGCTATAGGTTGCAATTTTCAAGATCATTTGATGAAATTTGACACATACTCTTCTTTTGGTCCAAAAACGAACGCTGTTGAAAATGGTTGAAATCGATCATTATTTCGCCTAGCCCTATCTGAGTTTATAGTTTCAGCTAAACATTTTATAAAATTATCTGATATTTTTGGTATATTTAAGAAAAATAGTTTAATGGAATTCCCGAAATTTCGTTTAAAATTAAAATTTCTAAAATGACGATATACGTCCGTAAATGTAAGTTGTTATTTACCTGTTGCGAATGCATTAAAAGCTCTTTTCTTCTATAAGAATCTTGTGGTTCGGTGTTGTGTCGCACAATGTATTCGGCCAATTGTCGGGCCGGAAATTCAGTTTCACAAACAAAGTGAAAATCTTTGGCCAAATGTGCAGCTTCACCCTCAACTAATGATGTTAATAAAGTAACGTTTGCAGCTTTACGCCTTCCTGCTGGTAAATTTAATCCAATTTTTTCAAGTTTTTCTCTTAAAAGTCTGCCGCCATTTTTACTTTTTGCTCTAAATAAAATAAATCGTAAGTTTTAATTGTTTATAAAAATCTTAAGGTCTGTTGATATTGTTATAAATATTCATATTTAATATATATTAAACAATTATGATTAGAAGTAAAATATCCCTTAATATTAATTGGGAATGAAATAAAACAAACCTTCTTAAAACTCCACCCAATAGGGAAGCATTTAAGCATTCTGGAGGAGACAGTCTTCGCTGAACTTCGGCAATTGTTACCTTGTATTTAGAGGTACTGGACAAAAGGCTTAAACGACCAGGAACTGCGCAAAATACTTCGCTAGGAGAACCTGAGCTAATATTTCCGACATCTTTCCCACTTTTCATGCCTGCAAAATGAAGTGAGGGCAAATAAAACATCACAAATAAATTATAACCCTAATAAAAAACTTGTATAATAAAGTAATGTGAACAAATTGGGTACGAATCTAAAGAACACGATCATATCGAAACACATTACTATCAGTGTTACCTGTAATTAGTGGTCTTATATTACAAACAAAATATAATGTCATTCTTCGTTCATAATAACATAACAAACAATAACAACACTGTAGTTGTTTTGTTTTTAAATATAAAAAATAACCCAGCATGCATCCAGGTGTGTTTTTGTAAACACCCAAATATCAATTTACACAAATAGTCTACATGTCTCAAAAATAATTTTTTACAAATTCTTATAAACCAAACGAACAACAAGAAAATTTTTATACAAAGTATGTACATATGTATACTTTCCAAAAAATAGGGTGAGTAATTTCAACACTACCAATAAACTGTTGATAATTAGATGAAAAAGTTCTAGCTTTTAATGCAAGTATGTAATTGCACCGACCGTGCATGATTGTTTAGTTTTTAGCAAATAAAAATTTTACAGAATTTTATATAAAATCGATTTATGATAGATGCATTTTATATATTTAAATTGAATATTGATTCATGGGAAAGAAATATTTTGGGTAAATTTGTTCTATTATTATTTAATTTGAATAAATTACATTAAATAATTCTATGTAAAAATTGTTTAAATCTAAAACTTTTCCGAATAATTACAACATTTGTAATAATGTTGAAATCGTCTTTTAAAGACCTTATGATACATATAGTAGTATATAGGCGAAACTGATTGTAAATGATCTAAGTCCCCTGTCAAAGACTAACTGGTGAGAATGCATTAGAAGAAACACAAAATAAACACAGTTGTTCAAAAGGTACTAAATAAAAAAATTATTTGTTGGACGTTATTTTTTGTATGTTATTAAAAATATTGTTTATGTCGCGTTTTTGAGCAAGTGATTTTCTAATGATGATCTTAATAGAGGCACAAGGTAAGGGCTCATAAAAACATGTTTATATGAAATTTCATCGCTGTAGTCGTATTTGAGCATTACAGCTAGTAGCGAGCGTAACTGTCACTACTTGACCTTATATGGAGGGTGGAGTCAGCAATAGACCGATTTCCATTCTATTTGAAAAATAGTTTTTGGCTAGTACAAAACTTGTTTATGTAGAATTTCAATACTGTATTTAATAGATTTAAATTCTCATTAAACATGTTTGTGTCGAATTTCATAGCTATTGATGCATCTCTTAGCCACACGCAGAGAAAAAATATAGTTGTGGTAACCATAATCTAAGAGCAATATTATGGTTAGAATTATGGTTAAATTTAAAACATATTATGATCATTATTAGTATAATAACCTATCATATTATGATTAAATATAGTGCGAATATTTCATCATAATATAGTGTTAATGTGATGTTGTAGTATCATATTGTAGTTTCAAGCAACCACATTATGGTAATCATATAATGGCTTCAAGTAATCATATTATTGTTTCAAGTAACCATATTATTGTTACAAGTAGTCACATGTCTTCATATTAAACATAATATGGTTAATCTTATGTGCTCGGCTTAAAATGTAATTATTTGTTAATTTTCTTTTAAACAAACACAAAACCTCCAAGCACTAATATTCTCATAAAAAATATATCCACACTTTCAAGCCAATATAAATACAATATAATTTTTTTTGTTATTAATTTTTTAGTTACCCTATTATATTTTAGATAGTATTTATTTTTCACAATTATTTTAACACTGCATTTGATTAACAATTTATTTAATCCGATCTAGTACGGATAAACCATACAACTGATATAAAAATGGCGTACCAAAATATTTTTAATAGTAAACGTATTTTACTTATATCTAAAACATTATATGCATAGGCGTGTAAAATCCTACCATTTAATGATTATTTGATAGTTTAAATGATTCTAAAGAATATACTTAATATGTTTACATAATTATCATTATTTATTTGTTGTGAAAATAATTATTTTTCAGAGAACCATTCTCAAATTTATAATTGTCATAAACATATAAATGTTTTTAGTAACTAAAATATTGATGAAGTTCAATAAAAATAACAATTGTTTGGTTATGACAACATATTATTGTTACAAAAAACATAGAATAGTTTTCCTAACCATTCCGAACCATGTTTTTTCTCAGCGTGCAGTTATGAGCGATAAAGTTATTTTCTGAAGGGGGCCTTATATGAAGGCTATGCGAAAACGTGGACCGATATTGCCCACTTTCAATAAGGATCGATCCTTATAAAATTTGAAATGGCTCGCACGAAACTTGTTTATGTAGAATTTTACCGCTTTTTGAGTCAGTAATGAGCGTTAAAGTCATTGTCTAAAGGATGCCTTATTAGGGGGTTAGGGTCAGTTATGGACCCATCCTCAAAAATTTTAAGAAAATGATTTTAGTTCCTATAAAACATTTTATTTCGAATTTTATTGTTATATATATGCTTCTTAATGTAGATATGAGCATTAAAGTAATTTTCTGAAGGGACTTTATATGGGAGGTAGGGTCAATTATGGACCGATCCTTATAAAATTCTACGAAAAGATTTATGTTCCCATAAAACATGTTTGTGCCGAATTTCACTGCTATTGATGCTTCTCATACCCAGTTATGGGCGATAGTCATTTTCTGAATGGAACTTTTTATGGGGGTAGGGTTAATTATGAACCGATCCTTATAAAATTCTACGAAAAGATTTATGTTCCCATAAAACTTGTTTGTGCTGAATTTTACTGCTATTGATGCTTCTCTTCGCCAGTAATGGCATGGTACACATATTTATTTTATTTTTTTAGAGAATAACTATTTAAAAGAAACAAGTTTATATATTTTTAAGGTTCTTACTTACTTTTTATTAGAGGTAGGTCCGACATAAAACCAACATTATCGTCTATTCCTGTATTTTGACCATCATCCACAGCATTTTGCAGAGCTTGATGCAAAGCTAAAGGATCGTGATCGTGTGTAAGACGTCCTCCATGGGTAGCACCAGTTGATAAACCACTTCCATAATCACTTCTTCGGTCGGAATATGGAAATCCATGTGATAATTGTGTCTGGAATATGTTAAAAAATTTGTTTACAGCAAATATCGAAAATTTAAAAGCATTTAATACTGGAAACAAATGGAATTCTTTTTTATGTTCTATGTGGAATGGAAATTGTAAAAAGTTATAACATACAGTCATATTTATTTGGAAATACTTGTTCAATACACAATCAATGTTGTAGCGTTAAATGCGTTGTATGTCATATGTTTTTTCGAATATTTTAAAGCAACATGGCTACACATCAAATTTGTTGACTCTAACGGTAAGTTTTTTAATTGTGTTAGTGAAAAAAACTCACTTGTATATATACGGTATGAGTTTTTTACTAACACAATCAAAAAACTTACAGTTTGAGTCAAATAATTTGATGTGTCGCCAAGGCGCTTAAGAATGTTTAGTGTTGTCAATTATTTATTTCATCATATAAATAGAAAAATCAATTGATTTTGGCTTAAAACACGATAAAGTGGTAACACAGAAATCACAAATATCCGGTTATGAAAACAAAAAAAAAATCTTAAAAATTTCTTGAAAGATCTGTTCTCAATCACTGTTATTACACTTTAGTAGATAGAATTTGCAACATGACTGTGAATTGAACAACTGAAAATTTTAAATATGCGAATTAAAAGCCAACAATCAAATTATTCCTATTCTATTTGTTAAAATATTTTTTTTTGCACAGAAGTAACAATATTTGTTAAAATATTTTTTTTGCACAGAAGTAACAATTTTGCCCTTTTTCGACCATTTTTACCCCTTATAATCCAATTTTCGAAAAGTAATATAGCCTATGGATAAAATCTCTTCAGTCGTTTAGACGTAATTGAACAAACTTATAAAATGATTTATAATACACTAGTGGCACCTTGTGCGCGTTGCATGTCATCTATTAGAAATGTGGGTTCGAAACGTAAAGCGGTTTAGGTGTAATAAACTGAACATTAGAACTTCGGACAAATTTCAAACTTTACTGAAATATTCTTCATCCCTGAAACATTTATTTGAATTATTGTCCCATCAGGTGCTGTAGTTCCATAGTATATCGATTACGTACAGAAAAAAGTAAAAACTAAAAAAAATTCTGTCATGTACAAATTCATACATATTACGAACTTTTAACATTCCGAATGGAAATGGTTTGGGAAAAAAGTAATTTGACATTATAATTAGAATTAATCTATTTGAAAGGCTATACATTTTACATTAGTCAGTTTAACTTATGTTTTATATAAACATACATACATAATCGAAAACATTTTTGCGATTATTCCATTGAAAGTTTTTTTTAAAGAATTCTTATTTTTAATAATAATATCTATTATTGGAATCAAATAAGGAGAAAAGAAATTAGACTTCATTACTCATGTAAACTTTTTGAATGAAAGCCTAGCAGCACACTACGAGTTGCAATTTTTTCCCCGAATGGAAAATAATCCGCTATATTAGAAACACTAGCATGCATTTGTATTTGAAATTTTTTGTGATTTGTTTTTAATTTTAATGTTATTCAACAAATATAAAAATGAAATAAAGCATTTTAATATTTATATTCTACACCACCATAGTGGGAACTATTTGTCCAACACATACCTTAAACTATACCATCACTAAAAATCACTTTCTAAATCGATTTAGCAATGTCCGTCTGTCCAGATGGCAATTTCCAAGATAATTTGATGAAATTTGGCACGTACTCTTCTTTTGGTCCAAGGACGAACGCTATTGGTTGAAATCGGTCCATTATTTTGCCTAGCCCTCATACATGTTTTTATGTCAACAATAGTTTTATAGAACTTTAAATGACTTGATGGTCAACGTTTACCTATAAACACTAATAACATGATCAAATTCTACATAAATAACTTTTAAATAATAAGATAGGCCCATATTTACCCCTACTCTCATATGAGCCCTCATGTAGAATTTTTTTTAATCGAAAATAATTAATATATTCCGGAATAAAGTTAAAGAAACAAATTAAATGCTTTAGTGTTTACAAAATAATAAACATTTTTAAAATACTGACTGGTGTAGGGTATCATATGGTCGACTATACATTCATGCTTGTTTTCTTTGTATTATTACAGTTTTAAATAACGATATGCTTCATTTTGCCTACCATTGTTTTATATTAGAAGCAAGGCTGATGTGGAGTTAAATAATAAAGAAAAAATAATAAAATAAATCAAATAGTTCAGATTTTTCTCTATGCACTAAAATACAAACAAATATTTTTATTTTAAAACATCTTACTCTGTTCTCAAAGTTTTGACGAACTTTTAAGGGTTGTAAACTCATATTCGTACTACGTAAATACGTACTACATGCACATACTAAAGTATACACACTGTTTTAGTAGAGCCAATCGCATAATTCGTGCGTGGTTATAACAACATGATTACAGGGTAATTATAAGAGACTTGTGAATGTGAATACTCCTTCGAATATTACTATATAACCCTGTTAATAAGTAAGTTGTCTAAGTATTTGTTTATGTTGTTCTTCAAGAAAAATTTTACAAATTCTTTGTGCTAAGATTATCCCAACAATATTTTTAGAATGTTGCAGGAATGTTTCCCAATATTGTAAACAACAAAACATAGAGAAGAAAAAAAACTTTCAAGGAAAAAAAAATAGATTCATGCATACACTATAGGCTTGCCCATAAAATATGTATTGTTTTAATTATGACCTATATATTTTGTTTGGTGATACTTAGATATGATAAAGATTTGATTATAATTCTTAAATCCGATAGTTTCCAGAACGGAGTAATAAACTAGGCTTATTAAACAAACTAGGAAAATAGGAAAATGTTGGCAATTTTGTATTTTTTGTACAATATTTACTATAAAGTATACAAAATTAGCTGTCTCCGGGCAAGGTTTCTATGAATAATTAGGTTTGTATAAGGACAAGTCATATAGGCGAAACTGTTTGTCAAAGATCTAAGTCCCCTGTCAAAGGCCTCACTGGTGAGAATGTATTAGTAAAAGCACAAAAATAAACACAGTTGTTCAAAAGGTACTAAATAAAAAATGTATTTTTGTACGCTATTTATTGTGTGTTAATATACTAGTGAATGAAAATATAAGTTAATTTGTCATTAAAAAAAAAGACTAAGGTCAATAAATTTTTGTAAGGTTGATTACAGATATCTTTAGTAAAAAAATTATTTAAAATCAGAATTTTGGTATATATTTTTTATATGTATGGCTTAGTTTTGAAAAATATATTTTCGTAAAATACTCTAGCCTAAGATTTTTACATAGCTATAAAAAATTCCTTTACAAAATTCAAAATTACAAGTATTACAAGTAACGTAGTATTGTTTTCTTTTGTTTTAAAAGTTAATACAGTTATTTATTGAATTTAAAAAAAAAATTACCAATTTTTTGAAACAACCTTGAAAAAAATATTTTTTTGCAATTAAATTTTTTAATAATTTTATTAGAAAAATTATGTTTTCAGAAGTTAAAAATTTAATTTAAATCGAATAGATAGTAAAATATCAATGAAATATTTTTAATAAAAAACAACAAAAATAACAATAATATTAGCATGTTCATTCATTTATTAGGTAAGACCGCAAACTAATATTTATTTTATTAAAATATAAAACATTGTCCTATGTATTACATTAATATTGTAAACAAATTGAAACATTACTTTAAATTATAAATAAATATATATCGTGCATAGACAGATATTATAAATGGATCCAATTTGTATAAAAAATTAAAAATATAAAGAGCATGAAATACGCAATAAATAGGCTAAATGGTGAGAAAAACTCGATTATCCCTCACTAGAGAAACATCAAACACTAGAAAAACGTCACATACAAATAAGGGCTTAATGAATTTTTTTTATTGCTATAAGCCGTGATACATGGTTGTCACATCTTACAACGTTGTCAGTAAAATGTTCAGAAAATATCAACAATTGTCTGAACTTACAATATTACAATAAATAAGTATATTGAGACAAATGAATCTATAAACAATTTATTAGCTTTAAATAATTCAGTGAGTGATAAAATTCAGATTCTAATTATTAATTTTAAAAAGTTTAAATAACTATATAAATATCTCGAAATAATCCAAATAAAGAATCCATATAAAAATTCCTTTTGATAAACAAATAATATTTTAACCCATTAAATTTTCGAATTTTCAAAAGGTACCAAATTTGTACTCTTTTATTTTCAATAGGTAAAAAATATAATTTAAATTTTGTTTCTATGTTTAATGGTTTAAAAGATACAGATAATACCAAAAATGTACTAATATACCATTTTACCCATTTTATTCCCAAAAAGGGTTCAATATCAAAAAATACCAGACACCTATCCCCTAACTTTTCAAACATATGACGACACAAATGTTCTTTTTTAACATCTTCATCGTATAGAATATATGATATTTACCCGATTTTACCCCCTTCATATTCAAAATCCTTGCTCCAATTTTTTGAAAAATTGAATTTATATTAACTTGGTAGAGGCGCCCTTGTGTACCAAATTATTTTTTCATTTACGATGAATCCATCTAATTTTGTCCATTAATTGTATGGGGACAACGTACTGTGCGTCGTTTGGTTATTTAATTATGTATAATACTTTTTTTAATTTTCAATACGAAATTTCTAACTTTTCTTTTTTTTAGTTTAAGTTCAAATTTTAATTAAAATGATCAATTTAAATAGATTAAAAATGTCGCAAAAAATAATAAATATTAAGTGATAAGAAAATCTATTAATAAAATTTGTAGTTTTGTTATTGAGTTTAGTTCTCAGAGCTCGTCTGTGTGAAAAAAAAGAAATTAAAAATTTTGTTTGCTTAAGTTTCGCCTATATGCACTACTATATGGAACAAGTATTAAACCATTAAATATTTCGATTTAGCTTCGGAATTTCTAAATAGATTTATATTTGTAAAACAACGTTGAATACTGTTAAATATTTTCAATAAACATTTTATAAAAATAATGGCAAATCAATTTTGCCATTTTAAATTGTTAACGAATAATTTGTTAATGGGAACTATTCAAAATCGATCGGGTGTCAAGCAAGAAAAATCTGGTTTCAGGTTTTGAATGATCAAGAAAATATTATATCAAATTTTGTATAAGTTTTTGGAATAACCAACGCTTTAACAATACAGAGGGCACAGTAGAAATTATTATCTGATGTCTGTTTAATTTTGAATTGATTTGGATAAAAATGTAAATTAAAAAAATACTTACCACGTGTCCTTGTAGTTCCGCTTCTCTATGAGATCGATGTATACCTAATTGATCTTGAGTACTTCTCAGTCCAGCTAACTGATTGTAATGATGGAGGGGTGTGTGATGTAATGTTGGTAAAGGTTGCCCATAAGGATCTGTTCCTAGATACTCTAAAGCACCATGGTTCTGTAAGTACGCAGGTATCTAATCAATATTAGTATAATTTTAAGTTTTTTTTTCAATTGCTGCTTTTATGAGTTAAGCTATTATTATGTAAGGTTGCGTTTATTACCTGTTGTTGAGGAGGACTTTGTGTAGAATGATGAAAGGGAGGTGGAAAGTATGGAGGTTGAAAGTCAGACTGTAACGACTGGTGATGCATAGTTGCAGCAGAACTATGAGTTCCACCATGTCCACTATGACCAGCTGTTGGACCACCCCTACTAGCATGACTTCCTGTATGTGTTGTATAAGCCGGGCTATTGCTTGAAAGTCCCAAACTCCCATGGCTAGTCAAGCGTTCCTAAAAAAGATTGAATTATTTATGAAATAATGTATAAATCGTACATAATAAAAAGTGTGCAAATAAGGCATATTCCCTAAATAATGTTTTAATATGTCACTTTATCCCCCGCTTGCAATCCTGAAAGAAATTTGTTAATGTATTATCCTAGAAACTTATTCATAAACATTTTATTTTATGAAAGCTTTTTAATACAAAAATTGTATACAAAATTTTAATTTATAAAATTTTTATAAAATAAAAATTTGATTATAAATAAGGTTCTTACAATAAATAAACAAACATTTTTCCGATTTATTTGATTGTTTGTACGTGCCCTGCGGGAAAAAGAGGCAGTAAAGAGCCCTTACTAAAGACATTATTTGACCCAAGCACACAAAAACAGGATTGCAAAACATTTCAATTTTACACGGCGTGTCATTGTCATCCAAGTGCATGCCTTATCGCTTATATTAGAGAACTGATAGAAGGCTTACTTAAAATGTCTATTAAAGGGTCTTCCGAAGATCTTCCGATGAAGTCTTATAAGATGACCTATAACGTATAACTAGAAGATCTTTAGCCGAAGGCTTTGTAGAAAGTCTATTTAGGAAATTATTATAAAAGTTTTAGGGACATATTCATAAGAATTTATCAAAGTTTTATAAAACTAATTTTCATAAAAAAATTTATAAATTTATATCAGTAAGCCCCTTAGATATATATTTTAGGGACTTATTGATTTTTTAATATAATTACCTATGCAGGCATATTTAAAAAACACATTCATCAATGATGAATAAATATCGCATCTTTTAGAATGTGTAAATATAAAAATCGAATTCCTAACATTTTTTCCGCAGCGTCTTTTTTTATACAAATTTCTGTTTTAAAACTATTTAATGGGTACATTACTAAGATAACTCCAATTTTCCCCAAGTTTAAGGAATTTGGGTATTAACATATATAAATTTAAACAAGTTAGAGAGAAATTTAAAATTTTGCTTCAGTAATTTATTAATTTCTTTACACATATGAAATAATTGTGATCAGGTCCACAATAAATTTATGAAAATTTTATGATAAATATATCGGACTATATTTATCATAAAATTGGCGATTCGAAAACATTTCGGAGAATGATTTGTATGTATACAAAACATATTCTTGTCGAATTTTGGAAACAAAACGTACTCATGTTATTTGTCAATGAAATGTGTGCATTTATGTGGTTTTCGGGAGCAATTTATATCAATTAATTCTCAACAAACCCTTATTAGAAATGTTTTGCTAATAAAAGTTTGACGAGAATTCCAGTTTTTAAGCAAATTGTCGATTTAAGTTCTTTAAATTCTAAATATGCATTCTTTAGAAGTATTAATCTATAAAAGCTTTTTACCACAATAAATGCAACAAAATGAACAAAATCGGTCTAAATTATAATTCAATATTTTAAATGCATTTATTTATTAACATGTACATTTAAAAATATAGATTGCATTTATAAAAGTATCATAATATTCTTCATGCATTTTATGTTTGTAAAACGTAAAATTTTGATCTTTTTGATTTTCATAAATTTGTTTACTACTAAAAAAAATACTACTTTGGACCTAAAGTATAATAAGTAGTCCGACTCTTTGACACTAGTACCTTACTCTAAGCATGTATTAGTGAAAAAGTACATAGCTCTAAATAAGTGTTAGTAACAAAAATGTTTACGTATTGGTGCATTTTAAACATACAGAGTTTTATAAAACATCACAATTTCAAATTTGTTTAAGCTTTTAATATCAAAAATCAATTTTTTTTGTAAATTAAATTTCAACAAGAACAAAAATGAAATGACAATAATTAAACAAATATTTTTCCAGTTCAAGAAAATTAAACAAAAATTGTAATAAAAAATGCGTGAAAACTATTTAAAAAATTTGGTTTTTTGTGTATTACTGAAATTTCGCGTAGGACGCAAAAAAGTAAGGTAAACGTTTGAGTACTTTGACAAGTTTAAACGGCACTCGTACATGTGAAAAAGTAATTTCCCATATGCGGAAGTCGGATTACTTGTTATACTTTATTTGAACCATGGCGAAATTAATAAGGTGAAGTCATTTTAACAGCTGATTGTTTTTTTTTTTTCATGGAAATTTAGCCCGAAGCTGTCAAACTCCATACAAAAAATCTTTCTCAAACTCGACGCTGTACATATGAAGCATGGATGCGAATAAGGGCGTAAAGACCACCTTTTCAAAATCGCGTTTTTTCGCATAATTATATTAAACTAACCTTTTTACATCTATTCATAAAAAATAAATTGAAAAATATAAATTTTTCGCTAATATAGATAGTTTTAAAAGCACGATTTTTAAATACTATTTATTTTTTTGGGTAAAAAATATTAGCAATTTAATGTATTTTTCTGTAAAAAATCGTATAAATTTTAATTCTAATTGCACCAAATTTGCAGAATGGTTGGAAAACATTTCAAATTTATTAATTTTTTAATTATATTGCAAAAAAGATTATTATTGAATGAATTATTTAAGTACGAAAGTGTGGACAAGAAGAAGGGCGTATATCCATAACTATAGTTATATTTTAAAAAATTATTATATCTTGTTATTTTAGGATTATTTTAGTTAAAGAGGTCCTATCCAATAGATGTGAGTTATATTTATGCATATATGTGAAAAAAGTAGGAAAAAATGCCGATTTTAAAGTTTTATGATGTTTTTATCGTCTCCTGTAAAATTTCCCAAATGGTTTATACGCCCTTATTCGGCTCCATGCTTCATATAAAAAAATATAAATATATAAAAAATTTCATGAATTCATCTATACAAGTATCTATGAGACCAATTAATAGCGATATTACGATCTACATCGACAGGGAAACTGTTATAAATACAAATAAATACAATTATTAGATCTATAGTAGTCAGACATTATCGCAGATAGTTCTCAACTAACAAGGCGCGTTTAATACATACTGGGTACCACGCCACTCTATTTGTTAAAATATAAAGTATACATATAAAATCGAATAGGATACATAATGAAATAATTCATCTCGATATATTAAAACAAAGAATCTATGGAGATAACATCACTCATCATCAATCACTGAACTTACATAGATATGTATGTATAAAAAGTTTGCAAACAAAGACGCAAAAATATAATAAAACAAGTAAGAGTGCTATATTCGGCTGTGCCGAATCTTATATATCCTTCACCATAGTGTATTTTAAACATAATTGATCTTACAGTCTAGTTAATAAAAACATTAAAAAAATTTGAGTCGATTTAAGCGGATAAGCTCCGGCTCGAATCCGGTCGACTTCGACCTCTGATTCATTGCTGGTAAACATTGACGAGATGAGATTTTGTTTTTGTTTATCGTAAAAAAAATTGTTTTAAAAAGCACTTGGAAAAAATTTGTGTTAGTTTTAAATTTCAAACTTACATTATTCGCATATAAAATTATTGTACAATAACTCACAATCTACTCTCATACAATTGAAAACGTTTTAAATACTTTTTTCTATTCATTAAAAAATATATTTGCAAAGCAAAAGGGAAAATTATTTTATTTTAACAAAAAATGCAAATCATATTTTTTTTGCTGTGTATACTTTGTATGTTTGGATTCCAATCATACAAAAAAATACACAGCTGAATAAAACCAAATACATCTACACACACACGTGTACATCTTTTTCTATATACAGTGTTATTGTTGCTTTTATAATAATTTTTTGATGAAATTTTCAGAGGTTGTCTCGGATTTTTGCTCATAACTCCGTTATTTACCGACCGATTTTGCTGATTTTAAATAGCGATCTTCTCGAAAGCATGTCTAATAGAATTATTGAAGATTCGGATCTCGCCGATATCTGGGGTCCTCTAAAAACTGATTTCAACAGACAGACGGACAGACAGACAGACGGACATGGCTTAATCGACTCCGCTATCTATAAGGATCCAGAATATATATACTTTATAGGGTCGGAAAATTATATTATAGAAATTACAAACGGAATGACAAACTTATATATACCCTTCTCACGAAGGTGAAGGGTATAATTAGAAAACACAAGACAAATTTTATCATATAAATATTAAATTAATAAATCTGGAAAGAGAATTAAATCTTTTATTAATGTTTTAAAATTTTATCGAAGCTGTAATGTTTGCGATTTTAAAATTCCCTGATCCATAAAAATATGTATATTCTGAGTCCTTATTAAAACGATCTAGTCATGCCCGTCAGTCGGTCTGCTGAAAACATCATCGAGACAAAATGAAAGTAGCTAGCGAGCTAAAATATTTTATATTGATGAAGTTTCGCCAAGCCTTCATATAAAATCACCTCAGAAAATTACTTTTACACTCATAACTGGCTAAAGGAATCATCTATAGCGGTAATATTTCATTAAATTTTGTAAGGATCGGTTCATAGTTGACCCTTCAATCCATATAAGGTCTCCTTCAAAAAATGACTTTAACGCTCATTACTAGCTTAAAAATCACATTATATAGATGAAATTCGACATGAATAAGGCTTGTGCGAAAAAAAACCTTACCAAATTCTATGCGGATCGGTCCAAAATTCCTCCATATATAGATGCCTTCAGAAAATTACTTTGACGCTTAAATAGGCAGTAAAACAATGAAATTTAACATAAACAAGATTTGTAAAATTCGTCTAGAATATGTGACGAGGATCTAGCTATAACGTAAAGTTCCTTTCAGGGAATAAGCGGTAATTATTACTAGCTTATAGGGTGATCGACTCGGTTTTTTAAACGGTTTTAAAGTTTACTTAAATTAAATTTCGAAGTAAATAATAAACCGGTTAACCTGTATAAACAAAAATCGTTCTACAAAATTTTACGCTCAACATTGGCTCAAAATAAAAAAAGAAATTTCACTACCCATTATGCGTTTTTAAAGTAAATTCATAAAGTATTTGGCACGTTTTAATAAAAGACTAACATATGAATTACCTTCATATTTCAACGATGAAGGATATCGTTTATCGGTGAAATATGCTAGGAAATAGATATATTAGTTGCTATTAAATGGCGGTGCAGCAACTAATATATGAATTTACTTCAAATGGATGCGGTAGGAGTTTATAAATTTACAATTTAAAAAAAAGTTTTTATCACTCCATGTTTTCAACAATTGTGCACACAAACTTTAGTAACAACTAGCATATTTCAAGTACGAATGCTAAGAAAGGCTCTTGGATTTTTATATGCGGCAATAATGTTATATATTAACAAGTAAGAAGTTATAGTCGGATGAGGCTGACCATATAATACCCTACACCTACACCTGTATACGAATAAAATGTGATTTAGTTTTCATAATAAACCATTGTACCTTTTCTCAGATATACTTAAGCCATTTATTGTTTAATAAAACTGTGGATATTTAAGTAAAATTTTGATGGGAGTTTTTTATAGGTGCTATAGTTTTGCAGCTTTTTGTCGAGATTAAACATAATTATGAACTTAAACTTATGGGGTCTAGGTGAATTAATGGACACAGTGGGGCAGAATGGAAATTTTTTGGAAATAAAATGGCATTTCTAAACGGCTGATCCGATCGGGATAAAATTTGGCGTGAGCGTAGCCAAGGAGTATTCGAGTTTAAGTTTTGAAGATGAACCCCGCAGATGCCCCAGGGACGGAGCTGTGGCGGCTGAAAGTAGGGTACCTACGACATGTAAAATTTTTAAACTCGTGCCATTTTCTTGTTTTTCACCCAAATACCAAATTTTTATATTTTCTGAAAGCGCTCGATGAGATCTTGAAAAAACATGCTTGGACATACTACTTATCTCTTATAATATCCGAGTAATAGGCATTTAAAAATTTAGTGATACAAAATTTACCATACCTTGGTCCGCCTTTTTTTGAATACCGGGCGTAATTTTGGACCAAATATACAAAAAATTTCAGATCAATATCATTTACAGATCCAAAAATATACGTTTTTTAATTTAAAAATTCCAAAAATTTTAGATTTTTGCCGTTTTTTGCCCAAAATGTGTCTTAACTCTTTTATTAATAAAATAAAATTTTCTTTAAGAACATATAACAATTTTATAGTTTTCTAAAAGGTATCTTTACGCAGAACGCTTTGGCGTAAAAAACTTGTCCTATTTTTTGAAAATGTTGCCACTGCGTTTTTCCAAATATGACCTATTTTTTATCAAAACTTCAACTTTGGGCAACATGTTCTAAAATCCCAAAGCTGGGATCAGAAAACTGAAAGCAGTTTTGGAAACCTCAATATGTTTTCTATTTACTCCAAAAGTATTTTCCCAGCCCTGAAAGAAATGTGGACCCTATGGGCAAAAATGTAAAAAATCCCATTTTTGGGATTTTCATTCCTATTTTTGGGAATTGCGGGATGCCCTTTGACCTTTTCAATTTTTTTTTGCATTTTCTTATTTGAAATGACAAATTTAACAAGCGTTGAAGATTTCATTGAGTTTTGTTCATAAATAAAGATTTTGTCATATATTACATATTTGTTTAATTTCTAAAACTATGATTTATATCAAAATTTTAATAGGGTCGCAGATAGCTACAACAATTTAGTCCATATTTATCCCTTAATATCTTTTTTTAGTTAGAGATGGAAATTCTCGGCCCTTTACAAAAAAATTTCAAGCCAATTGAGTCCATTTGGTCCAAAATTACGCCCGGTATTCAAAAAAAAGGCGGACCAAGGTATGGTAAATTTTGTATCACAAAATTTTTAAATGCCTATAACTCGGATATTATAAGAGATAAGTAGTATGTCCAAGCATGTTTTTTCAAGATCTCATCGAGCGCTTTCAGAAAATATATAATTTGGTATTTGGGTGAAAAACAAAAAAATGGCACGAGTTTAAAAATTTTACATGTCGTAGGTACCCTACTTTGAGCCGCCACAGCTCCGTCCCTGGGGCATCTGCTGGGTTCATCTTCAAAACTTAAACTCGAATACTCCTTGGCTACGCTCACGCCAAATTTTATCCCCATCGGATCAGCCGTTTAGAAATGCCAGATTTATTTCCAAAAAATTTCCATTCTGCCCCACTGTGCGTTGTTAACTATTTTCAATATTCTTCGTCCACAGTAACATAAAATATCATGTGCCAAATTTCCAAAATTGCTTCCTGTAGTTTGATTACAAGGTTTACAAGCTCTATTCGGAGGTTCAGCTGTATGTGGGCTAGGTGAAATTATGGACCGATCTTAACCATTTACAACGTTTACAAGCCCTATTCGAGGGTACAGTTGTATGGACCAGGTGAAATGATGGACCGATCTTAACCATTTTCAATAGGGTTCGTCCCTGGGGCAATATAATATCATGTACCAAATTTCATTGAATTGTCTTCAAAATGACGTAGGGCGGACATAGAAAATGATTCTGAGCCGATTGGTATACTTTAAGGTGGGAATAGCACCAATATTATTGTGCGTTACAAACATCAGAACAAACCCAATACCCAGCAGTTCGACAAAGAGTCAATGCATAGGAAGAAGACAGTAATTTCCACTAATAGTTACCCACCTGGATGATCGTAATTCGTATGTTTTGGGTCATTCGTCACGAATGTACCCTTTGTAATCGAGAATGAAGACAGTCGTCACTTTAGTGTCCCCTTTGTAAGCGGGAGCGGAGACAGTCGTCTCTTTACTGTCCTCAAGTAACCTAGAGATTATACTCTTAAAAGTTGTTTTTTTTTTGTTGTACTTCCGAAAGTAGTTATTTTACCTATCTTTTGGATAAATGATTATTACTTTCTACTAATATGCCACCATCTGGTTGACTCAAAATTATAACTTTTGGGTCAATCGTCACATTATTGTCCCATAGTATTCTGGAGAGTATACACTTGAAATTTTTAGCTCCATTAATATCTTACCACCTGGCTGACTCCAATTCGTATGTTTTTGGTCCTTCGTCACAAATAAACTCTTTGTAATCGAGAATGAAGACAGTCGTCACTTTAATGTCCCCTTTGTAAGCGAGAGCGGAGGCAATCGTCTCTTTACTGTCTCTTTGTAGGGTGTAGAGTGACGATTGACTTCCTCTTATGACAAGCCTATGTTAAATTAAACATTTAATTGCGTTCAGAAAAGGACAATTATGTGTTTTTCACGATTTTGCAGAATGTGATTTTTCAGATTCACAACGATTACCTTAACTGAATTTTCAATATTTTATATATGATTATTGTAAAATTTAACAAAGCTTTCTCTACTGATAGTTTAACAATTGAACATATCATTTGGGGCCTGTTAAAAAATTATTGTTGAAAAAACTTTACAACTGTAACTGTAATTATGCATTGTAAACTTGTTTCGCTTTAACCGAGATGTATAGTGGTCAGTGTTTCCATAAAACAAAGTTTTATTCATTATATCTAAGTTAAAAACCTCATCCTAATGATAATAAATATTATATTTGCTCTTTTTACCTGCACATCAATAACTGTTGCCATATCCACGTACGCAAGTGTCATGATCAAATTGGACGTTTATTTATTTTATGATGATGTCCATTATTTGTTCGAATCTTTTGAATCGTTAACACTAGTAGCATAAAATTTGGTAACTATTCTTACTTCTTATCAAATAGGTTTAATTTATTTTTTATCACTTTACATCTATTAATATTTTTATTTGCAGACATACAAATATTCATAATCATGTAATTTATTGAATTTTTAAAAAAACTTTAAAATAATAAAATTGTGTTATTTCTTCCGTATTTAATATTAAACCGACATTTGTATATCTTCAGTCAATAGCGGCAAAATAAATTTAGCGAATGTGTGTGTTTAAGAATTGACAGTTTCAATGATAAAACATCGTTGATAGCTCAACAAGAACTAAACATTGACTGAATGTGTTTGCCATCTAACACCAACGACAGAAAGAACATTACGAGCAGCAACATTAGCACAAACTTGTACAACAACAATAGAAAAAAAGGAACCCAATATAAAAGAAAATAACAAAACAAAATAAAAAACACATGCAAACATCCCATAGTTGGTCTAGCTAATGTAAATCAAACGTACAGAAGAGCGTCAAGCGACGACGAGATTCGATCTCACGGAGGTCTCACAGCGCGTATTTGTGCCAGCAACTGTTCCAGGAAACTTAAACAACGTGTGCTCGCTCATCTTATTTTTGCACGACCAAAATTTGTGCAAACATTTTTCTATGTTTTAATATTGTTTCTTATATTTTTGTTTTGTTTATTATACATTAATATATGTACATACATATACAATATGTGAATGATTTAATTTGAATTTATTTACAAACAATTGTTTATTTATATGTATGTATGTGTTTGCATTTATGTGAAGCAAACCCTAAAAAATGAATTGATGCCAACAGTTATAATTATAACGGCTTGCAGAAATGAAATGCCTTCAGCTACTTCGGTAGCTATACGATTGGTGGTTGCAAACACGATTTATTAATTTAAAAAAATGGAGACATTAGTGTTTCCATACTGTACGTTTAATACAATTATGTACATATACATTTTTTGCGAGTATATATATATATATATATATATATAATATATATATATATATATATATATATATATATATATATATATATATATATATATATATATATATATATATATATATATATATATATATATATATATATATATGTATTTATGTACATACATATTAGTGATTAGATGATATTTAGTGTATATGTAGGTATGCTAATAAATGTCCTTGTAGCGTTACACTTTGCCGATGCCTCTTTTTTGAATGTCCATACAAATTACTCAGCATTTTAATTATCCCAGTCTTGCACAAAAAATCATTTACTATGATGAAAAAACGCTTTTCTCTACTTATTTATTGGCATTTTAACGAATTATTTTAACATGGTGATAACATTGATAACTTTCCACGCTCGCTTACTAATAGGAAGTAAGTTCGTTTGTCGCAGAATAATATTGCTTACTCAGAATACGAACCTGCGTCTCTTGTTCTTTTGATCACAACATAACCGCATTTAATAATAGTTTTCACACATAAAAACTATTTTCTTTCCATTTGTGAAAAACAATTGCTTGTGCGAAATGTGCAAAAAAAAACAGCAAAACTCAAAATAAAGTACTTTCGTATCTGATTGTATGTAAGTCATAATAATAATAATTAATAATAAAGCAAAAAAAGTGCATCCAAAAAAAGCGAAAAAGAAGTAGAATTTACTCCATGGAAGTACTAAAAAAGAGCTGAAGAAGTTATGATATTAACACATATTGAAGGATACTAGAAATAATTTGACTTAAATAATATTAACATTTTGAAGTGGTGATAACTGTTATTCTTTAGGAAATATCTTGTTTTATTTTTGCTGGAAAGTACTTAATAGAAATACAGACTATTAAGTAAACGTTTAAAAGTAATTGGTTATATAAGTACAAGTCATTGAACAGTTTTTATTAGGATTTTTCCATTGTTTATTTATTTATTTATTTCATAAATCAAATATCGTACGAAAATTTTGTTTTATAAACCAAGTAAGAAAGTATAGTCGGGCGTGGCAGCCATATCATTCCCTACATCAGTTATGAATATTAAATGAGATTTATTCTTCACAATAAAGCATTTATCTTTAATATTACATTGTTCCGATACATTTAAGGAATTTATGGATGAAAAACTAATTTTCTGAAAAGAGGCTTTATATGGGGGCTATGGGCAAATATGGACCAAGCCCAATAAAATTTTGTGAATGTATTTATATTTACATAATATTTTATTGTGCTGAATTTCATCGTGATATTTGTGTTTATAAGTTATTTTTGGATATTTAAGTAATTTTCTGCAGGGTACTTTGTTTGGGATTTAGGGTCAAATGGGGCCTAATCTTTATGAAATTTGGCAGGGTCATCAAGACTTCTATAAAACTTAGTTGCGATGCATTTTATCGATATACCTGTATATTTAACATAATTATGAGCTCAGAAGCCCTTTTCGGGGGTTCTGTTCTATGGGGGCTAGGTGAAATAATGGACTGATTTCAACCATTTTCAATAGGCTTCATCCTTAGGCCAAAAAAACCTGTGTGCATAATTTCATCAAATTATCTTGAAAATTGCCGACAGACAGACGGACATAGCTTAATCGACTCAGAAAACGATTCTAAACCGATTGGTATTCTTTAAGGTGGGTATAGGTCGAATATTTTTGTATGTGACAAATTAAATGTTGTTATAAATAAGGGGGTAAACAGTAATCCATACAGTAAACCATACTCCATACAATTTTACCAATTTGTGCTGCAGATCTTGGCTATATACTGTTTAATATTTATAATGAAATATTTGCAGTATATACACGCAGAGAAAAAGCATGATTGTGGTAATCATGTTTTAAGAGCAACATAGAATGGTTAATTATGATTGTAGTCTAAATATATTATGGTTATTGTAACAATTTTAAAATATCATATTATGATTAAAATGAGCTAAAATATTTAATCATAATATTTTTTATTTACATGTTATACATGATTATAATATGATCCAATGTGATCAAAATGTCGTTAAAAATATATATCGAAATCAGATTTATTTTAAACTGAACCAGTAGAATTACAGTTTTTGAAAAAGTAAAAATCTACATTAAACGACACGAATGACAAATTTCAATTTGATTCGCAAAAACATAACTACATTATTCTACGCAAAGTGAAATACTTATACATATAATGTTATAAACCAAATGAGAATTATTTCAACTCTTTTTCGCACACACAGAAAATAATATGCGTGAGGTGTATGGCTAAAGTTGTTTTGTTGTTGTATCAACAGACATAGAACAACAAAACATATAATGGTTATTTATGACAACATAACATACAATTGTTATATAATATATAGTTACATTACATATAATGGTTATTTGTAAGTTTAAATGTTTGTTAGTAACACAATATGTTTTCATCGTTACCATTACTTAGTTATTGAAAAAATTATTATTTTTCAATGAATCATAATCAAATTTATAATTACCATGAACATGAAAATTATTACAGTAACAACAATATTGTTTAAATAAAATTAAAATAACAATTATATGTTTTTAATAAGAATATATTGTTACAGTGAACATAGTTTAGTTATAGTATATATATATATATATATATATATATATATATATATATATATATATATATATATATATAATATATATATATATATATATATATTATATATATATTATATATATATATATATATATATATATATATATATATATATATATATATATATATATATATATATATATATATATATATATATATATTTGTGAAATTTCTACAAATTTCCCTGCCTATAATGTATTCATATACATATACTCTGTATCAAACAAACACCGAATATGCTTTTGGGAATTTTACCATTTAAAATCAACAAAATCGGTCCATAAATAAAAAAATATTTTTCGGATGCTACGTTCCACATGCATTATGTATGATTTTAAAGGCCTTTCTTTTGTTGTGTTTTCAATAGTATTCAGTTTCACTGATCCCATACAATGAGTGCCCTGGTAGGCTAGTAGGCATCTCGACACCATGGTTGGTAAATTACGTGAGACATACATACATACATACATACATAAATACATACATACATACATACATACATACATACATACATACATACATACATACATACATACATACATACATACATACATACATACATACATAACTTGAAATTGTCTTGTAATGGACAAATCACAGATAATAATCAGTGCATCTTTCAATTCAATATGAAATCTCAAGTGTTTTCTTATTTATGTTCAATTCCGTTTTAAGTAAATTATTACACAATACTAACTAAAGGTATCGGTAATACACATACATATTACGATTTAAAGTTTTGGCAGCAAACATATTTTTTCCTTTTTATAGTGCTTCTATGTGTACAAGTTTATTTTAATCTAAAGGGTTGTTCTCAAAAATACTACAAAAATATACCTAATATAAATAAAAGAAATCTCAATATTTTTTTAAAAGAAGCAACAACTGCTGTCGTTAATGTTATCGAAAAACCATTTTAGTATCCGGTAAATTTGTTTTGTTAAAAATTCACATCTTCGAGGACAATGTATCACATTTTCAATGGCCTTTTGCACACCAGAGATGTTGATGAGCTTAGTTATCAGTGTTTAATGTTGCGATTATTACAACTATTACTACACCAACTTGCAGATACAAGATATCTCTAAGTATGCTAATATTCAATAAGTACACATTTCCATATTTATTATGAATTGAGAGTCATCTATTCCTTTTGATTTCATACAAATATGTCCTTGTGTGTTTAGTTTTATTGTAGTGTGTATGTATATACACAATCACCTGAATCATTTGATTCTTGAAAAAAAACATAGATGCAGTATTTGTTTTTCAATATAAAAAAGGCTGAATTGAGCTTAAATGATATTTGTAGTATGCAGGTTTGAGTAATAGAATTTTTGTACTAAAAACATATATATGAATGTATCTACACATTTAAAAAGACGACAATAAATATGTATGAATGTATACTTATTTTTGAGAATATTTTTTCAGTTTATTGTTGCCGAAGGGATTGACATTAATTTGACATAAACGCTTGCATTTAGTGGCGCAACATCATTTAAAGACAACAAGTTTATTATTATTATTATTGTTGTTATTATTATTACTGCTTGTGTCCACTATAGGTATGCATTGTAATCCGAATATGGTGCGTTTGTAACAAGTGAAAACCATTAAGGAATATAAAAAGTCGTTAACCAGACCAAATAAATACTAGAATGTATGTATGAATAACACTACATGCAGATTCACAGATTAAACTGCAACATAATGTACAACAATTGAAAAGTGTTGACATTTGTTGATTTCTTTGTTATTTATGTATCTATGTAGTATGTATGTAGTATTATTTATGTATATGTTTTAAAATTTTTTTTTTTTAATTTGTTGAGCAAAAAATTTTTTATTTTTTACTTTTGATTTTTATGAAATTTTTAGAATAACTTTTAATAATGCCTCGAATCAGGACTTGTATTTTTTGTTTTTAGTTGTATACAAATCTACACAATTTATAATTTTAGGTTTGTATTAGAAATTACAATTTCTATTATTAATGTAGGTAACACATTTTCCCATGTAAGACATGGAAAAACGTCGGGACATGAAACTCCGTTTTGTCATTATACATTATATAAAAAATGAAGCTTGAGTTAGACCCCTCAAAATGTTCGCTGTTATGTTGTCCGTTAGTGAGCTGGACAGCTTGAAGAAAAAATCGTCTTGAGGATGTAATTTTTCATGTTAAATATTTTACCCAGTTTCAAAAAAGCTTTGTTTTGTTTTATGATGGTTTCTAAAACATTTCTAGTCTATAGATGGAAGTTCGAGATCTAGACCGGTTACAAAAAAGTCACTTTATAGTTTTTTTTAATTTTACAGGTTTTTATAAACAAAATATACAATATGTGGTATCATTTGAAAGGTTTTTATAATGGTATGCAAAAGTTTTAAAATTGTCCACACATTTTATTTAAGTATATTAATGAAAACCCTAACAATTTAAAATTTTTTGGAATATGACGTTTATGAGCATATGGTTTATGATAAAATACGTCATTGCGGGCGACGCGGCTTTAAAACGCCTTTCAAATGATAGCAAATATTGAATACAGTCAATCAACGAAGTTTTTTGCCTACATTTTTTAAAGAGAATTTAGTTTTTTATTCGTAAATAAAATTAATAAAAAACAGGTAAAAAGTAAATTTATTTTTTCCAAATAAAAATAGAGATTGTGTAAAATGGGGAAAATGAAAAAAAAAACTGTAAAGTTATTTGCATTAAAAATTTTTAGAGGAAAATAATGAGGCAACTTCAATATAAAATTTTTGTTTATATGTTTAGAACAAGTGTAAATCCATGAAATATAATTATGAGATGTTTAAAAAAATATAATTGATGAAATGACCCAAAGAATTATTACCCAGCAAAATCTTTACATACCTACATAATATTGGATAAATGTGTAAGTAAGAGTAACTAACTTTTTTGGTGAATGACTACTTATTTTTGTTCGACGATGACCAAAAAATAACTAGTTACAAACAAAAGCAATATCTTTCAGCTAATACATACACTTATATATATTTAGAACCCAAATCAAGAATAACTATCCAGATTCAAATACGCCTACTGTATTTTATTCATAAAATAAAAAATTCAAGATTTCAGCATGTAATAGTTTTATAGTGGTATACGGTGATGTCTCCATACTTAGAGTGGCTAGGATGGTACTTAGTGTTAGCTTTATTGAATAAGAATCAATATTATACAATTCTAAATAAAATTCACACAGTACTTCCTAAATATATAGGGTTTCCGTAATGTAGTAACAAAAACACGTTTCTGCTTTTCACACAGAGTGAGTCGGTCTAATGTACATACATGAATAGCATTTAGAAATTACAACATTAATGTTTATTTTTCGAAACATAATTCTAAAAATTATAGCCGACAATCCTAATATATATTATAAATCTCTTTGTAAGTCTGTTCGTTTGTCAATCATGCCTAAACGGCCGGACCGATTTTTTTTCAAATTTGGAACAATGATAGATCTATTCTTGGAGAGTGTTATAGACTATATTTTTGTCAGAACTTGGACTAGGATGGGGCAAAAAGGGTGGTAAAATGGTGAAAAACGGGCAAAATGAGTACTTTTGATAGTAAATGATGATTTTGACTATCATTAAGCAATAGCATTTTCGATTAAACTACTTAATTTGTTAGAAATATATATTAGCAAAGTGCCGTTACAAAATTGGACCGGAAGGGGACAAAATCCGAAATGGCGAAAATCCGACAAAATTAGTACTTTTGTGCTTTAAGGACGATTTTTTTCTATTCTTAATCCAAAATATTATAAACTTAGATATTGAGAGTCTCACATATATGTCCATATATTTAGAAACCCCAGTCTTAGGGGAAAAAACTGTTAAAAATAGGAAATCTGTATTTGCTGCACACAGAAAAAAGATCGATAGGAAATCGGTTTCCATAATAAATATTTAGTAAAGTTAACTAAAATTCCATTGCCGCTATTAAAAAACTATACATATAAGTGATTTTCTACATTTAGAACTGAAAATCCATGATTGTAATCAAATTATGGTTTTAACAATTTCCAAATTATTATATTAACCAATTTAGTCTTTCATATAATTCTTTTTATAAATTCGGTAAATACAACCGAATTAAATTTAGCATTCAAATGTAATTATTTCAAATATTAGTATTTGTAACCGAAAAAAGAGTTAAAGCTACAAATTTTTAGTTAAATAAACATTATTCTGTCATCACAACCAATTATCAGTTGAAAAAGTTAAACAGTCTAAATAAATTCGAAATTCTCAACCGATTATTTGGTAGTTTTTGTTGACGTCTACAAAAATATTTACTAAAAAAAATGGTTATAATATTTGTAATATTTAAAAAGATAAATAGAATTGCTGTTGCGGCTTGATGTTTAATGTTACAGGCGAATAAAATTGAAAATGGTAATGTTTAATCAAAAATCCATTTTGTAGCTGCTTTTAAAAGATTTATTTGAGTTTGCAGGAATAAATGCAAGTAATTAAAATCTACAAGAAATGCAAACCGTTCAACGTAGAATATTTCTCCAAAAACTGAAAGGAAAGTCGCTTCAACCAAAAAGTCAAACATGTACATAATATTCCCCTAAACGAGATGCGAGAAGTATTTAAAATGTGTGTATCGTCTACATTTTTACGTGTTTTTTGAATTTGATTGCTTATAAATAAAATCCACAAATAAAGGCATTATAATTAATATTTCAGTTGTAAATACTAATAGTTCCAATTCTTATTAACGAATTATTTTTTTAAAATAATTCGGAGTTTCATGTATTCGAAAATACTAATCGAATTTTACAGTTACTGCAATAGAATTATGTGGTAGTTGTTAGAACCGACTAAATTCGATTGGAAACAAATTCGGTTACTGCAACGAATCTGTTTTCTCTGTGTGCGTAAAGGGACTCAATGAATGCATATTTTCAGAGAAACTACTTCAATTAATAAATAAAACAAATAAATAAACGTAAAAATAGTTGGGCATATCCGACCATATGATGCCCTACAACAATTTTTATATTAATAAAACATTTAAATTAATTTTTACCTTAATTAGGAAATATTTTAAAAATTTATTGCCAAAAACGGAATTTTCTAAAAGAGGGTTATATGAGGGCATATCCTTATAAACTCTGACGGGAGAATGCTTAAGTATAATTTTAAGAAACCACTTAAAACCCCGGGCAACGGCGGGTACAAAAATCTAGTTTTCCATAATTTAGTAATTCAAATGTCAAATAACTTATACATATTTACATTGTATATCGAAGTTAACAAGATTTCACAATCCTTTCCGATGCAAAGGAAAAACGTTCCGAAATATATACGTATATTCCCTTTTTATTAGATTACTAAATTTGCATTATTTACGTGTCTAATTATGAATACAAATCGTTCATTTACAATAAGACTCGCATAACTCAATAAATATTAGTTTACTATTTATTAAATAAATTTAAAAAATAATGCATTTGTAATTAATTCGTTTCCATTGTAAATTTATAATAACTTCTCAAAATATTCTTGTAAACATTATATTTAGTTTTGAACTTAAGAACAAAACCACATCTTATATCGAATATTGTAGACATTTTTGATAAAATTTTATGAAATGCGCATATTAAAAACACGAAATTTGGGTTATATCAGTCTTAAAGTAAAGGAGCGATATATTAAATAGGTACAACACGCATAAATATGAACATATACATATGTACATAAATGTGTTTGTAAATAAATGCTATAAGCAGATCAACAATAGGTTCATAATTGTTTTTCTATTAAAAAAGCTTGTCTATTGGAATACAAAATTCTAAACGTGGCTTAATCAAGTGGTACGCAAGCACTGGCACAACTTGATTGTGGCTTACAAATTCAAATAATTTTGATTGATTACTTTGGATTATCTTGTCATTTACCAACATCAAATAAAATATTTATCAAACCAGAAACTGGTTCCATGAGGTATAAATTGTTTTTGTTTTAGTATCTTTAGGTTTTACATGTTAGACGCTTAGATTTTGTGTTGCTTATTTTATTATTAGTTTGTTTGGCTTAGAGTTTTTTCTAATTTTTTTCCCTCAAATTATGATGAAGAAACAAAAATAAATGAAAAAATGTTAATACCATGAATTTATAGGTTCGTAGTAACGTATTCGTATATAATTACTCTACACGGTAGTATCACATATCAGCCAAATCGACAATTTGTTTTATTTGATTCTTTGCTGATCGGTAGTGTGGTGCGTTTAAATTTTTCTCAATTTGAAATTCACATACAATATACATACATATTATGTATACATACTTAATATAACTATACTAAGGTACATACAATGTTGGTATGTCTATTATGATTTTGTTTGTAAAATAATTTTGTATTATTATAGTATGTATGTATTGTGAAAATAAACAAAAATGTTTATTAATATCAAATATTCGATATTTTGACCCTACCACTCGATTGATTGTTTTTTTTTTGTATATTAAATTGACTATGAGCTATATGTATAATTTTTTTTATTTGGGTTTTTAGACACTTGAACACTTCGACTTCTGTTAACATTGTAAAATAATCTAAATAATGTATTTTTAGCTTTTTAAACCGAATTTGATATCTGTTTTTTCTCTATTAGCCACAATGGCATTAAATATTTAGTTCATATGTTAAGGACATTTTATATAATTATAAAAATATATTCGATGACATCAAACATTAAAAATACGCGTCTTTATTATATATTTTAGCAAAGTGTCATCTAAATCGGTTAAAAAAAATTTAAATATGGATTCATGAAATCTTCCTTAAATAAAATTCGAAAATATTTGAAACCGATTGGTTTAGGTTTTTAAATATTCTAATAAAAACTCACATATAATAATAATAATAATAATAATAATTTTATAAATATAGGAAATTTTGTATCTAATTTATATGCGACATGCCAATTTTTCTCTAAATGTTACCATGAATGTCAAAGTTATACATGTAAAAGATTTTAGCACTTATAGTTTCTTAGATCCAAGAAAGATATTAAGAGATTATAAGGATGTTAAAGTTTTTCGTGCCGAGTTTTAAGATTAAACCCTAACGTTTTAAACTTTTTAAATTTAATTCATAATTAATTCTTCTAATCTTCATCTTATTGACACTAAAGTGTCCCCTATAAAATTTGAGAACTATAACTGTTATATTTTCTCAGATATACTGATTTAATATTTCCTTATTTTGGAAGGTGCTACAGGTTCTGAGATATCCAACTTTTCTTACTTATTCTGCATGTGCGCGTGGCTCCTCGCCTATATATAGATAAATATAACCGAATAAGTTCTGTTTATGAAAGTTTAAATTCAAATAAGTCTCCTAAACTGCAAAAGGGCGTAACAACACTTCTGAAAAAATCGGAGTTTTTCACATTAGATTTTTAACATGCATTTTGATATAGTAGACAATTTTCAATCAAAAAGTCGATTTTAAGGGGGTTATTTTGTAAATCCCTTCCCCTCACTTAATTTTTCATACAAATTGTTTTTTTATTTTCAAAAATTTGTATGAACAAATTTTCAACGTAAAGTGAAGTGTTTTAGGGCTTCTTGCATTTCAGGTGACGATCGATAATTGTGCAATAATTTGTTAAAACATTTTCGATTTAAAACAATCATTTTAAAAGTTCTAATACGCAAATGTAGGAACAAAATAGTGAAAATCAAGGGAATTTTTTAAATCGCACTTATTTTTCTTAGCATGGATGCTTTTTTTATAAAACTTCGATAGTTAACATCAAAATATTTATCTAATCTAATACAATATATTGAGAATCGCATTGTTTGCAAAGAACCTAATAATTTTGTATATTATTATTATATTTTAAGATTTGTTTTCAGTAAAATATTTTATTAATCTAATCAATCAGATTAAATATTAATTTTTTAAAAAAATTATAAATATAAATAAGGGTGTCAGGTGTAAATATGAATTTCATTTAATTTTATTGTATACGTAAAACCTTATAAAATTTTCAATTCTATTGTTAGGAATGAATATGCCGAAATTTAAAATTTATATACTGGTCAATACTCCCGTAATTCAATTTTAGTTCTTTAAAAAACTTATAAAAATATCTAAAAAAAATAGAAAAAATCATTATATCCAAACTGAAAAAAGTGGTCGAACTACTCTACATGATATATTCAAATACACATGAGTAGTCAGTCACTCATTACACACAATGTTTATTTAACCATACATATGTACATACGTTAATAGATGTATCTCCGTGCAAGTTATTTTATTGTATTTCACCAAATCTATATAAATCCAGGTAAATGTACATTCTTGAAAAACATAAGAAATTTTATCCACTTACCAATAATTATAAATTGTCATTAATAGTACTTTGACTTTAAATTATGAACATTTTTTTTTACAGAATTTGAATTAAATTTTTTTACCAGTTTAACAAATTCAAAATATACCTACAAATATATCTACTATATTAGAACAATATTTTTAATATAATAAAACATACTTATGTATGTACAATGTACATTGTACATACATATGTATGTATTTCACATTTCTAGAGTGTCTATTGCAAATGCGTTAACCCTATATTCATAAATGCTTAATAAAGTTGTTGATGATTTACTGTAGGAATTTTGTATGGAAAATATGCTTAATAATCCTAATATAATTTTTTAATATCTTTTTCATTACGGGGGTTTAGATTAATAAATTAAAATTAGATTAAGTGTTTTTATTTAAATGATTATATTCAAATGGCAAGTTAATTAAACGTGTTTTCTTTATTTATTATTATTATTTAAGTTTTCAGAATGCAAATAGTATAATACAAGTAAATCTAAATATAAAATGTAAAACACAACGCAGGAAATTTTAATATTTGCTATGTGAAAACGAGCAATCGTTACATCCCTCGTAGAAACTTAAGAAATCTTTATTATATAATACAAACAAATGTAGCAATCATCACAAATTTTTATGTTTTTGGTCAATTCTCATGATGTTGAAGTCACAGATTTTTCGTTCTACAGATCCTACAATAGCAAAAACAGGCAAAACAAAAAAATCTCAAAAACGGTTGTAAAATTTAATATGAAGCATTTTATCTAAAAATATGTTCATATGTAATTACGTATATATGTATGTATAATGTCTGTGTACATAAGTACATAGTTATATATACGTTTTGCAAACTTGTTTAATTTGTCACTAAACTGAAATTTTAACTCAGTACCATACTATTTATAGTACTTTATTGTACTCTATAAATTTGTTGAATCAATACTAATGTTGTTCTGTATGTATGTACATTAGTATGGATTCAAAATAGAAGTTGCTGTTGCTTTTGGTAAAAAATAGTTCACTCTAATATTTGGTCAGCTATGTATGTATATCAAAGGATAATAAGATATTTTTAAGTTTTCATGATTTTTTTCATATTTATTCCTAAGGAAACTCATCTTATTGTATTATAAGATAGGTCCTTGACGCATGTTTTTGTGCAACTAATCGAATTTTTGAAAAATTTACAGTTTTTACATTTAAACTCAACATAATTTCATACAAATTATTGAAATTAAAATATATAATAATATTTAAATTAAATATAAAAAATTTAATATAGATAGATACTAAAGCATTGAAAACAATGTACATAACGTACATCAAACACTTTTTGTATTATAAACCGCTGTAACTATAGCTTCTGTACGAAATTGCCTTCCCGAAATGATTTTAACGTTTATTATATAAACTAGCAAAGCACACCGTGTGCTTCGCTAACCCAATCGAATTTAAATACATAATAATCCAAAAAATTATTTATTTAGTTACTAAATTATAACATTTTTCTTAAAGGTTTATTATAACTTCTCTTGATGAGTATATATTTTATGTCCTATTTATTTCTTAATGCTAAAATTTAATATATACTTTTATTCCCGAAAAAATAATTCTTTTTCTAATGCAATACAATATTTTTTGTTCTACCCTCTAGTATAAATAAAAAAACCACTTAACGATTTTGAAAATTCTAAACACAATAGTTTCCAGATTAACAATATGTTACATATGAGAGATGCCAAGCAAATTATTGCAAGTTTCCAATTTCCATTTATCTATGAAAAAATTATGAATGTGAAAGTTATTCATATAAAATTTTAAGATTCTAGCTTTAATAGTTTCTTAGATATAAGATTTTTTTCTATTTAATTCACATATGCAAAACAAGCGTGAAGAGCTGTTTTAAAGGAAATTACCAACATTATTTTTAACCAAGTATAAATTAATACAAAATTACTCATGATATGTATATACAAGAGGGTTGCAAATTGGGCAAATGTGTTCCAAGTTAAAAGTATTTACCATCACTGATGTAAAATAAATTACAAAGTTCAAAAATTTGTAAATAGATGGCACTAATGATAAGCACGGTTCTAAACCATGTACAAGCGAAGCTAGAACAACATTGCCACAACATAAAAAACACACAATGGTACGGGTTTCAGTGTTGCCAACATTGGTCAAGCAAAACGCGCGCAAAAAAATTAAAAAGGGGTAAAAAAGCGTAATTTTCTAACTGAAAATGGGTAAAAAAGCACTAACGTTTTT
>NC_060953.1:21193405-21196040 GCF_022045245.1 Lucilia cuprina | reverse complement strand
AAATTCAACATCTGACGAGTGGAGTGGTCCGGTCAAAACGGGGTCTCTTTGATTCTACTTGACAGTTCGCGTGTAGTGAACTACCACGTAAACCAACCAACCATGTTAATAGATTTTTAAGGATAAGAATTTTAAAAGACATTTTTGACATATTTATTCCCAACTCTTCTTGTTGGCTTGAAACCAAATTTGAATGATATTGGGTTAATTTCCAGATATTGGGTTAATTTTATTTTTTGTTTTTATTATTTTAAATATCGGACCATATATTATAAATTCCTGTAATTTAAGAAAATATAGCAAACAAATAAATACTATTTCGACATGTTTTAATGAGAATTATCAAATATTGCTAAATTTGACCTTTGATCTCCAAATCTTATATTTATATATAAATTCAGAGACATATTTTATATAATCTGAGAGATAAAATTCCGTAAATATTTTGTTTTAAATGGATAACAGTAAAGAATTGGCACATATTTTCTAAACTATTACAAAAAAATTAGTTTTTCGCGAAATTCTCAGAATTCAAATCGCAGGTCATAGCTAAGAACGATATTCGTTATATGCTCCTACCGCATTCACGTATTTGGAGACAAAGTCTGTTGTAACCCTTTTGACTTAAAGTAACAAGAATTATGTATAAAATATAAATTATGTTAGCTTTTTGTCCAAAAAAATGAGATTCTTTAAATGTTTGAGCTACGAGCGCCATATATACATATATAGTTCGTGAATATTTTCAAACGCTTATAAGGATATTAATGTAAGATATGAAATATGTGAATAAAATTGTGTTGTTTTTAATTCATAATATTTCATAAAATGTAATTCATATCTTACATCAAAATCTTTATTAGCGTTTGAAAATATTGGCAAAAAATGTATATCTGGAAAACTTTATAGTAGGTTAAGTGGGTTTTTTTATTTATATTGCTTTAAGGGTAGCTAAGCTCACTGGGTATAGCTAGTATCTTTATATTAAATGTTGTTTATCGTATTGTAAATGTTATTGTATAGTTTTTAGTTTTTGAGTTTTTTAATATTTAGTCTGTGATTAGGTTTATGAATGAATTTTACTACTTTTTTAAATTATACAAAGTATACATTCACTGGATATATTTAAAACTTACGTTCCTATAGATATTGCAAAGTGATAGAGGATACACGTTGAATGTTTCCACAAGAAAGACCTATTTTGTCCGCAGATAAAGCATTCAAGTGAAAAACATAATAAACAAAAATCGATTATCGTTGCTTAAGATTTCTTTTTTAATATTTTTATTTTTGTTATTATTATTATTATTATTTTTCTGTTGTTCGAGTATTTAAATTTTTCATGATGCCCTCCTCGACTCGTTTAATTTATAGCCACAAACAAACGCAATTATGATTGTAGATGTGGATGGGCACACTTGAAGTCTGGTTGTCTTGTCGAACATTGTTCGGTAAAAAGTAAAAAAAACTTGGTCAGAACAGAAACTAATTCATACATACGATTGCATACCTGTATAAAGTGAATGTGTCTATGCTCGCAAATTATATTTTACATACGAATATATTAATATGATCTGCATATTTAAATCAAATACGGCATCTGCGAAACGCATCCCTATTCAACAGTTGCCGTTGCACCGTCAATGATGGGATGCTTGTTGGTTGGTTAGTTGTTGAATGACGGCTTTTTTCGGATGCCTTCGTTTACTCAAATGCCACAACACGGATGCTGCCAGTTAGTTATTCATGGACGTATAGTGAGTGCATTTTTGTATCTGGGTATCAATTTCACTAAAGCCAAAGAGTGGGTGAAAAAATTGAATTCGTCGGAAGTAATTTTTTTTGTGTTGATTAGTTTTTGTTCTTTTGTTATATTTGGATCTTAACATTTCCATTTTACCATTTAAATTGAAAAATATTTATGTATGTATGTATGTATGTATGTATGTATGTATGTATGTATGTATGTATGTATGTATGTATGTATGTATGTTTGTATGTGGATCAAATATTTAGAGTGCAACGAAAAAAGAGGTATATAAAACCATTTACTGTTAAAATTTAATCTGCTAAAAACATTAAAAATTGTCTTAAAGTTGTTTTGTAAATTAATAAAACTAAAACGAAAGCAATAGTGGATATGTTTTTTTTTACTAAAAAAATTTAAACACGATTTTAAATTATATATAATTATATTATATATATTGCATCAAAATAATATTTTTTTATTTTCTGAAATAATAAACATTTAAAAAACAATCTGCAATTTTGAATATAGCTTAACTCTAATTTTAAATATTTATTAATGAAAATAATAAACGTTTTCGTATTTATCATGTGTTGTAATTAATTTCACATTCAACCAAAAATGTGATATCTATTAGAAGAAAAAATAAAAATATATTATCCAATTCTTAAAAAAATAATTTTGTACATATGTATATATACCGTGGATTCTCGGTGATTGGATGTTAAAGATTGGCAACACTGCTGGGGAGTCTCTTTGACTATGTATTTAGAGAAACCCGTCAGTGTTGCCAACTTAGTGCTTTTAGCACTATTTGCGGTGCTTTTTGGTGTGCCAAACGCGGAAAATTTTGCTCATGGTGCCTTTCTTCAAAAAGGCACTAAAGTG
>NC_060953.1:21142072-21193305 GCF_022045245.1 Lucilia cuprina | reverse complement strand
TAGTAGTCCCTATGCGCAGGGACCCAAACAAGGGTAATGTCAGACAGCCGACCCAGCATTGACAGATCCTTCTTGCATTGTCTGACTAATAAGGAAGTAGTAGTATAATCTATTAACATTTTCAATATTATTTTTCCAAAAGAATAAACTAAAAATAACACAAAGTATTTTACAACTCTTTTTGTTAGCTTGACATCAAATTTTGCATTGTTTGATCAGTAGAAGTACTTATTTTAAAATATTTTTTGAAAACTTTAAAAGGACACAGGAACGAAATGAAAAACTAACAAAGCAGTATATCATCCGGTTCGTATCTAATGTAGAGTGTCGAACGGTGTAGCTATACAGATTCTATTTAAAATAAAATCATCATAATTTTAATTTTTTTATAATCTAACTACATAATTCGAAATTTGGAGAAGCTAAAACAAAATCGATCGGAATAATAATACGCAACTGAAACCATATCGATCGAAATGTGTGCCAGGCCTGAATAATTATTTTTTTGGTTATGGTTGACTTTTCATCACTACAACTGCTCTTCTACACAAACGATTTCAAATTTGTATATTATTCTATTTAGTTAAACATGCAAATTTAATGTATGTTGTTTTCGATAATATAAATCAAAATACAGGATTAATTGCAAAATATTGAATTCATACAAAATATACTTTGATATTTTAAAACATTAGTTTTGATTTGGAGATGCCATTGGAAACAAATAGTTGACGCTTACAAATTAAATATTAGCTTTTCAAATATTGACTTCTTTATTTATTCAAATTTCTATTGTAATCGATGTTTTCTTCCAAGAACATTTTAATTTCTACTGAGTTCTAAAATTTTTTAACCAAATGAACGATACACATAAATACATATGTACTATATAAGTATGTTTAAAAGCAAATACAAAGGTAAATTCATAGCATTAAACACAGAATTGTGGGTATGGATGGGTCTTTTTTACGTTATTGGGTATACTCTTTGCATCCTATGTGTTCTTTTAATTCTTTATGTTGGCTTCAGTAATAACAAGAATAAGTTTTCTTCATTTCTGTCTTTTGCTGGGCACGTTTGTTTGCGGATGTTGCCATGGATCAGACTTGAGATTGGCACGAGTCTACCACACGTTTGAAACTTACATACCTAATACTGTACATATGTATATGTAGACTTGTATGTTCAAACTTGAATTCAAACTTTAAATCTGTATTACAGAAGTAATCTTATACATACTAGTTAAAATTATGTTGGAACATGCATATGTATAAGTATATGTTTGTATACATATCAAATATACATATGTACATTAATGTGGTCCCAAAATATGGATAAAACGGTCCTTTATGACTTTTTTCTTATTTATGGAAACTAAAAACAAATTTAATATCATATGTATGGTCTTTGAGAGGCTATTTCAATAACAGATCATAATTATGTATACCTCAAAATTATTGAAATGTTGTATTTTTCGAAAAATATTTTTCAAATTTTTACAAAAAAATATTTAATTGAAATTATTACATTATAAACCTCATATTATTTATCTTATGTACTTAATATGTCATCAATTTCATTAACTTTACAATGGTATGTAACACTATGGTTTTATTCTATTATAATTCAAATTTTTTAGTTTAACTAAAATATTAACACAATTTTTCTGAAACACCTATTGCCCCTTTTTGTTATATTTACTGTATAAATAACGGCTTTAATGTTGTAGTTTACAATATTTTGCAATGTTTTGGTAGCATACATAGGATTCGATGAATGCAAATAAAATTTGATCTAAATTGAATGTGAAAAAACGGAAATAACCGTTTCGATAAATTTTATAAAGGATTAATAAATGAAAAAAATTTAAAATGTTTCTAAAAAATTAAAAAAAAATCGATTGCGTTTGCTGTAAAACAAATATTTCTGATAGGCCATTAAGTTTCTCATCGTTCCTTTGAAAAGAATATGAACAAATTATGAAAATTCCAAAAAAGACGTTTTTATCCTTTGATCCAAATATTGACGCCAGAACAAACATTCTAAGTGGGAATGTTGCGAATGCGAATGCAAATTAAACCATCTTAAAAGCAATAAGTTTAAATTATTTGTTGCAAAATTTATCTTATTATACAGCGGGACGATATGGGTACAAACACAAATAAATAAAATCTAAACATCAATTTAAATTATTTTTTTAAATATTTTCGAATCAATTAGTATTGAGAATTTTTCCATTTGATAAATTATGAAATGTATTGAAATTATTTATGAATTACTACGTCAGTGCATTTTTCCACACTTTATTTGTGCTAAAATAAATTAATTTAAATTCACCAAATGAGATGTATTCTTCACTGGCCCTACTGTCATACAATTTCCATTCACCAAAAATGTTGTCTGGGAGATCCTCTTGTATTTACCAATTCCATTTTCATCCTAAAATCAGTAGCACAAACAACCCTTTTAAATTGTTTGCCAGAAAGTACATAAACATCCTTAAAACCTAATTTAGATATATTAAAAAATACGCATGGGTTGTCCCATTGTACCCAAGAACACCAATATTTTAAATTTTAAAATTTTGACATCAAATTGCAATGAAAGACACAAAAAGTCGAAAAATTAATCTGTTGACAAAAAAATTATTTAAAATTTACCGTTATGTTTTTATGATGTTGTATTCGGTAAATTTACTCTTTAAATTCTAAAGCAATATTCCAAAAATCAAATTTTACAAAAAAAGCTCAGTAATATATAAAAATTATAAAACCGGATGTTTTTTCGTACCCAAGCGAGTACAGTGGGAACGAATGGTTTACCAGAAAATTAAAAATTATGAAATTACATAATACACCATCCAACACTCAAAATTAGACACGAACCAATAATCTGAAACTAGAGATTAAATGAAGTAAATCTGTGTTCACTGTTCTTTATTTCGTAGTTCTGCATACTTGTAAAAGGACTTAAAAATTTCAAAGAAGTGCGTTTAAAAATATATAAATACTTCTGCTAAAATATTTTATATTATTTTTATTTTGTTGGGATCAAAATATGTGAAAATGTCGTTCAATAATTTCCCAGGATAAAATTTAAAAATACATTTTGATATCTTATTTAATGTTCTTCTCTTTTTTCAATCTGTCAGCAGCTTAAGTGAAAAGCCGAACATGTAGCCAAGTAGTCAGAATGGCACATTATCATCTGTACTTAGATGATGTTATTGAATTTGGATCAGACACTGAACCTTTGCGCTGCAACTATAGCCGTATATAGGTTAGACTGCCCAGAGGCTGTGGGCTGCCCCAACACTGGGATCGGATGCGGATTCTCAATCAGTCACCCATTTTTAACATCACCGATTATAAAAAGTAAGACAAATTATGTAAATCAATGGATCCCAACGATGACGACTCTCAGCTTGAAAAGGACAATGGAATGTACGCACACTTTAAGACCCCTCAAAGCTAGAATAGGTGGGCAAAAAACTTATCAGATATAGGCTGGTTATCATAGGTCTATGCAAAACGAGGTGGCCTATAATCTGGAAAGCCAGAGACCCAACCACGATCAAATGAGGTTGGCATGCTTTAATCCAGGGAATCTCGTAGTGCTTTTATCAATTGGAAGCCGTATGGAGACAGAGTAATCGTCGCAAATTTTCGTACTTTATGTTCCCACAACACCGTGTACAAGGCTACCTGCTTATCTCATGAAGGGGCAACAGAAAACCAGATCGAGCATATTGATATAAGCAAAACTGGTGAAGAAGTCTCCTAAACGTAAGGATAAAAAATGTTGCAGTTTGCATCTCGGACCATCACCTTGTAATTATTAAATTGAAAATATTGTAGCGGCGAATGTTAATGATGTTTATAATACATACACAGTATAACTGTCACAACTTCCAGTTATGAAAGTTATGGAGACAACCTCTGAAAATTTCATAAAAAAATTAGTTTTTTTATTCATGCTCAAACAGAAATTGCAAAAAACAAAATACACAATCATACGGTAAATTTTGTTATTGTACTCTTGTTTATAAAAACAAGGCAGAGCGTGAGAAGCAGATCAAGAGTAGCAGAGCGAGAGCAGCTAGTGTGTTGTTATTGACTGAAATGACTTTCTAACTTAAGCCTGGCTTAAGTTAGAAACCATAAAAGACAACTTTTTGATACGTTTTTTTTAAAGTACTTTTGGAATTTTTTCTAATATTGAACCTAGAAATATGAAATTAAGTATGAATAGTCTGAGTTAAAGGTACTTTACATTATCTGATTTTGTTTTAATACAAAATATTATTTGAAAATGTATTGTAGTCTGAAAAACTAAAACATTTTGTAGTTTGAAATGTATTAAGCTTTTAACAAATTTTAAATTATTTTTATTTACAAAATACACAATTTATTTGTAGTTTTCTTTTGGATTTTAATTTGTAAATTGGTTTTCTTTTATTTTTCATCACAATTTTCTTCATAATCAATTTGAAATTGAAAATAAACCAAAAAAATAGGTTTCATAATACATGAATGAAAATTTTTCAATACATTTTGACAACAAATATTATTTTGTATTAAAGACAATGAAACTCTGATATTAATACAAAGTATTGTAATGTAAAACCCCCTTTAGGTGAGAATTTCAAAAGGTACTTTTGGAATATTCTATAATATTGAACCAAGGGACATGAAATTTAGTACGTAGATTCGGAATTAGATGTGAACCCATAAAAGTTAACTTTTTGGTGCTTTTTCGTTTTTCAAAAGGTATTTTTTGAGTTTTCTATAATAATGAACTTAGAAACATGAAATTAAGTATGTAGAGTCCGGATTAGACGACAACATATCAAAGGGGATTTTTTGGTACTTTTTCGTTCTACAAAAGGTACCTTTTGAATTTTCTATAATATTAAACCTAGAAACATGAAATTTAGCATGTAGGGCCTTGACTAGGTAAGAACCTACAAAAAAGGAATCTTTGGTACTTTTTCGTTCTACAAAAGGTACTTTTTGAATTTTCTATAATATTGAAACTAGAAACATGAAATTTAGTTTGTAGAGTCCGGATTAGGTGAGAACACTTTTAAGTACTTTTTCCTTCTACAAAAGGTAGTATTTCACTTAACAAATTAACAAATAAAAGAACGAAACAAAATTTACAAAATACTAGTGTCCGACCGAACGTTCGGGTACCGGTTCGGAGTTCGGTAAAAAGTGAGTTTCGGTCAAACGCCGAACTTTTTCTAGGTCCTTATTCTCAAACGATCTAGACAAGTCTATCAGTCAGAGTGACTGTTAGTCTCTTAAAAGAACGATAGGACCTAAACTATTGTTACAGTTTGACTGGTATTCAAAATGGACAAAATCGGCTTACATTTGGACATGGCCTCCATATAAGGTTCGCTTTAGAAAATGACTAACATTCATAGCAGGCTTAAAAATACTAGTATTTGAATGAAATTATACTTAAATTTTTTATGAACTATTATTTCACATAAATCGGCGAATTGAAATCTGCGAATTGTGTTAAGTATTATAAGTATATGTATTTTTTATTTTTTTTAGAAACTGTAATTTTACTAATTTGATAAAATTCACTTTGATTTCGATACATATTTAAAACGAAATTTTAATCACCTTGGAAACAATATTATGATAAATACAAAAATATTTTGAAGGTATTTAATCATAATATGATATTTTAAAATTGTTACAATAACGAAAATATGTTTAGACTACAACCATAATTTTAACCACAACCATGTTTTTTCTCTTACAGAGAATTATATCGCTGTCAATAAATTGTTTAAAAACCAAAAATAAAAGTATTATTTCACAAAAATGGTTTGTTATTAGAAATTAATCATTCTTTGGAATTCGGAATTAGTTGATAATTGACCCAATTGCTAATAAAAGACCCTCTTCAAAAATTCTTCCGGATGTTCATATTTTGTTTTAAATGTTATAAATTGATTACTTTTTAATCATAAATGCGTTTTTCATTTAAGAAATAAGTTCCCGTTCACCGATCTTTGAAAACCGAATAAAGTTTGGGTTCGTCCGAACTTTTAAATTTACCGAAGTTCGGGTTCGGTGTTCGGTACCAAACGAAATTTTGAGTTCGGTCGGACTCTACAAAATACATTTTGGGTCACCTTTTATTCTTGATTATAGAAATAAACTCTTATACTGAATTTTACATTTAAATTTTGCATATGTGAGTATTTTAAACCCTCGTAAAGACTTGTTTAATTGCCTCATCAATTGTCTATCAACTGAAATTATTATTGCGTTTACAATTCGCACAAGTTTTTTAATACTCTGCACTTTTGTGAACATTGATTGACGCTGAATGCACTGCACGCAAAAGTAATGATCCTTTGATTTAATGCGTTATAAATTTATGGGGAGTTCCATAGATAGTGTTCAATTTATATATATTGGGAATTTATTTATATTTGCATACTTCTAAAAATAATTAATAATAGTAATAAATTCGAATACTGGTTTCTCATTAGCGAATTAGACCTGGAATCTTTTGTTGAAAAACTTTTTCTTAATACTCTTTTAAAGTTTCCTTAATGTCCACACATAGAAACTTTTGTTTCAGAAACTACGTATTAGGTGCATTGATTTGTTGTGAGAAAAATAACAAAACAAGAGAACACTTTTGAGTTGATTGTATTTTTTTGTGTTCAAACACTTGTTTGTGATTTTGATCAAACACGAAAATCACTTGAATATTAACAAATCACATACAAACATATTATCTCGATAAAATTCTTAATTTACTCTCAATAAAAAAAGTACGCGAACGCCAATTTGTAAATATTATCAAGTAATGATTTTCTACAGCTGATTTTTTAGTTATTAAAATCGCAGATAATTAAAAAAAAATAAAGTCAAAATTAAAAAAAAATGTTAACTATGAAAATACATTTAAAACCAAGATTTATAATAGTAATTAATGTATTATTACTGTAATACTATATTTTTTTTTTTTTTTTTGGGTTTTGATTAGGATGGCGGTGCATCAAGCACTCATATTGCCAGGTTATCACACGTTTGTCCAGAGAAAACCCCACCAACCGACCTATACCTTCATATAGGAAGTTGGAGCATCCGGACTTGATTTCATCAAAAGTATTAATGGTCTCCACCAGTATATATTTGAGTTTAAATGGTCTCCACCAGGTTATATCGTGAGTATTTTATGGTCTCCACCAGTTAAAAACGTTTGAGTATTCTATGGTCTCCACCAATAAAACATAACCTCACTTGAGGTAAAACGAAAGCACGAGGTTAATGTAGACAACATGTAACTTTGAACAGTTACATGAAGTAATACATTACACCAGTGCGAGCGAGACGCAAAACTGTCGAAAGCCAGGCAACAAACACAAGCCTGAACGCGTTTAAGAAATAATCGCGATGACGCGAGAGTTGTTCCCCAACTCAGACCTGAATTGCGACTGTAATACTATATTTAAGATATTTTTTTGGTTTTTTAATATTTTAAAATTTTAAACGCTACATAGTCAATGAAAATCGCTATTTGTATATTATTTATGACATTTTCAATTATAAACAAAAGTGAAAAATACATAAAACTCAAATAAAATTCAATTTGTATCCATTTAAATAAATATGAGTAAAAGAAAACTAGATGTTTTTAATTAATAATTGATATTTATAACATGTTTACATTTTCAATCATATGTTTAAAAAACACCAAAAAAATCTCTATCAACGAATTGTCATTTTTATCGTTCTCTTATTCTCTCTTTTCAAAAGTACACGAACGAAATCCAGTAACAATTGTTACAAATTATCGAGTACGCGAACGACCTAACGCTTTATTGTGAAAAAAAATCAGATCTTTTATTTTTATTTATTTTTTATTTATTTATTTAATTCAACTATTAATTTTTTTATACAGCTGAGCACAAAACAATTAATAAATATAAAATACAATATATAATATAACATAAGAAATTATTATTGGAAATAGTTATAAACATATACATGGGCGTAGAAAAATCAATGAGATCGTATAGGCGGTTGACTTCTAATCATATTCTTCGGAGAGGATCAAAATTTATAAAATTTGGCCTATTGAATTCTTTATATAATGGAACATAAGACCTAAGTGGTCTATTTGGAACATTAATTCGGATATTCGAAAGAAGGAATTAGGACTTCTAATCATATTCTTCGGAGAGAAAATTATTATTGGAAACAGTTATAAACATATACATAGGCGTAGAAAAATCAATGAGATCGTATAGGCGGTTGACTTCTAATCATATTCTTCGGAGAGGATCAAAATTTATAAAATTTGGCCTATTGAATTCTTTATATAATGGAACATAAGACCTAAGTGGTCTATTTGGAACATTAATTCGGATATTCGAAAGAAGGAATTAGGAGATAAATTTTCCATGTAATAAGTTTAATGAAAATGTGACATTAGAAACCATTCTTTTACTTTTTAATGTTGGAAGCTTAATAAGCGCAAGCCGACTATGATATGGAGGTAGGTTTGTGTCAAGATTCCACCTGAAATTTCGGAGGCAAAAAATTAGAATGCTCATAACTGTTGTTTTGTTTATTAAAATGGATTACGCATTTTTATAAAAAAATAAGGCTATATTAAGTTTAAACTGTTTATTTAATTTTCACATTTCTTAAGTAACTCATCAAAAAATTAGATAATGTACATATGTATATATGTATGTATATCTCTATCCTAATTAGATTCTAAGACTTTCTATACATCTCCGTACGTCTGTCTGTTTAAAATAAATTACATTTGACCGTATATAATGTTATGCAAAAAAAATAATAATAATAATAAAATTAAAATCAGTAATTTCTTCGTGTTTATACATAAAAATTTTAAAGAACATAACTATTTTCAAACTGATTTTTTATTCCTAACATTTCCCAGCAGTTCGTCGGGACAGTCCCGAACTAACCACTAAAATTTAAAAATATCAAGTGTCTACTCGACAATAATGTGACGTTTGACCCGAAAGATATAAATTTGAGTCAACCAGATGGTGGCATATTAGTAGAAAGTAATAATCATTTCTAAAGATGAGTAAAATAAAACAAAAAAAAATTAAGAGTATATTCTCTAGTTTACTTAAGGACAGTAAAGAGACGACTGTCTCCGCTCCCGCTTACATAGAAGACACTAAAGTGACGACTGTCTTCAATTTCGATTACAAAGGGTACATTTGTGACGAATGACCCAAAACATTCGAATTACGATCATCCAGGTGGTTAACTATTAGTGGAAATTACTGTCATTTTCGTATGCATTGACTTTTTGTCGAACTGCTGGGTTATAAATATGATATCGGTATTTGATATAGTAAAAAAAAGAAAACTTGAAATTTTCAAATGTACAATTTCATTAAAACGATCCTAATGATATACATATGTATATTTGTATGTATGTAGGAACATACATAGCTATTTTTATGCTACTTTTTATGTAAGTATGTTCATATGTGTGTACGTACATATTTGTGGTGGGAATTATTCGACTATTTTTTTAGCAAAATGTAAACTCGTAAATATATATGTACATACATATGCAATAGGTATGTATTTGTTTTTGGACTCTTATTGCAGACAAAACGCCACCGCACGCAAACTGTATCTGTATGTGGCTAATTCTCATAAATTATTTTTTGGCAACGCATCACGCAAGTGTATCGATGACTTTTTTCTACAAATTCGTGTTTAAGTTGTTGTTATTTTGCTTTGGTCGGTGCTTGTTCAGGCTACTTTTGTTGTTGGAATTATTGCAAAAACGCAAAAAAACTAATGTTGTGCTGATGTTTGTGGGCGACGACTTACGCTCTGCCCTGTTTTGGCGTTTCTTTTCTTGTGCTCTATTTTGTTGTTGATGAAGAGTTTTGTATGAGATTTCTTTTTAATAGTGATTCAAATTTGATTTAGTTTTTGCAAAAAGAAAATTCCAAGAAGATGACCAGGACAGCGTATAATTTGGCTAATTGAATGGGGGTGGGAATCGAAACTCAAAGAAGTTTAAACGAGTTTCAACATTAACGACGTATATTAGAGAATAAGAATGTAAATTTTGCAGACACGACTTTATGAATGCCTTAATAGTAATACCGATAAAAGTGAATTTCTTTAATTTTGTATACACAGTGTATGTGTCAAGCGTTTGCAATGTACATCGCAAATTTAATATTTTTGATACATAATTTTCGAAAAGCAAATAGAAACATTTTATAAGCTAAAAATTAAATACATATGTTAAAATTGTTACCTTACTAGCTCTTCAACTAGTTACGTTACGAGATCTATTGTATTATTTAACAAGGGCATGACCGAATATCTAGTCAGATAACGAAATCTTGAGCTACGTTTAACAAAAATATAAAAACTTAAAAATTCTTCACTAACACTGATTATAAAATTCTTAGGATTTACGCCCAGGAAATTGTGTTTCTGAACATTAGAAGAAAATACATTCAGTCAACATTTTTTTCTTTTCATTAAAAGGAGCACACAACAGGCCCGATAGTAGCCTATGTGTTGATGTAGTATCATCCCCCTACAACCTAACCTAACCATAAAATTTTTAAAAACTAAAATATAAATTGTAAAGGATATATATTAGGGCTGTCATTCGAATAAAAATTATGCGATTAATCGAGGAAAAAAATTGTTTTTCTTCGAACGAATAAAAATTTTATATTTTATAATTAAGAATAATTCGAACAATTTTTGTCGAATAATCGAATATTCGAATAATATTTTAATGTTACTTTTTACCCATATTTTATTTTTATAATGAACAAAGAATTGCATTAATATTTTGTACAACAAATACTTAATCAAAAGATATGTTATATTTGATAAAAATCTTGTACTACTTTTTGCAATGTTAAAAATATAATGCTTTCTGTTTTAGATGTGATTCGATGAATTTTTTAAATTTTTGGAATGAGTAAAACAGAGAGTTCCTAAAAACCTATTTATGCCGAATTTAGTTGCTATACTGGTATTTTAAGCGAGTTATGTGGGATCTTAAATGGGAGGTTGAATCGATTATCGACTGATTCTCATCATATTTTAACAAAAAATTTTGGTTACTTAAAAATTTGTGCATTTCGAATTTCATTACCACCCGCTCCTTTAATAGCCAGGTATAGTTATTTTCCGAAGGGAACCTTATATGGGTGCTAGGTTAAATCGGACATAGATATGGCCCATTTTCAGTACCAAACAAAAAAAAAACATTTCAACTCTCTAGCTCGTCCTATCGTATTTTCAACAGACAGATTGAACTAAGTTACTGACGTATAAGTGTATGATATGTGGAGTGACCAAACTTTTGAAACTAGTGTTTCCGATCGGTATTAAATTTACAGCAATGTAAGCCCTTTTGGATATAAGTAAAGATATAATATTTGATCAAAATCGGTAAACTCAAATTGTATGTGATTGGAAAATTTTGTTTATCTCATTAAAAGAAAAATTTTAGCAAAGCATCCATGTTTATATTATGGGGATAGGTGCAAAATTATAAATATTTTTATAATTAAAACCTATTTTCAGGGTTTTATGTTTTCCGTTTTTTTATTCTTGTTTATTATTAATTATTATTAATAATTTTATTTTACAATAAAGTTTGAAACGCTTTTCTTAATGAATTTGTAAAAATTGAGAGAGAATTTAGACTTAGTTTTCATTATTAAGCCACAGCTGTTCTTCTATTGACATCATATTTTGCAAATCTAATTAACTTTGCGTAAACAGATTTACTTCTCTTCATAAAATCAATTAATCAATCAATTCCTATAATCAGTAGTCGAGTTGAATGGGTATATTTTAGGGAAGCGATAGATTAATGTAACGGTAGCCTTGTTTAATTTATTTCGATATGATAGTTTAAATCTATTTAAAATTATTCGTCAAAAACTCTTTTTTCATTTCACAGCTCCCATAGCCATATGTACTTTAAATTTATGACTATTGTGATTATTTTGAAATGTTATATGTATTTATATCATTAATAATGCACAGATTTTTTTAAAACAAAAGATATTGGAATTATTAATTGTATAATGTTAGTCCTTAGTTAGTTTGAAAAAAATATGTATATAATACACCTTGACTATTTTTGGAAGATTTTAAAATACTTAATTATTTCTTTTTTAGAGAAAAACTTGGATATCAGTATAAATAAATTATTTAGATTTCTGACCAATATTTTTATATACAAAACATTCTTAGTCCAAAAAGTGAGTGGGTCTATAGAAAACTAGTTGAAATTATTGACTTATGTGTGGCAAACATTTTTGACAAATCCAAGTGTACTTATTTTTATTTATTTAAAAAATGTCGAAAATTTTTTTTCGAGGATGAAAAGGAAATCAAAATTTTTTTAAATCTCAGAAAAAATTAAGTTTTTTTACACATTCTATGCAATAGAATATTATAAAAATTAGAACACATTTGTTTCTATAGGAAATCTTGATTCCTGCTGGAAACTGGCAGAATCGATACATAATTTCATAAAAATTTATTTCAATTAGAAATGGCTTCGGTTAGAATGACGATATCTTAAAATTTTGCATAAAAATTTGTATGTCAATTTATATATAGGAAAAATATTCTGAAGCGGTCCATTATTGGTAGTAGCTCCTATATAAGGTCCCCTTCAGAAATTCACTTAAACGCACACAACTTATTCTAAAAAATTATAACCTTAAAAAATTTAGCTCAAACATTGTTTTTTTTTATTCAGGTCGTAACTCCCATAAAACGTCCAATTCAAAAAATCACCTAAACGCATTTTACTCATGCATACAAAATTTTTCAAAAATATTGGTTTTACATAAATGATGTTGCATAATTTTTCTCCTCCCGAAAATCACTTTAGCGCACATAAATCATTATCAAATAAATATATCCATATAAAATATGGCACTCATATTACTTTTGAAAAGAAAAATTTATTTTAAAATGTTTTTAGAATCGGTTCATAATTGAACGTAGCTCGCATATAAGGTCTTCTTCCGAAAATCGTCTAAACGCATATTTCTCATTACCAAATGACATCCATATATAATTTGACACAAATATTGATTTTGCTATAAAATTTAATAGCTTTTATTTACAGGAATGTTCCCTGTGAAATATTTTTAAATTTGGTAATCATTATTGTAGGTAATGTGGTTATTTCTTACATGACTTGGTAATGAGTTGTAATTTTTCTATTAACATTAACTTAATATGTGTAAACAAATGTGAACAACATGCAAATTATTTAATTTATAATATTTTATTAATTTAATGTAAAATTAACGCAATTCGCTCTTAAACCTATATCATCTGCAGACGATGTCGTAATACTTGAACTGGCCAGTTATGAGACACATTAAAATGTATACTAGGCACATTGGAAAGCATACACATGCCCAGACACATAACATATCGGAAGATATTAAACATCGACTACAGACAAGGTCTCTTGGATTAATTAACGGTGGGTAAAACCACAAAGATCGTATAGGGCTTATATCCCTCAAATCGAACTATTCTGTAAACAATCACTGGTTATGTCCCTAGCTCCCATAGCGAATATTATCAAGTTTATTAATTTTTTGCGTGGCTTTAGGTTTAATTTCTTCCTTAAAGTTAAAAATTTCATAATCAACGTGAAAATTTGCACTTTTAAAGCAAAAATATGTTGCTACTGCAGCAAATCTTCTTGTTATGTCTGGGGACGTCTGGATACATATTTCATTATGAAATAAATCCCCAATATAAAAATGGAAAAGACCCCTGACGAAATGAAAACTCCCTAAATTAAAATGAAATAATAGCCCATTTTTGAAGATTTATTTCACATAAAACAAATTCCTAATTTCAAAATGAAATAAGTTTCCAAAAAAAAAAAACAAATTATGAAAGAAGTCGGTTTTAGTAGCATTCCTAAAAACTTGCGCAGAGCCAAAGGTCGTCTATCAATATATTGTTATTTTGTGTGATAAAATTAAAAAATTAAAATTAAAAAAAGAAAATCCAAGTTTTTATCAATATTGAGACGTTATAATAAAGAGAAGTCATCTTTGTTGATAAAATCTGTTATGTCATCTTAAAGCAGGCGCGGATCCATAGGAAGAAAAAGGGAAATTAACCAAACCCTACCCCCTCCCCAAATCGAAAATTTTTCATACAAAATATAAAAATGGGAAAAAAGAAAAATAAGTAAAAAAACAGAATTTAACTCTTAAAACTCTGAGCGCCGGAACTTTTTTCATATCCGTCTTGAGCAAACGTAAAAAAGTGTAAGATTGATAGAAACTTACCATCATAAATTTTTGATCCTCAAATTGATGATCATTAGTTCGGTGTAGGATGTGCATTTGAATTGAATTAGTTGTTTAACCTTTGATGATCAAATGAATTTAATAATCAATGTATTGATTGGCTTGCTAAAGGAATAATCAATAAAATCCGTAAATTTCTTTCTTTATTTATGTATTTTTTGGTTTCATATATGCAATTGTTGCTACGTTTTTTTCTAAATGGTATTTGTACGAGTATTTTTAAAATTATTATTATAGTTGTTTTTTATTCAAAATATCACAACATCATATTCGATTGTTTTTTTACGAATACTATATAAAATTCATAATAAATCGTTCGTAAAAAAAATATTAGATATTTGTATGAATCATTATGAAGTATTATTATGACTTATGTAGATTACAAATTAATTTATATATGTCACACACAGTAATGATTAAACAGGTACGCGCGACTTATGTACATATGTATGAAAATTTTGACGGAAATTGTCACAGATTGGTTGTAATAAGGCAACAATGCATGTGTATACAATTGTAGTGTGTTTTTGTTTAGATTTGACTGCGTATGTGTGTATCCATGAGATGTTTTGTATTCAAAATATATAAAATTGTATGTATATTCGTCGCACTGGATACTAAAAAGGTATTTAAATTCCCTTCGAAGGTATATTTGTTAATTTAATTTTAAACACTTTATATTTTTTGATTCGATGACAAGTCAAAGAACATTTTAGTAAGTCTTTTTTTCTTGTATTTTGTTTAAATTTATTTGATTTTATTTTACTGATTTAATAGACACAAATGATGGTACGACCCGTAAACGAAATGCCCTTGCGCAGCCACAGACGGTAGTTTTCGACTGAAGCTCAGTTTTCTGGTTGGACATAAAAACCTTCAGGGTATGTAAGTAAATGCTGTATGCATTGTTTTCTGGCTGCTGAGCGGACAAACATAAACAAACTCACACTAGTACATACATATCGCCGGATTTTAACAATACAACAAAATCCTAAAGACTGACATGCCAACTACTACCCAACCCGAACTATTTCTCTGGTGGTGGTTATGGTGGTGGTTGCTTTTGTTGAAAACAACAAAAAAGTTTTAAATAAGAACGATGAGATACATACCTCGCAGATATTTATTTGCTCTTTTTTCTTTTCCTTTTTTATTTGCTTTTAATGCAGAGAACAAATTTTATTACAATAAAGAGAGTTGAAATGTTTGAAAAACTTCTCTTAATTTTATATATGTGTTTTTGATGCAGGCATGGAAAATTTGAAATAAAATTATCTAAATTGTATACAGAGGTGTTTATTGTCAAGCTTATTTGGTTAATGGTCCAGTTTTTTCAAATGTCTTAAACTTAATGCAATTTATGGATAAAAAAACAAAATTTTCTAAATGAGGCTTTATATAGAATATAGGTCAAACATGGGCCGACACTCATTAAATTTGGGAAAAGGGTATAATTTTTTATTTTAAATGTTTTGTTGAGTTTCAATGCGATATAAATTGTTACAATTCAATTTTAGACGTTTAAGACAGTTTTTGAAAGGGGTTTTGTATGGGAGCTAGGGTCAAATAAGGGCTGATCATTACGAAAATCTTCAGTGTCATTTATACTAATATAAAACTAATTTGTGCCAATTTTTAGATATATAATAGTATATTTGACGTAATTATGGCATAAAAAGCCCAAATCGGAAGGTACGGTTGTATGAGGGCTAGGTGAAATAATGGACCGATTTCAACCATTTTCAATAGTCTTTGTCCCTGTGCTTGACCAAATTTCATCAATTTATCTTGAAAATTGCGGCATGTAACTTGCGCACATGGTTTACATGGACAGACGGATGGACATGTCTTAATCGACTCAAAAAATTATTCTGAATCGATCGGTATACTTTAAGGTGAGTATAGGACCAATATTTTTGTGTGTTACAAACATCAGCACAAACGTATAATAAGCTCCCCACTATAGTGGTGTAGCGTAAAAAAAACTGCAGAACAAAATTAATGTCACAGAAAGCACTTTAAAATTGGTTATCCCAGTTTCAATGTTTTGATTTTTTTTGTAAATGTTTTGGCCACTTTTTGCTCGACTATCAAACTACTCCCACAAATGTTCTAGCAGAATGATATCTGACGATTGTGTCGTGGTATGAGAATATGTGAAACTTTGTGTCAAAGCCTTATACTTACAGTATGAGACCCATGATTTCAGTTATTATCGTCATATAAGAAGAACGAGGCTAATGGTTCAGTAACGATTATATGAAATATAAAATGTTCGTATTTATATGGTATTGGAATTTATACGTTTAATATTAATAACTACAGAAACATAGTTTCTTCTTCATATATATATATATATATATATATATATATATATATATATATATTATATATATATATGAATATATATATATATATATATATATATATTATATATATATATATATATATATATATATATATATATATATATAATATATATATATATATATATATTATATATATATATATATATATATTATATATATATATATATATATATATATATATATATATATATATATATATATATAATATATATATATATATATATATAATATATACCGTCAATTTCATGACGGTAGATGTCATATGGTAGTATGTAGGCGAAAGTAATTGCCAAGGACCTAAGTCCCCTGTCAAAGACCTAACTGGTGAGAATGTATTAGTAGAAGCACACAAATAAACGCAGTTGTTTAAAAGGTGGCAAATAAAAAATGTATTTTTTTGACGTTATTTTTGGTGTTGATAATGGAATTTTATTTATAGTTAATTATTTTTTGGAAAAGATATTTTATCTTAAAAATTATTATAAACACGTCTTTTCGTAACTTTTTCTGCACTAATGCAAAATGAAAATACTTCTTTAATTTTCAATACGAAAATGTACAAATATTCTTGTTTAAGTTTTAATTAAAATGAAATGTCAAAGAATAAATAATATTTTTTTTTTCGTTTGCAAAATATAAATTAATTTTGGGGTTTTAAATTAATGAAAAGTGTTCAAAAAAATAATAAACATTAAGTTTAGTGATAAGAAAAACTAATAAGTGCTAATATCCTCGCAATTTTGCGAAGAAAATTTGATGTTTAGTGAGTAAGTTTATTTCTCACAATTTTGTTTTATTCTCTCAGAGCTCGTCTGTGTGAAGAGAATAAAAATTTTTCTTTGAAAACCGCTTCAGTTTCGCCTATATGTACTACTATATGGTAGATGAGTTTTTGGTTATGTAGATCCACTAAGGAGGGATTTTTGGATATTTGTACAGTTACGGTAAAAAGGGGGAAAACGGATTATCTTACACAATATTAGTTATACAAGAAAAATTTTAAATGCACCTGTATCTACTCTTAAAATGAGCAGATGGGTGTCTGGTACTTTTTTGAAATTCGTACTTTTAAGGGGTAAAAATGTGAAACATAGGGGATTTTGGTACCTTTTTTGGCCCTTTATAACTTTTGAACTAATTAATATAATAAAATTTTTATATATAATTTGGTAACATCTTCCAAAATTATGAGAAACCTGTTTCGTACTTTTTTAAAATTCAGTCCTTTTTGGGTGTAAAAGAGAGAAAACTTTATTTATGGTACTTTTTTAGCACACTAAGAAAACTTTTTCGGTTTATTGAATTATTCTTATTAAATAAAGGATTAGCTCTGTAATATTTATCGTAATAAATCTTTTGCATTTCACAGGGCTAAAAAAGTACCAAACGGGGAAAAACGGGAAAATTAACTTTATTCAAACACATTGAGCCAATTTTTTTAAAATTTGAAAAAGTCGTTTATTTACTCACACAGAATAAGCTGTTAGAATATTATTTGTGAATTCGAGTACTAAAGCCTATAAAAACCAAATCCTAGTAAAGCACTATTTTTCTGGAACAAATGAATGCAGATTAGAATCGTTTGAGTATTATCTGTGATATATAGATTTAAATACGGAATATTTTGTAAACTTAATTCTCGGAAAAGTATATTTCTAAGCGAAAAGATGAAAAATATGATTATTAAACATACATGGTCCTCATTGAATAAGATTCTTTAAGAGAGAACTTTTTAGTACTTTTTATTTCATAAATGGCACTTTTTTAATTTTCTAAAATATTCAACCTAGGAACATAATTTTAACATAAATGTCATTGAATGTATAATATTCTGTAAGTTGGAACTATTTGGTACTTTTCTCTTCTTCAAATACTACCTTTTAGATAGTTAATCGGAACACACGGTCCTTATTAAATGAGAATTTATTGAAAGAGATTTTTGAATTTTTTCGTATTTCCGATGGTGCTTTTTGATATTTTTACGATATTAAACATAGATATTGAAAATAAAATTTAAAATGAAGGGTCCTTAGTGAATGAGAATCTACTGAAACGGACTTTTGGTACTTTTTCATTTATTAAAATTATATTTTTTGAATTGTATTTAATATTGAACACAGAAACATAAAATTTTTGATTAAATGATAATCTATTAAAGTTATTTTATAGTACTTTTCTATAATGTGAAAGATAAATGAATGAAACTAAAAATACAATCTTCTTACTGAATGCGAATTTAATCACGTGATATTGAACGTATAAAACTGATACATTAAAAAAATGTTTAATCAATTTTAATTTTCTATGAAAGTGTGTGCATATGTATTTAATTTCAGTTAGGTTAGCGAAGCACCCAGGGTATACTAGTTGGTCATTAGAGAGTTAAAAACGCGAAAAAATTATGTAATGTTATCGCTAATTAATACATAATACATGTTCAATGTAAAAAAATTATTTTTATAGTTTTGGCCAAAAACAATATGTTTTATACATATTGATCATAAGTATCGCGACAATTTTTCTGTATGCGAAAAGAATATAAAAGGTGAATCCAAGTTTGATAAATTATCTGTTAACCAGAATTTGGAACATAATCAAAAAGAAAATAATCATTTATTTAAGCAAATAAAAATATATACAAGATCACTTAACAAATTACATACATATGTACAGCTGTGTTCAAAAAAATAGGAGTGAGACAGAAAAATAATTGTGCACCTTAATTTAAAAAGGAAAAATTTAAAGAAATCAAATATTTTTTCACGAAATTTATTTGTTAAGTGTTTAAAATACAAAACAAATGTCATTTTGTAAATAGGTTCATTAGTTTTTTTGGTATTAACTTTTTTCGAAATCCATATCCGATTACGACTGTTCAAAAAAATAGGAGTACCGTATATTATCTTACCTAAGTTAGATTAATTTCCTTTATTTGTAGTAAATATATAAAATATGATATAAAGCTGTTATATTTAGATGATTTTGAAGTCATTTCACAATTATTTCCTTTAAAATCCTGAAAGAAAATGCCAGAATTGACGAAAATGAAATCTGTTCAAATATCTTGAAAATTATAAAAATATCGCGAACATAACATGAAAATTCTCATGGGAATCTCATTAAAAGACTTTTTTAATACTTAAGGAAGTCAGATATTTAAAAATCTCTCATAAAAAATAAACATTTCATTCAAAAAATATAACAGCTTTCCATAAGCGCTTATCATTTTTTTTTTTTAAATTAATCCAATTAGGGCGCCCTTAAACTAGTGAAACTAAGCCTAATCGTAGTTATTAAACATCGTGATCAATATTCAGTTCGTTCAGATTAATTTATAAACAAATCTTTTTAAAAAAATTTGATTTCAGACCATAAAGCATATAGTGAAACCCATTAAGTTTGCCAAGTAACACATTTAGAGGTGGTTTCATAAATGAATGAATTTTTAATGCATGAGTACAACAACAAATTATATTTTTAAATCTAAATGAATTCAGAAAATACATTGGAAGCCTATTAAACGAAAAATATTAAGCTCTAACCAACTTTCAAGGAAATTGTATAATATGAATGATTCATGAAGGGTCTTGACAAAAAGGGTATGGTCTAATATTAGTCCAAGATATGCTCTCATATTCCCAATAAACAAATTTGATAAAATGGCGGTGTTGTCGTATAAAAATATTTTTGATTCTAAATTGGTGGAAGCTCGTTCCATAGAAAGTAGGCCATTACATGGTTGACGACTTACTGATTCTAAAGCAAAACGATAAAAGACCAAGCGTATAACATCTTTTAAGGCTTTCTGAATAAATTACTGTATATTTGTTGATAAACGGCCACTACATGTGTCATCAAGCCCCTCAAAATCGTTGTCGGAAGGACATCAAGTTCCGGAGGTTCATATACCCAAATTCTAAATTAAATCTTTACAAAAATGACTGATGTTGTACAGGCACACATTACTTAATAATATTTTAGATGAAAGTGCTTTCGTTTTTTTTTTTGAAATAGTTGAACTTAAATCGAATACTGTATATAAATTTAAAAAAATATATACTTTTTTATATAAATTTCTTCAACATTCAAAATAACGGTTATAAAAATTAGTTAACATGTTAAATAAATAAATTATAAAAATATTTTATTAAAAATGTAAATCTTTCACTAAAAAATTTATATATAAAAATTTTCAAATTTTCACTCCTATTATTTTGAACACAACTGTATGTATGCATGCATAATGTATTGCTAAGTCACAAACCCAATTAGTAAAATACAAAATTACGCAAAGCGATTTAAAGACCAAAATATATAAATTATTTAAAAACAAGTAAGAGTGCTATGTTCGGCTGTGCCGAATCTTATATACCCTTCACCATAGTGTATTTTAAACATCTTTTATAAATTTTAAATTTTTTCCCGACTACATTATTATTACATCAAAAGCTAAACAAAAAGAACAACAACAACGCTAAACGAAATAAAAAACAAAATACACAAGGCATCTAAACCAACAGACATCTAAACATACATAACGAAAAACACAGAAAAACAAAAATAACAACGCAATGACGCCAACAGCATCCAAACATACAAAAAAAATACACAGCAGAATAAAACCAAATACATCTACATACACACATGTACATCTTTTTCTAATATACAGTGTTGTTGTTACTTTTTTAACAAAGCATAAAAAAATAAATATCTCCGTTATTTAGCGATATATATATATATATAATATATTATATATATATATATATATATATATATATATATATATATATATATATATAATATATATATATATATATTATTATATATAATATATATATATATATATATATATATATATATATATTATGTATATATCTGTCCGTCTGTCTGTTGAAATCAGATCTGAAATAACATACATAAATACATACATACACATATACATAACGAAAATTCTTGGCAAGAAATGTACATTTCAATTTTACATGCATTTTTAAGAGAGTTTTTACATCGAAGTCTCTTATTATCCCACATTTCTTTTCTCTCTTAATAAAATGCGAGCATGTAAATTTGTTAAGCAAACTGGTTTTCTATTTATTGTGCCGATGTTTGTTATCAATACTCGTAAGTTACGATTTAAGTTGGTTCGCGTAGCCATTTATGTTTTCGGAAGCCACACCTCTGCTACTCATTACTTAGCAATGGGTTGGCCTTAATGCAATATTGTTCCAAAGGCAACTACATACACAGATATGTATGTGTACTTGTATATTTTTTTCGCTTCTGCTACTGATCAAATCTACACATTTATAAGCATCCAGGCAAAAAAAAAAAACAACAAAAAACAAGGAATGCCCTTAAGGGAGGAGGCGCTTGCTACTGGCTAGAACTCAGGCAATCGCACACTACAACTTGTATAACACGAAATTTTGTACTCACTTTAATGTACATGATTGCAATGTGGTACTTTACCATGTTTTGTTTTGAAAGTAAATAATAAAATACATACTTACATGTATGTACATATATATAGGGTATGTTTAAATACGTAAATATGCGTATATATGTGCTTGCTATACATGTTTACATAACTGTATATGTACATACATACATACATATCTGTCTGTATGTCGATTTTGAATACACATTCATAATCTTCTACCCCAATTGCAATAACATTCATATTTTGTTATTTTTTGTATTTAAGGGATGTTAAATAATTAATATTGATTTTTTCTTCTTTTCTTAGAAACATCTTCAAATGAATATTGCAAAAAAATTAATTATTTATATAAGACATATTATAAAACTTACTAATGTTTATTTAAGAAATGAGTTATTTTCGATACTATAAACTTAGAAATTTTCTAATTATTGGATTTGTTCATACTTAGTTTTATATATTGTATTAGTTTTTCGAAATATTCGTTTCAAAAATATTTGTAATTTAATTTATGTAAAAATTTATTGAAAATTGAAAATATAAATAGTCGAAATATTTAAAATTTTTTTCAAATAATTGAAAAACTCCGAATTTCACTTAAAATAATAAATCCGTTAATTAATATGTTTCAAATAACTGATTACACTCAAACTCGTTTATAACGAACTTTTAGGGACCAGTCAAATTTGTTCGTTATAAACGAAGTTCGTAATAAGACGTGTGAAGTTTTTGTAGTTCCAAAAATAATGTGGTATTTTACAATATTAAATTATGATTTATGAATTTATTTAATATTTACATTACAAATTTAAATTTTTTCCAACAAAGCTAAATATTTTCTTTTGATTTCAAAACATAATTTTGGAGTTCGTTATAAAGAGGGAAAATTATATGAAAATGTACATGAGGGACTGAAAAAATAGTTCGTTTTATATGAGGATTCGTAATAATCGATTTTTTTAGTATGAAAATTGTCCAATAAATAATTATAATTAATAATTTTCCGACCATATATGATATATTCTAAATGTCAATTCGTTAAAATCAAATTCTGAAGATCACAAATATTTTCGGGATTTAAATCTTTAATAAGTCTATCAGACAAGCTTTCCAGAAGTTCTATATATAATATATATATATATATATATATATATATATATATATATATATATATATATATATATATATATAATATAATATATATATATATATATATATATATATATATATATATTATATATATATATATATATATATATATATATATATATTTATATTTATATTTATATTTATATTTATGTATACAGGATTTAGGGGACACAACCGATCTTATCCGAATCCAGTTTGAAGCAGTACTGACATGATAACAACGTTGAACCCCTCATTTTTCTTCTTGTAATAAATGGATTAAATGAACAGTTTTCAGAATAAAGATATAAAGTACTTATAAAAAAATTAAAATAAAATGAATAACTGAAATACGAACAAACAATTAAAAGATAAAAAAATTATAAAAACAAACAACAATTTCATCAATTTAAAGAATTTAATTAAAATTATAATACATTTTTTTTAATTTAAACATTTTTAAATATCTTTCTAGCTGTTAATGAATAAAAGTGAGTAGTTTTCAATCAAATGTTTCATTTGATTAATTTTTTTAATATTATCATGGATTTTTACTTAGTTTATTTATGAACAATTTTTTTTTTTTTTTTTTCGAAAGCATATGTGATACAGTTGTTAAAGATTTTTATCCCGAATGTATCTGGTGTCTTCGGAGAAATGAGTTCTAGAGACAAATGGGTCATATGTTACATAATCGAATCCAGAATATATGCTTTATAAGGTAGAACAATAAAATTATAAAACTGAATAATAAACCTTTAAATACCCTGCTCACAAAGTTGAAGGGTTTATAAATGGGATAAATTTAATTCATTCTGCCATACGAAACACAATACTTCCAATTTTTTAAATTTTATTTACTGATTTTAAATTTATATATGTCCGTCTCTTCTCATAGTCTTATTCGTTTATTCTCTTCACGAATTGCATTTACTAAATAATGAACTTTTGTCTGTTTATGCATTTTAGAAATAATGATACAAATGTACAATCTTATAAATTTAAAAAGGAGGTAGATAGAGACAGATGAAAAAGTATAAAATGCGAGTACTGCGAACATTATACTTACTTCCTTACTTACACGATATGCTGTGATATGGTTACTACTTTTGTTAAAGTGCACTGCCATTTACAACCTTCGGGATATTCGTGATTGTTAATTGCGCCTCCAGATATCAGGAATTTTTGGCAAATGTGTATGTTTGTATCTTTACACAATAACAATACTGTACAAAAAAATTTACAAAATACTCCACGCAATTATTTTCATCAAGCATTCACAAAAATACACTCATACATACATACTCATGTATGTATCTGTGTACAATCATATAAAAAAACATAGCACAGTGGGTTCCAAAGTGAGCATTTTTCGCGAGACATTCCAACGCAATGAAATAACAGTAAATTTATAATGTTAATTGTGTTTTTAATGAAGGTTTCTTGAAGAAATTATACCATGCGGTATTTATAAAAGTTGTAGTTATCATCCAATAAAAAAGGAACTATTATTAAAGCTCTAGAAGATAAGAATCCATGCTTAAATTAGCTCACTCTTTTGAGCTAAAAATTTTGCGTAATCGCTACGAATCACGAATTCAGCTGAAAGGAAACAGATAGTTGTCATCCATGGAAAATTAGGGTTGTCATTTATTCGTGTAAAAAATGATTCGAATAAATGATTCGAATATTTTTTTTATTCGAGTAGTCGACTAAATTTTAAAAGTTGTTTGATTATTTGAAATAATAACAACTAAACGTTTTTATTCGAATAATTTAATAAAATATAAATAGAACTTGCCAAACGCCTCCAAAATATTAATATAGGGGTAAAAACGGTTTTAAGTACAATAATGCACTTATAAGCAGTAACTTAGTTCTCAACCTATTTTAAATATTTCAGTAGATTTCAAAGAGGAAGCTGACTAGGGTGATCGACTCCGCTTTTTAAGTCGGTTTTTCTAAATGTCGATTTTTCGAATATCGAATAACTCGGTTTTGTTGCTTTTTAAAAACCGGTTTAAATTTCTTAAATTAAATTTTGAACTAAATAATAGTACAGCCCGTCTAAATTTAAGAAAAAAAATATTGGAGTTCTGAAACTAGAGGATATTTTTCTAGCGCACCTTTAGTTAAACTTTTTTATTTATTAATTAACAAACTTTATTTTTTAAATTTATTGATAAAATTTTAACAATCTTAAGATTATATTTCAATTACAATAATTACTTGGCGGCTAAACTATTATTGGTGTGTCGGAATGCCTATGAAAATTGACTAAACAGGGATTTTAGATAGGATTACATATTTTCGTATAATTAACAATTTTTTTTACAGTAATGAAATAATGTAAAAAAATTTACTATATCTAAATTTAAAAAAAATGACTATATCTAAATTTAAAGTCATTTAAACTGTTAAAAAACACTTCGGGCCATCAAATTTAAACATGAAAGTTAATTTTTTCAAAATTAAATGTATATTATTTATAATACAAAAGAACGATTTAGCAGTCCTGTCTGTTAAAAAACACGATAAAGCGAACCAGACAGCTGAAATTTTTAAAATTTGTTTCAAATTTTAAACTTTTTTATAATTTATTTAAAATTAAATAATGATTAAAGAACCAAATTCGATGCTCACAACCAATATGTTGGTAATTTTAATTGACGTATATAAAAATAAATAAAATAGAATGAATTTATATATAAGTTTTGTAAGTTTATACAGATACAGATTGTAAATATTTTATATAAAATTAAATTTATGTTAAAATACACATAATCCACAAATTGGTTTTAATAAATAATATTTCACTTGTAAATACAAATAATTTACAATTATAATCAAAATAATTATAATCAAAAATAGTTGTGTACACCATATATTCAATAATAGTAACCGAGTTTTACAATAATTACAATCGAATTAGGGTATAGTTGTGAGAACTGACTGAATTCGATTAGAAAGAAATTTTATTATCACAACGAATCTGTTTTCTCTGTGTATTGAAAATGGGCATTATCTGTCTTCTATCTAAGGTTTACGATATAAGGTTTCCTTCAGAAAAATACATAACTATAATTGGCTTATAAAATCGCGGATGGCAATGAAATTCGCAATGTACAAATTTTCAAGGAACTACTATTGTTTTAGTAAATTATTATTTATAACATTATATCAGCCGTTAATCAATCATAACTTCCATATAAAGATTCCATATTTCGCTTAAAAATACATGTATAGTAACTAAATTCTATATAAACAGTTTTTTTAGAAACTTTAACTTATTGCAAACATTAAAAAACATAGAATTACTTTAGAAGTGATTCTACTGAGGAAACATTATATTTTTAACATTGCAAAATATAAATTTTTATATATTGCAGTAAGTAGTAAAAGATTTGTTTCAATCAAAATATCCATTAAAATACTTAATTTAATTTAGTATTTGTTTTACAAATTTTATTTGTTCAATATTATAATCAAATATGGGTAAAACGTAAAATTAAAATATTATTCGGATATTCCATTATTCGACAAAAATTATTCGAATTATTCTTTATTCTAAATTGGAAATTTTTTTATTCGTTCGAAGAAAAACCAAATTTTTTCTTCGATTAGTCGAATTATTTTTATACGAATGTCAACCCTAGTATATACCATAGTTATATTTAAAAAGAGGTTCAAGAACTCTTATAGTGTTATTTTTATTAGAAAAATTACTTACAAAATCGTTATATTTGATACATTTAAAACAATCCCAGTATATTCATAAATAATTTAAAATTTTAATACATACTACAATTATGCCTGTAATTTCAACAAATAGATAACTACGGGTGTAATAACCCATTAGATTTCTTTATCCAATAGGTAAAATTCATTTGGAAATTTTAATATTTATTTTACCTACGTGTTCATATAAAATTTGTTGTTAAATATATATTTTAACGATATTAATTATGTCGGTGAAGATCTGCTAACTTTAGTGAAGGGGAAGAAACAACATTGATTAACCTCGTATACCAATATAAAACAGTATTGAAAACAAAAAACGGACGCAGTAAGCAACCAAAAAAAGCTGAAGTGTGGGCAAAAGTGGCGGAAGATCACCCCGTGATGCCTCAAATTTAAGATCTATATATGATGATCTTAAAAAAATCTTCGGAAAAAAATTGGAAATAACCAAAGAGAGATTTACAAGACAGGCGGAGGATCAGCAATAATAAACAATTTGTCCTCGGATGAAGAAATTCTTTTGTCTTTAATAGGAGCTTCAACTTGTGGATTAAAAGATCGCGGTGGTGGTGACAATAAAATCTCCACATGAAAACTTATTCAATTCTTTAATGTCAGATAAATGGAGAGATGATAGATAGATAGATAGATAGATAGATAGATAGATAGATAGATAGGATGAATTGATTTATAGAAACATGTGCTTTTTATTTTCAATAATAAGAACATCCACGTATTTTACAACGACCCAAAATAATGTATAAGTGTATTTCTAGTAGTATTTGTTTGATTGCGATTGAATTCATAATTCCGTGAAATTCTTCTCATGCTCTCTTCAAAAGCTACTTGTTGTTGAACAGTTTCAAAATGTGGAACTCTATCCGCATTTTTACGGCATATATTATGTAAAATCGACGTTGCAATAATATCTTGGGTTGTTGATAGGTTGACTCTTAATCCCATAGAGAGAATAGGAAATCTGCGCTTCCAAATTCCGAAACATCTTTCAATTAAATTCCTTGTTCGAATCTGTGATTCGTTGTATAATTTTTCAGCACAAGATCTGGGATTGTCGAGAGGTATCATAAGATAAGTTGATGCACTGTATCCTGCATATCCACCATCGCCAAGTATAATTTGATTGTCTCTTGTACCAGATTCGAACATAAACTTTAACCTACTGTTATTAAATATTGTATTATCATGTGTTGAACCGGGCCAGCGGGCTACTATATCTGTAAACAGCAAGCTTGCATCACATACAGCTTGAACATTTATCGAATAATCCCCCTTACGGTTACGAAAAAGTTCTGCAAATTCGCCACCTTCAATTCAATAATCTATTTAGAAATGTCCATTATTGGAAAATAACATTCTACCTAGAGACGTTATCTTACGTGTGTGCAGTCTAAAGCTTCTACACATCTAGGAAATTTGGCCACTTTATAAAACTTTGTTTGGGTGGACAAAATTTCTTCCTCCGTTGAAGGATGTTTAACATACACATCATAAAGAGATTTTATTGCCAGAGAAACTTTTCTAATAATTCTGCTAGCCGTAGTTTGATGAACCCCTGCAAAGTCGGCCACAGTTATTTGAAAGCTTCCAGTTGCATAAAATCTTAGTGTAACGAGGAATTGAAGGCTTGGGGAAATATTGGATTTTCTAAAAGATACCTTCAACAACAACATGTAGTGAATATAGAAATAAATTTACCTTTGTTAGTTTAGAATTAATTCGTTCCAAAACCATCCTTGCACTTTGTTTTGAAAGTCGGAATCTTTTATGAAATTCTGTATCACTCCATTGCTCGAAATAATCGGGTCTTTCCCTGAACATATGTCTTATTCTCTGTGTTGAAATTACGGGCATTAATGAAAGAAAATTTATTCAATTATTGATTGATTTTAATTTGGAATTCAATGATATCTGCAGTCTTCAGAAGACAGAAGGACATGTCTTAATCGACTCGCTATTTATAAGGAAGCTGTAAACGGAATGACAAACTCATACATAACGTTTCACAGAGTTAAGGGTATAATTAAATCAATCCATTAATTGTTGTATGTATTAAAATAATAAATTATTTATGAATATACTAGGATTGTTTTAAGTAAGTTTTCTAATAATAATAGGAATTTTTAATTAAAGAACATCGATCTATAACACAAAAAAATGTTAAAATAATTTCACGAGCCTGATTCTGAAGTTCTAAAAATAATATTTCGTGGAGTTATGGTAATTAAAAATTGTACATAGGTATATTATAAAGCTTGTTTTAAAACCTAAACCTCTATAGTTAGCGTGCAGATGTTATTAAATCTTGTAAATATCGTAATGTTCAAGATAATTTGATAAATCCTGTTGCAAATTATAGAAATCTATCTATAATTTCACGTATATCCCTCTTAAAATTGTGGTAACAGGGCTTTGATTGTCAAAATGTTATATGCATCTGATGTAAACCTACTGTATTTGACAAAGCCAACCGAATTTGGATTAAATGTCCTTAATTTCCTAATTCCTAAATGTTATGTACCTAAGTTATTGAATGGATTTTGATAAATTTACTTAAATGACATAGAACAGGAATACTTTTTATAACAAATTCAAAAAAAGTGATTAATTCAAGAACATGGAACGTGCAATATACATATTAAACATTTTGTAGAAAGTGTTAAATCAAATTAAAATTACATTACATAAAACATTCATGTAAATGCTCTGTAAGTCGAATCAGTTTCAAAACTGAGAAGCTCTTAAAATCAAATTTACAGAAATTCGAGAAAATTACTCGGTTTACAGAACAGACAGGAAACAGAAACAAAATATAAAAATTTATTTCAAATCTTGTGCCAACAAAGTCTTTGAAAAAGCACTAAAAAGCCGTAGGCACTAAATCGAAATTTATTCGGGTCGAAAAGTTGACAACGCTGCATATGATCTTTGAATTATGTAGTTTGATTCTTGTGTTTTTAATGAAAGTTTCTTAAAGAAATTATACAATTCGATTATTATAAAAGTAGTAGTTATCATCTAATAAAAAATAAATAACAGTTATTTTCTCTAGAAAATAAGAATTCACATTTGAAATAGTTTCGGTTTTTGAGAGAAAAATTTTGGGGTAAATCGATCTGAATCATAATTTCACTTGAGTTAAAGCATGGAAAGGATACAAATTGTAATCATCTATGAAAAAACGTTTTCAAAGCAAAATACATTTTGTTTAACCTTCCGTGAGCAATGTGAGTTACCCATATATTCAACAACATTCGATAGCCTATTTCGTTCAATTTAATCTCCTGATGGTCATTAGCACTAGGGTTGTCATTCGAATAAAAATTGTTCGACTAATCGAGGAAAAAAACTTATTTTTCTTCGAACGAATAAAAAGTTTCCATTTTGGAATACAGAATAATTCGAAATTTTACTTCTTACTCATTTTACAATATTATTATAATATTGAACAAAAAATTACATTAATATTTTTTAAAACAAATACTAAATCAAAAGATATGTTATAACTGATAAAAATTGATGTAAATAAATTCACAAATTAATACATAATACTTTTTTAATGTAAAACAAGTATGAATGTATAGTCGGGCGTAGCCGACCATATGATACCCTACACCAGTCAGTATGTATGTTAAAAATGGGGATTATTTAAAAAAATAAAGCATTTGGTTTGTTTTTTTAACTTTATTTCGGAATATTTTTACTTTTTTTTTTGTCAAAAAAAGAGATTTTTTAAGAGGGCTCAAAGGGGAGTAGGGCAAAATATGGCCCTATCCTTAAAAATGTTGGTAGGGGGAGTTAAGTCTTCTTCAATATTATTTATGTAGAATTTAAAAGTGTTATTAGTGTTTTTAAGTGAATTTTGACCTTTAAGTCATTTTCTTAAGGGGAGTTTGTATGGGGGATAGGGTCTAATGAAGCCCGATCATTACAAAAATCGGTAATGTCATTTAAAGTTCTATAAAACTAAGTTTTGTCGACTTTTGTTAACATAATAGATCATTTGAATTAATTATAAGCCAAAAGGCCCTATTTGGGGGGGTACGGTTGTATGAGGGCTAGTCGAAATAATGGACCGATTTTAACCATTTTCAATAGGCTTCATCCTTGGGCCAAAAGAAGCGTATGTGCCAAATTTCAGTATCTTGAAAATTGCGACCTGTACTTTGCGCACAAGGTTTACATGGACAGCCAGCCAGACGGACGGACGGACGGACATAGCTTAATCGACTCAGAAAATGATTCTAAGCCGATTGGTATACTTTAAGATGGGTATAGGACGAATATTTTTGTATGTTACAAACATCAGCACAAACCCAATATACCCTCCCCACTAAAGTGGTGTAGGGTATAAAAATTATTTTTATAGTTTTGGCCCAAAAAACATGATAAGACAGACTTATGTGCGCTGGTAGAAAACCAGCTGAGGTCCTTAAAAAAAACAATAGATTTTATGATTGAGAGGTATTTATACAAAAAAGTAGTCCACCGGATATCCTAATGTACATTAGTTTGGTTTTTCAATTTATTTGTTTCCACCGGTACTAGATGTACTTCATTTAGAGCAAATCCAATTTTTTCTAATAAGGCCTTTCTATTTTTTAAGTAATATTACTTAAAAACCATAGTTCGATCGAAGCAAAATTATTTTTTATACTCAAAATATCGTCCGCAAAATAAAAATGTCCAAAAACGAATTTTTACAATTGTTTTGCTTCAAGGAAATTATTTAAAAAAATAATTTTCACTTCATTATTAACTTTATGCTCTAATTTAAATACCACCAATATATTACCCCTCTAATTTAAAAATATGTATATTGTTTGAATAATACCAGCAAATTGTTAGTTTTGTGTAGTAAATTAATTCTATATTTTGCCAAAATAGTTCACATCGACGGTGTTATTGAACAAAATATTCTAAGGGCTTTCAAAATATTTTAATATATAAATTTTCCTGTTTTTTATTTGTTTAAATTTTATTTTAATAGTATTTGCTAGTTCTTTAGTCAGAACTGTACTAATTCTAGATCTAGTGAATTTAGAACAAATTATATATTTTTCCAGTATATAAAAAAGTTTCTTTAAAAATTAGAAAATATGATTTTGTGCTTTTTATGAATATTACGCGTTTTTCTATCATTAGGTGCTTTTTATAATTTAAAGTTAACAACGCTGATCATATGAACCGGGTTCCGTTTATGTTCACTACTGTACATGCATATGAGTATTTGTTACTCTAAACTAAGATATTAACGTACGTAGGTATTCTGGAGTCTATAGCATTTGATCCATAATCCATTAAATCTCAAGAGTTTTTTCTCTTTTTAATTTATAGTATTTCTGCAGCTCAAAAGTAGAACTAGGAATGCCAATTGGGATTGATATTTAGAAATCCTGAGATTCAGAATTTTCAAATAAATGCCGAAAAATATACATACATTTTCATATGTATATGAATAGGCAAGAAATGCGTCAGAAAAACTTGAAACATTCGCCAATCACTTGGAAAATGTATTATTCATTAAAATTTTGCTGAATACTGTAATTTTTTCAGTAAAAAATTACTGAATACTAAATAATTTTTCAGTAACCAGGCATTATAACATTAATCGATTTAAACTGCAAGGTTCCGCATAATTTTTTTGACAAGATATTTTAGTTTAAAGTTAACAAAATTGAATCTTAAATAAGTGATTCGCAGTGTATACTTTCTAATTATGTATACGATTTTTTCTAATTATATATTACCTTTTACAATCAATACAAATAAATACGTTTTAATTCTCCACATAAACATTAGTTTAATATATATTAAACATTTATAGGAATAGCTACAAACGTTTTCAATAATTAAAATTTGGTATGCAAAAGCAACCAAATTTTATAATCTTTCAATTCCAAATAATATTTAAGTTTGGTATTCAAAATATTATAACCTCATAGTCGCGACTATAGTTTTTTCTTGTGTTTTCGTCGGCACATACATATATTCCCTACTTGCGTACATTTTATTTTTGTATATTTCAGCTTGCATGGCTTCAATATTGTTGACTTCGAATAATATGTGAAGATAAGTATTTTTATGTTATAGGCAAGAAATATGAAATATGTGTGGGTAGTATAGATATGTTACCGAGTTGCTGCGTAATAAATTGCATGTGAAATAAAATATATTTTTCTGTAAGATGAAATAGCTTATATCAGTAAATTTTTTAAATAAAAATACTAAAAATTAGAACAATTAAATATATTATTTTCATAAAATATGTTTATATTTTAATATTTCAACTATATTTGAATTAAAAAACAAAGCAAGAAACAAAACTAAACACAGCTTCTAGAAAAAAGAGAGGAAGTATATCTGATGGTGTTTTGCTTTGAATCATATAACTTTTAAATATAAAGTGTAAAAAAAACAGTGATGCCACATACAATCTTAAAAAATATTAAAATTTGTATCTGTACTCATTTTACATACATGCATGCATACATATTTTTATAATCTGAATTTTTAATTTAATTCCGATTAGGGAGGCGGAGTTCCCTTTATGTACTCTAGTTCGTATTAATATTTATAAAAGCAGAATATTGTTTAATCTTTACATGTTTTTATTCGTCTTCTTAGACCCCCTAGGATGTTGCTACGGACCACTAAGTCTCCAAGGACTTTCATTTGGGAACTGCTGCTTAAGTATTTACTATATCAGCATTGTGATATAAAGTTTTTTAATAGCCCACTATGAGTATTTTAGTTTTTTTGTTTTGTTTTTAATATGACATTAATTAATTAAAATATACATGTATATAAAACACATATAAACAAACAAAACAATTCGTTACAATTTCATTGTATTATTAAAATTTGTCTATCTTTTAAAAAACATCTAATATTTGCACGGCTATTTCCGCATTTTAACGTCTAGTATTTCAGTATAAGCTCATTAGCCAAAATATTGAATTATCTTTTAATAAACTAATCCATGCCTAATATACACGAAAAATATTGTACATTGTACGAAATGCTTCGTCGGTTTGCAAATGAAATTCTTTCGTAATATATACGAAAATGTACTAAATACTTTAGTATAATGCAGAACAATTTTATATAATTTTTGAAAAAAATTATTTTACGATTTTTTTAATTGCATAAAAAATAATTTAAAAGTTGCGAAATTTAGTAAAAGTTGCGAAAAAATTCGTTACGTTCGTTAAATATTACCTTCCTTCACAAACATATTTTTGAAAATTAAACTAAAGTTTTTTAATATATACGAAAAAATTTATTGCAACGAAATTTTCGTATTTTTTGGAGGATGCTTTCATCTAGTTCCCATTGTTTTTTTTTCCAAAATTATTTTGCGCTATAATAAAATATTTTAAATATACTTTGGAACAATTTCGAGTTGCGAAACAATAAAGCATGTTGTACACTGTAAGATATTTTTCATATGTATCAAACATGGACTATTTTAACAATTAATAATCGTTTGCTTAAATTTCATTTCGATTTTTATAAATATTTTTGTTTAGGTTTAAAACGAATTTGTTTGATTTTCACACAGGGGAAAAATATTTTCTAATAAATACTTTATTAAAATAAGTTTGATTTTCAGTAAATATTTTTTGTGATCCAATAAATGTTTTAATTTTATGTCAGCATGTGAAATACAACAAGTTTTGGAATATACTAAGATGAGTTGATATAGGTAATTCTTATTTGGTTTACAACATTTAATGTATAACTGTTTCAGTTTCCACAGTACAAAATAGAAGTTTCTAGAAAGTGAAATAAAATTGCTGTAAGTATACAAGTTCTTTTTTACAAATTTAAATTTTATAGTATTTGTAGAAAAAGTAAAAGTTCTATACAACTCTTACGACAATTCTTCATATGTTTTTCGATGGTCGTAAGAAAATTCAGTGTTGTCAATTGTTTATTTCAGCATATAAATAAAATATTCAATCGATTTTGGCATAAAAAACGATAAAGTGGTAACACAGAAATTACAAACAAACAGCTGTTTACCAAAACAAAAATAAAATTTTATCAAAAACTGTTTATTTATTAGTTTAAAATGAAAATAATAAAAAAAATAGAATTTTAAATAAAAAGAAATTAATTTGGTTGGTATTTTGCTCGTCTAATTAGTTTAATATTCTTTATTTTTTTACTTTTGACATTGTTTGTTTTGATGTTTTTTTTTTTTTTTTTATTGTGGACTTGCTACAAAAATCTGTTCACAATCATTGTTACTACACTTTATACAACATGATTGTGAATTGAACAAGTATATTATTTTAATAAGAAAAAACATGAACATTTTTTAATAAAGAATTAACGAATTTGAGTACTTGATTTTAGGAATTCGTAAAAGGTTCTGTTTTAGTAAAAAATACTTAGCTTTTTGAATTTTTTGTTTGATTTTGAATTTCATGTTTTTTCTGTGTGTAAACATAAATGAAACTGCCGATTTTTGTAATCATCGCTTCTTATATGACCCTAGCCTATTTAGTATTGACCATTGGTATCTCGATGAATTTCAGAATTACTAAATTTTATATAGAAATCTTTTAGAAAATTCGTTTTTATCAATACATCGGAATTAAGGATAAAAATAAAGGTTTCTTTACGAAAAATAAATATGGTCGGCTATAAACGTCTATATGTAAATTCCTACTTGAATTTAAAATGTAACTGACTATAAATGCCGATTTCTACTTATTTCCCTTAATAATTATTTGATACCCATGCAATCAATTATCAATTATACTTTGATTATGTTGATTTATTGACCAATGTCTCGACATGATAGATATTTTTTATTATATTGTACTGAATGTACTAAAATGAATTGCTATAATTCTTATTTGGTTTATAACATTTAATGTATAGGTATTTCAGTTTTAACAGTACAAAATAATAATTTAAACAAGTAAGAGTGCTATATTCGGCTGTGCCGAATCTTATATACCCTTCACCATAGTGTATTTTAAACATAATTGATCTTACAGTCTAGTTAATAAAAACATTAAAAAAATTTGAGTCGATTTAAGCCGAATGTTTCGGCGGCGGCTCAAGCAACTAAATATAGTTCGGCGGCGGCTAAGCTCCGACTCGAAGCCGGTCGACTTCGACCTCTGATTCATTGCTGGTAAACATTGACGAGACGTAGATTTTGTTTTTGTTTATCGTAAAAAAAATTGTTTTAAAAAGCACTTGGAAAAAATTTGTGTTAGTTTTAAATTTCAAACTTACATTATTCGCATAAAAATTATTGTACAATAACTCACAATCTACTCTCATATAATTGAAAACGTTTTAAATACTTTTTTCTATTCATCAAAAAATATATTTGCAAAACAAAAGGGAAAATTATTTTATTTTAACAAAAAATGCAAATCATATTTTTTTGCTGTGTATACTTTGTATGTTTGAATTCCAAACATACAAAAAAATACACAGCTGAATAAAACCAAATACATCTACACACACACGTGTACATCTTTTTCTATGTACAGTGTTTTTGTTGCTTTTTTAACAATTTTTTGATGAAATTTTCAGAGGTTGTCTCGGATTTTTGCTCATATCTCCGTTATTTACCGACCGATTTTGCTGATTTTAAATAGCGATCTTCTCGAAAGCATGTCTAATAGAATTATTGAAGATTCAGACATCGCCGATATCTGGGGTCCTCTAAAAACTGATTTCAACAGACAGACAGACGGACAGACAGACGGACATGGCTTAATCGACTCCGCTATCTATAAGGATCAAGAATATATATACTTTATAGGGTCGGAAAATTATATTATAGAAATTACAAACGGAATGACAAACTTATATATACCCTTCTCACGAAAGTGAAGGGTATAAAAATGAGAAATAAAATTTTGAGTTTCTTACAAGTGTTGCACTATGTGGCATTTAGCTTTGCAAATCTGGTCAAAAAGGCAAAAATGAATTTAAAGAAATTAAAAAAATGAGTACGCAGTTGAATAGAAAACAAAATTCTGCATTATATAGTGAAACGAGCGTTACCGTTGTGAGACTAAAGTCGCAATATGACCCTTTATCAAGTGCCTTGCCACATTTTGTCAAAATGAACTATATTTGCGACTCTTTTTCGCTTCTAGCCACTTTTTGACCCTTTTTAAGTAATTTTGATATTTATATGTATACCCACCATCAAAAAAGATGAATGTTCTTGTTGTAATTCTGTTTTTAACACATCGGTATATAGGTCATAGATCCACAAAAGTATATATTATATATTCTGGATCCTTTTTGAATTTTAAGACGATCTAGCCATGTTCGTTTTTTTCTGTTAAAAGGATGATAGTGACCGAAGGGAAATATTTCCTATCAGTAAGGTTTTTATAATGGAAAATATTAGAAATGGCTCACTGCATCAAAATATGTGTTGTTGTAAATTTTTCTGTTTTTTTTTTTTTTTTTGACATGAAATTCCAAAGGGCGTAACAACAAATTGGGCATTTTTACAAGTCAAAAAGATTTAAAAAGAACATAATAGACAATGTCTTGCGCTACAGTCATATTCAAACGTTTTTATTAATGTGGAATATAAATCTTGTAAAAATTACGTTTTTATTGTAGCAATAGTTTTAATTTTAATTACCTTTTTGTCTCCCTGCAAATTTTTTAAAAGTGTTGCCCTTTTGCATTTTAGGTAACGATATACATCTTTCTTTCAAAATGTATATTCAACAAGTTCAGTAATAAAATTCGACAAAACTTATTTTAAATAAACCGAAATCTTTTTACAAAGTCTTTATAAACAACGGTCCATAATTGAGCCTTCTCCATGTAGAGGGTCCCCTTCAAAATGTAAGTTTAACGCTCACAATCCGAAAACTGCATACCAAATATATGAGGAACGGGATATAATTGACCCATAAAAATGAACAAGTCATGTAGGAATTAAAATCTGTTTACCAAATTTATTGATGATTTGTTTATAATTGACCTACACCCATAGCACCTTTTTCTCCTACAGAAAATGAAATTTTAATTTTAAAGAAACTGTAATATTCCTACTAATATTTATGTGGATCGCTCTATATATGTTATTACCCCCATTAAAAATTCCGAAAATAGCATTGATGTTCATGTAACATTGATATACGATAATGAAATTCAGTATTAATCGCTGAAAATTTTTATTTGTCCCAGATGAGCCAAATTTTATAAAATTATCTTAGAGTTTGCGTTTGGTTAAGCCATGGCCCATGCATTTTTAAAAAATTAAAATGATTTTACAAGTAAAAGACGCAGGGGGACATAACACTATGCAACGAATTTTGGGACTTCGAATCTTTCTCGAATAAGAACAACGGAAAATTAAAGTAGACATTTAATAAACCCAAATTCCCTAAAGGTATTTAAACTTAAAGTTCTCCAAAATTTTCAAATAATGATATCAAAAATGTCCTTGAGGAATAAAGTTAAAAAAAAACAAATCAAATGCATTTTTTAATAACGAAATACTGACTGGTGTAGGGTACCATACTTGTTTTTCTGTGCGGTACGTGATACGTCCGATTTTAAGCAATTTTACATTTAAGTTGGTGTATTATTTTACAGAATCATAAATTTATTATTTTCTGTGTATTGAATAGAATATGTATGAATTTTGGTTTTAATGTGGTAAGTTTTTTTTAATAATTTGTACATTGCCTATAGACTACATACAAACATAGAAGAAAGCTTTTTTCTATTACCACTTAATTTTTATATACATACATATGTATGTTTTTCTGAGCATCATACACATTTTTGTCTGCAATCATTTACATGGATATCGAGTGTAATTGAACCTTAAAATAAATTTAAAGTTTCTTTGAAGTCAAATAAAATCACCTTAAAGCTGTCCTTCATATACATACATTAATAAACACAGAGATCCAAAACTAAAACAATTACATCGTAAACCGAAGGCATCCAATTCAAACACGAATACACCAAAAATAAGCTGCAGTAATATCGTTCCTCAGGCATTGCACGAGTTTACTCTTAGGCATTGCATTTATGCCACATCCTTAATAAGGTGTTGTGATCCACCGAATATCCAATACACTGTTTGCTTGCACATAAACAAGAGAACACTACCTATCTGGGTATATTTAAAATACTGTATATTCAAGCATATTAGGGTAACCGACCTCGAAACATTTGAATTTAAATTAATTATAACAAAATTTTATTAAATCGCGTTTATATTAGTTTAATCGCAAAATTATTAAATGAATACAATTTTCAAAAATTGCTATTTTTCATAAATTAAGACATTCTCTATAGATATACCGGATTTTTTTTCGGAAAGAGGTTTTATAATCTATGATCACCCTATAAATACAAACGAATCTTAACAGCAGCTTCAACGATTTCTATTGAATGCTAAAATGGAAAAATATGCCACTGTCGAGAATTAAAGTTTACATTTACTTTAATAAAAAAACTAAGATACGAATTTATACATACATAAAGTTAGTTAAATACACAAACGTGCCAAGTCCACTTTTTATTAAAATTGAGATTTTAATGCAGAAAGGAAGCAAAAATTCTAAAACACATTTTAAAATAAACGACTAAGAGTGTTATATTTGGATATGCCGAATTTTATTCACCCAACAATTTTGGGAGGTTAGCCTTTTTATTGATCACTTAGTTTCCATTTTTTAGCCTTTCTCCGCTTTCTTATTTAATTATAAAGAATTTTTATTATATAGTTAATTAAGCATTTATAATAAGAACATCTACAAAAACGTTTATTATTTATTAGGAGGAACTTTTGATTATAATAAGAGTGAATGGCATGAAATTGATCTGTTTAAAAGTCTTACAATTTTGTACAAATTATAAGACCCATCTAAATGGGCCTTGACACGGCCATACTTTACGTACGTAAAGTCTTATGAAAAAGTAAAATGAAATTCTATCCGTAAGAGTTTTAAATTCGGCTGTGCCGAATCTTATATACCCTTTACCATGATGTGTTAAAAAACAGTCAGTACGAATTTTATTACAAAAAATCAAAAAAATCCAATTGCAAAACGGTAAGGTACCAAAAAGTCCTTTTATGAGTTCTCACTCTACTTACTTAATTTCATGTTTCTAGGTTCAATATTATAGAAATTTCAAAAAGTACCTTATGAAGAACGAAAAATTACCAAAAAACCTCCTCTTATGCGTCCCCACTTAATCCAGGCTCTACATAATTAATTTCATGTTTCTAGTTTCAATATTATAGAAAATTCAAAAAGTACCTTTTGTAGACTGAAAAAGTACCCTTTTATGGTATGGTTTTGTAGAACGAAAAAGTACCAAAAAATCCCTTTTGATGTGTTCTCGTCTAATCCGGATCTATATACTTAATTCTAAGATTATTATTATAAAAAACTCAAAAAGTACCTTTTAAAAAACGAAAAAGCACCAAAAAGTTCTCTTTAATGGGTTCTCATCTAATTCCGAATCTACGTACTAAATTTCGTGTCCCTTGGTTCAACATCATAGAATATTCCAAAAGTACCTTTTAAAATTCTAACCTAATTCAGTAGTTTTTTTCAAGAATTGTTTATATTTTCATTTGTTTGAAACCATTCCAGATAGAATGATAAAATTAATATATAATGGGACATTGAGTAAGAGAATAGACTAGCAAACATAAAAAATAACTGTACAAAACAATAAACAAACAAAAACAAAACACAGTATCAAACGGTAAATTTTTTGTTATCGTGGTTCCTTGTTTATAAATACAAATCAACTTTTTTGGTACTTTTTATACCCTCCACCACCATCAGTGGTGATAGAGTTTGTAACACTAAGAAATATTCATCTAAGACCCAACAAAGTATATATATATATATATATATATATATATATATATATATATATAATATATATATATATATATATATATATTATATATATTATATATATAATATATATATATATATATATATATATATAATATATATATATATATATATTCTTGATCCTTATAAAAATCTGATTCGATGTCCGTCTGTCTTTCTGTATAAAACACGCTCACGTTAAAACGGAGCAATGGAACTCTACCAAATTTAAGACAACCTCGAAAAAATGGCGATTTTTCACATATTTATATGTACTTTTCACAAAAACTACTGCAGATAAATTGATGAATTTTGTTAGAGGTACCAGAATCAACATTATTAAAAATCGGAAAAATCGGTTCATAATTTCATATACCTCCCATACAAATGTACATATTCCCGGAAAATGTGCTTATTGTTAATAACATCCGTTACAATATCGATATTTTCACAAAATTTTACAAATTAAAGTTTTATGTCAATACAATTCATATAAAGGAAAAATATTTTCTATCGGTCCATAATTGACCATAGCTCCCATACAAGGTCCACTCCCGAAAATCTCTTAAACGCACATAACTCATTACTTAAATAATATATTGATATAAAATTTGGTACAAGTATTGCTCTTATATATAGAAATATTACAATGAAAGTTTTTTTGGATCGGTTCATAATTGGTCATAGGTTCCATACAAGGTCCCCTCCCGAAAATCACTTAAACGCTCGAAACTCATTACCTAATTAAGATATTTATACAAAATTTACCACAACTTTACTTTTGTATACATAAATGTTAACGTAACATTTTTTTCCGATCGGTCCACAATTGGTCATAGCTTTTATACAAAATTTGGCAAAAATATAATTTTTATCTACATAAATGTTACCGTAAAATTGTGTTCCGATCGGTCCACAATTTGTCATAGCTCCTATACAAGGTCCCCTCCTGAAAATCACTTAAACGCTCATAACTCGCTACCTAATTGAATTATTTATAAAAAATTGGGAACAAATATAATTTTTATATACATAATTTTTCTTTCCGATCGGTCCAAAATTGGTCATAGCTGCCATACAAGGTTCTCAGGGAAACCAAAATATGCAAATGCATGTTTTTTGTGGTGCGTCGTATGGACTCATGGATAAGATATTTATACGTTTCAGACCAATTTAAGAATTTTGGCATCGATTTGTTAGAGCATATTTTTGCATATTTTACCCATAAGAGCATAATTTTGCATGATTTGACTTTTTTTAGCATATTTAAGGCATATTTTCGAGTTTTTAGAGCATATTTTACTTTTTTAGTGCATATTTTGATGTTTTCGCTGTTTTTCGTTTTTGTACATTTTCAAAACTTTATTTAAAAAAAATAAAATTTAATTTTTTTATTTTTAATTTTTCAGCCTATTTTACAATTTTGAAAAAAAATTCGTTTGTAGAACTTAAAAACTGCAAAAAATACATTACTCTCACGAAAACTAATGTTACAGTTTTTTGTTCAATAAAGCATTACATTTTAAATCAGACATAAAACCTATTACTTTTGATTTCATGAGACCAATCCATTTTTATATTTTAAAAAACTAAAATTTGGAATTTATGACAACACCGATTAAAATGTCAGTTTAGAAGCTATGAATACAATTGGTAGAAATGTGTCAAACTTTGTCGTTTGAAATATGTTTTTTGGGGTCCAAATGGTTTCATGTTATTTATTGGTTATCTGAACGTAAAACGGAATTCTATTAAACTAGTTCTTCAAACTATGAGATGAATCAATTATAAAAAATCTTGTAGGATGAAATATGACACTAAACATTTATTCTTTCATTAAAATTTCTGTCTTTAAATTTTTTCCAGACTACATTATTATTACATCAAAAGGTAAACAAAAAGAACAACAACGCTAAACGAAATAAAATACAAAATACCCAAGGCATCACATCTAAACATACATAACGAAAAATACAGAAAAACAAAAATAACAACGCAGCATCCAAACATACAAAAAATACACAGCTGAATAAAACCAAATACTTCAACACACACGAGTACATCTTTTTCTAATATACGGTGTTGTTGTTTCTTTTTTAACAAAACAAGAAAAAAATATGACATTTTTTGATGAAATTTAGAGGTTGTCTCGGATTTTTGCTCATATCTCCGTTATTTACCAACCGATTTTGCTGATTTCTCGAAAGTATGTCCAACAGAATTATTGAAGATTTGGACCCCGAAGATATCTGGGGTCTTCAGAAAATTGATTTCAACAAACACACAGACAGACGGACATAGCTTAATCGACTCCGCTATCTATAAGGACTCGGAATATATATACTTTATAGGGTCGGAAAATTATATTGTAGAAATTACAAACTTATATATACCCTTCTTACTAAGGTGAAGGGTATAATAAACTGTTTTTATTTCAGAAATGTTACTGTCAATTTCATAATCCGATCGTTCCATCGAAAGCCATTTCGACAGTATTAATCTAGTTGCATTATCATAGCTGTAGTGGCCTCCGGTAGGTTAGTGGTTAGTGTTCTAGTCTGGTAGACCGGAGGTGGTGGGTTCGATTCCCACCCGTGGCACTGGTTAAGGAGCGCACAACAGGCCCGATAGAGGCCTAGGTGAATTTCTTCGTATTTGATGTGTATACATCCTCCTTTCAAACTAACTAACTAACTAACATCATAGCTGTAATTATAAACAATTATCTCCTTATTCATGAAGATATTAATCGCTTGTTTTATGTTTAGTATGCAAATTTTCTAAGCAAAATTTCTAAATTAAAACCATCAATAACTTTATTAACCATTTTACTTACATGGAAATTATTAAATATCGCTAAATCATATTTTAGGGCGTTAATAACATATAAAAGAAAATGTTGCTTGTAATGTTCTTTCTATTAAAAAACATGAGAAAACTTATTTTCACAAATATTTCACCAAATAAAAAACTATAAATATAAAAGCAGCTGGTGGAGGGTATAGCACTCTAACTTGTACTTTTTGAATTTTCTATAATATTGAACCTAGAAACATTAAATTTAGCATGTAGGACCTTGACTAGGTAAGAACCTATAAAAAGGGACTTTTTGCTACTTTTTCGTTCTACAAGAGGTACTTTTTGGATTTTCTATAATATTGAACTTAAAAACATGAAATTAAGTATGTAGAGCCAGGATTAGGCTAGAACACATAAAAGGGGACTTTCTGGTACTTTTTCATTCTACAAAAGGTACTTTTTGAATTTTCTATAATATTGAACCTAGAAACATGAAATTTAGCATGTAGAGCCTTGACTAGGTAAGAACATGCAAAAAGAGTTTTGGTACTTTTTCTTTCTACAAAAAGTACTTTTTGAATTTTCGACAATATTGAACCTAGAAACATGATATTAAGTATGTAGAGCACGGATTAGTCCAGAATACATAAAAGGGGACTTTTTGGTAATTTTTCGTTATACAAAAGGTACTTTTTGAATTTTCTATAATATTGAACATAGAAACATTATGTAGAGCCTGGATTAAGTGGGAACCCATAAAAGGGAAGTTTTTGGTACTTTTTCGTTCTTCCGTTTGTAATTTCTATAATATAATTTTCCGACCCTATAAAGTATATATATTCTGGATCCTTATAGATAGTGGAGTCGATTAAGCCATGTCCGTCTGTCTGTCGATAGTTTTAACGTGAGCACCTGCCGTGTCGGCCTAATCTCACGGTGGTCTTTTTCATCCACTGGGTAGACTTGAGAACGGTCTACCATCGCCCCTTTGTCTTCAATGAAGACGCAGGTGGCAATTTTTGCACATTGGCTATGACCGGTACCATGCGCAAGTACTTTGCTGGAGTACTCGAGCTATCTAATCTCTTGCCAAAGTAGTCACGTTGTAAGACAACCACACTACTATGGCTCTGTTGAGTCGGCAACAGCACCTAGAGACGTAACCGGTGGACCGAAGCACGATCCATCAATAAGCCGTAGACATCGTTCTTACTCACAGTGACACGCTGTGGCAAGTCGAATATGAACAGAGTAAACTCTGAACATATCTGGACAAGGAAGGAAACTTAATCGGTATCTCTTGTATATGATATCTTTCATTCATAATCATTCAACCCAGCACACATCTCATTCATTCGACACATTCATAGAGAAAAACATACGACACATTCATTTAGGTATACGGGTGGGGTAAGGCCCGTATACCTCTACATTCATTCTATATCATATACAATTGACACCAACTCATTTCCAACGCATAGTCCCACAGTCACTCCTCTGTGGGGTATCTGTTGATTTTCGGCAACAGCACCGAACCTTATCCCGAAATATTGACTATTATCATGCATCAGTCTTTTAACCGCCACTTATTCTCTTCCCGCGAATTTGGGTTCAACCAACAGCCACTACGTGGATCCCGAAGGAACCTCAACCAACTGACCAGCCAGGACATAGTCCTGCGGGCAACTGGCCACCCGTAGTACCAGATTATGCGGTGCTCTGGTCAGACCTCTGGCAATCTATGCAAGGACTAAGCCAAGCAGTAGACTGAAAACACCAATTTTTCAATCCCGGTCAGATTGGAGGTATTGGGCCCTCTTTATACCCCGGGAATGCAATAACACCAAGGCGGAGGTCTTCGCCAAGGTAACATGCCCCCGGGGGGATGTCCGTCTGTCTGTTGAAATCAGTTTTTAGAGGACCCCAGATATCGGCGAGATCCGAAACTTTAATAATTCTGTTAGACATGCTTTCGAGAAGATCGCTATTTAAAATCAGCAAAATCGGTCTATAAATAACGTAGATATGAGCAAAAATCCGAGATAACCTCTGAAAATTTTACGAAAAAATGTCATATTTTTTCCATGCTTTGTCAAAAAGGAGCAACAACACTGTATATTGAAAAAGATATACACGTGTGTGTAGATGTATTTGGTTTTATTCACCTGTGCATTTTGTTTTGTATGATTTTCATTAGTTATGTATTTTGTTTTTGTGAATTCTGTTTGTATATTTGGATGTAGGTTGGTTTTATTGCGCTGTTTATTTTGTTTTTATTTTTCTGTGTTTTTCGTTATGTATGTTTAGATGTCTGTTGGTTTTATTGCCTTGTGTATTTTGTTTTTTGTTTATTTGTTGTTCATTTTGTTTTGCTTTTGGTGTAATAATAATGTAGTGGGAGAAAATTTAAAATGTATAAAACTAATATGTTTAAAATACACTTTGGTGAAGGGTATATAAGATTCGTCACAGCCGAATATAGCACTCTTACTTGTTTTAATCTAATTTGAAATTTGACAATTTATTCGAGCGATTAACCAATCGACGAATAATCGTTTTAATACCCTAGTTGCAGTGTTGCCAAAACCAAATTGGGAAAAGTGCTAAAAAAATGCTACGTGAGCATACCACAGTCTCTGGAAGGAATCGAACCCACAACCCACATACTGGCATACAAACATAGACCTATTCTTTTGTATTTTTTTCAACTGCATATATATGTATATCGATTTTAGCTTATTACGCAAACATACCAAATCCACTTATTTTAAAATGATTTTAATACTAACTTCTACTTAAAACCAGAGAAAAATATATAAAATTTATCAAAAATAATTTTAAATATAAATTCCATGCTTTTCAAAATTGATTTTAATACAAACAATTTGAATCATAAAATTAGAAGAACTAATTTTTCGTTGTGAAATTTAGTTTAAAATTATAATAATATTTTGGATCAAAAAGACACAAAATAAAATCCTTGTACAGAATATGTTACTAAAAATATTTGAAATTTGTATTGCAATACATACTCAATTTGTGATAATTTGTAAATTTTTTTGTTAATGAAAAGACATACATATTATTACAATATCGAACATATTTTGAAAATTCTTTAAAACGTATTTACTCTGCATTTTTTTAGTTTTTTTTTATATATTATATATAATTAGTGCTAAAAAAGTGCCAAAAAATGCTAAAAAAGTGTTAAGGTCTAGATTACAATTTTGTGTGCTTAATGAGTTTAAAAAGTGATACATTGGCAACACTGCTAGTAGTTAACGAGTAGTTTGGCAATTTCAAAAAGGAACATGGACGATTTCATCTTTAACAAGAATACTCAAAGGCGGAATGTGCAAAACTGTTCTCAAGGCTCTCGTTTTAGAGATACTGGTAAGATTATACTCTGTCCATAGACGACAACATAAGTCAAACAAATTTATTATATTTATAGTCTATGAGATTAAATGTTCATGAGAATAAATAGGCTTTGGCAGCTTCTTGGCGCATTGAATTCATGTAAATTCTAATTAAGGGTATATTGGGATAATCCCTACGTATTTGACAGGGAACTTAATAACATACCCGTTTAAAGTCGGTTCTATAAGTATCAGAGATCCTCGCCTAGTAAATGGTAATCAAAAATGTTTCTTTAATGATTAATAGTTTCCAATGTCTGGTTATTTATAAACAATATAATTATATATTGACAGTTTTCATACAAAAAAACACTTTAATCTGCAGAATAACTTTGAGTTAAACGATAAAGCCGGCTTTACACGATCACACAAGTAATATGATCTGTCAAAATTTTGTGTAGAAGTGTACGAATGGGATCGTCTAAATGCAATTGAGAGAGAATAAAGATGGAAAATTTGACAGTCGTATGGCTCTCTTCATTTTTTGAAATGATTCAAAAAAATAAGACGGTCTTATTAGATCAGGGATGTATTTTTATGTAAACACGTATAAAATAAGTGAAACAGCTGTTTCCATCTGACTTTTTAATTGTTTTATACTAATCGTGTAAACACACAAAATATAAATCACACTACTTTTATTCTCTTTTTTGTTATACGGATGGAATTTCATTTTACTTTTTCATTAGACTTGTCGTACGTAAAGTGTGATCGTCAGAAGGGCCTTTAACCGAAGGTGAAGTTAACGGGGCTTAGAGTTATTAAATATCTTCATTTACTGACAAAAATACAAGCAAGATTACGGAAATAATAAAACTATTATAAGCAATACTAAAGGTGGAAGTACTCAACACGCGTTGAGGCGGCAATGCGTTTTACGCTTTTCAAACTTATCGCGCTCAATAAGCTGCGAGTTACACACCAGGCGTCATATTGATCTTTTATTTAATGTTTTTAAATTTTTAGTTTTGTTAAAATTTTTAATATTTTTATTTCATTGTTGATGAAATTTATTTTATATTAGTATATTTTTATTAAAACCAAAATACAACCCTGATCAGCTACCGACGCCTCAAATGTTGAAAGTGGCTGAAATTTTCGCGGCAGACGCGTTATAAACTACTGTGTGTAACTTGTTAAATAAAAATACACTATTTCAACTTTTTTTGACAGAAGCCTATAACGAGTGTTATGTATTTCCACCTTAAAAGTTTCGGGTCATTTGTCCTATTGCCCATGATGACGGGTTTTTGGGTATAAAACAAATAACTTAATTAATTTAAATAAATAATGAGTTTAATGTTCATGACTTAATTCTATTTTGTCCAACATGTCCACGGATAGTCGCGGAAATAAATTAAATTACACAGTTTAATATTGTTTTGCATTTGTCTTTTAAAACTTTATCTTTGCCTAGTAAACAATTGGATTACTTTAATACTCAAACTAAAACAACTAGGTAGCTGTTGCCATTAGGGATAAACTTTGTAAATAACAAACCATGAGGTGAATTGTCTAAATTGTATATTTAATTCAAAATAAATAAAAAGATTTACATTTGTTATATTATTATATTATTTTATCTTTTAACTTTTGTTGACAACTAACTTCTTCTGTTTAACAATATAATTCTGTTTTTGTATTTGGTATGCCAATTAAATAATCAGTTAAACCGAAATAATAAGACAAAGAAATGATTTTTTACTCTTTTTATGCCGATTAAATTTTTTAACAGTTATTTAAAAGATTAAAGAATTTAAAACAATAATATTTTACAGCTTTTACCTTAGTGTTAAATGTTTTATGTTGTTTCTGTATCACATCAGGAATCTTTTTTAATGTTCGACAAAAGTAAGAAAATCCTGTATGTCTGAAAGCACTTCTTATTGTTTATGGATTATTTGTAAATAAATATACACAAGACATTCACCTCCACCACACCACTTTAGTGGGGAGGGTATATTTGGTTTGTGCTGGCGTATGTAACGCATTGAAATATTGGTTTTATTTCCACCTTAAATTATACTCAGTTTTCCAGATTAACAATATGTTACATATGAGAGATGCCAATCAAATTATTGCAAGTTCGCCAATTTCTATCTATCTATGAAAAATTTGAATTACTTATCTTACAGTTTTCAAGATATACGAAATTTTGTATTTAATTCATATATGTGGTGCTAAGCCCCCCACTGAAATCCCACTCGTTATTTTCTAAATGTTCACATGAATGTCAAAGTCATTCATATAGAATTTGAATCTAATAGTTTCCTAGATAACTATTTTTTCTATTTAATTCATGCGGGGGCTTCAAGCTCCCCAGATTAAAGTCTGCCCCTTATCCTCAAAATGTTTAGATGAATATTAAAGTAATATAAGCAAAATTTTATGAATCTACTTATATATTTTCCTAGATAAACAATATTTTGTATTTTATTCATATTCCCCATTAAAAGTTCGCTCGTTATACTCTAAATGTTCAGATGAATGTCAAAATTCAAGTGAAATTTAATGATTCTATCTCTAACAGTTTCTCAGATATACGAATTTTTCTATTTTATTCATATGGGCGCTGCAAACCCCTCAGATGAAAGTTTGCTCTGAATATTTAAATTCTTCATGCAAAATTTCAAGAATTTAGTTGTATAAGTTGTATAAGATTCTAACTGTAATAGTTTCCAATATAAACGAATTTTTGTATTTAATTTATATGGAAGGTGCCACGCCCCTTAACACCAGTCCTCCCACATTTTATCCTAAATAATCATACTGACACTAAAGTGGCACCGATAAAATTTTAGGACTCTTACTGTTACATTATCTCAAGATAAACGAATTTTTGTATATAATTAGTATGGGAGGTGTCGCAGCCCTCATGAGTAGTCAGCCAATTAGTTACCCAAAATGTTTACATGGATGTTGAAGTTATTCGTGCAAAAATTTAAGATTCTAACTGTAATAGTTTCCAAGATAAACGAATTTTTGTATTTAAATTATATTGAATGTGCCACTCTTCTCATGGGTAGTCCGCCAATTTATTACCCGAAATGTTTACATGGATGTTGAAGTTATTCGTGCAAATATTTAAGATTCTAACTGTATTAGTTTCCAAGATAAACGAATTTTTGTATTTAATTTATATGGGAGGGACCACGCCCGCTAACGCTAGTCCTCCCACATTTTATAAAATAATCATATTGACACTAAAATGACTCCGTCAAAATTTTAGGACTCTAACTGTTAAATTATCTCAAATTTACGAATATTATATTTTCTTAATGTTGGCGAGGCTACTCGCCCACTTGAAAATTCAAAATAAAAAGTAGCCTATTCGAGACATACAGGAATACGCTGTGAAAAATTACGAATTTGAATATTTGATTTTACGAATTTCGTGATAGGTTCTATTTTAGTAAGAACAATACTTGCTGAATGAATTTTTTTGTTCAATTTTGAATTTAATTTTTTCTGTGTAGTGGGGAGGGTATATTGGGGTTGTGCTGATGTTTGTAACGCACAATAATATTAGTCCAACATACAAACAATTTTGAAAATAATTCAATGAACTTTTAATAGGGCTTGTAAACCTTGTGATCAAATGATCTTATATTATCATAGGGACGAAGCCTATTGAAAATGTTTAACATCAAAGCTGGGAAACCAAGATCCATACTTGCCTTGATGACCCTAATGAATTTTATATTTATAAGGCCTCATTTGACCTTATTCAACAATAAATAAGTATGTATATCTGAGGCATGATACAATTCAACTTAAATGTGTTATTATGAAAACTAATTCTCATTCCACTTTTTGTAACAGGGTGTTATATAGTCGGCTTCGCCCGACTATAATTTTTACTAAGTAATGTCAACTTTTATGTTAAAGTATACCGATCGATTCAGAATCATTTTTTGAGTCGATTAAGACATGTCCGTCCGTCCATCAGTCCGTCTGTCCGGCTGGCTGGCTGTCCATGTAAACCTTGTGCGCAAGGTACAGGCCGCAATTTTCAAGATAATTTGATGAAATTTGGATCAAGCATGTTTTTTGGCA
>NC_060953.1:21140290-21141972 GCF_022045245.1 Lucilia cuprina | reverse complement strand
AGGACCCCACGCCGGGCCCCTGGTTGGCCTATAAGGTCCAAATTCAAAACCTAAACTCGACAACACCTCCTCTTTGTGCATACCAAATTTCATTAAAATCGGATTAACTGTTTAGAAGTTACCGAATTATTTCCCTCTTTTTTTTTCCTATACCACTGTGCGCTGTTAGCAAGACTTGCAGTAACTATCGTGGATTTCAACATAACTCAGCATCAAGAGATATGCTGAGCGTATATATTCTATGATCATAACCAAAATATCATCTGGCCCTGTTGATTTGAATGGGGAAAACTATCAATCGCCCAATAGATTTTATCATGGGAGATGATATTATTGTTGATACCCGATAGAGTCTTACTTTCAATAACGATTTCCTTGATAGCCAGGGAAATGAGTATCCAGTAGGATGTCAAGTGATCCTGCAATTCTGACCGTGTCGTCCTTCATTTTAATGTAGGTTGGATTAGATTGGCCTTTAGCAAAATTTTTCACGAGTTCAATAGAACCCGATTCAGTGATAGCAAGGTGCGTATGATAGACTAATTGTACAACTTTGTTTCTTCAGTTTTGATTTCAACATAAAAAAATAATTGTCAAAAAAATTTAAAAAAAAAAAATATTTTTTTAGTTTGTGGAAAATAAGAATATTTCGGATTTTTAAATGCAACAAATTTGTGAAAAAAATAAATAAATGTTACATATGTGTTTGTGAAAAAATTTCCTTCAAGACCTATTATCCCAGTATTTTCGCGAAAAGGTTTTGAAGCATTACGAGAGAATTGAGTTCTCACAAGTGAGTTGAATATACACAGAACTCGTAAGTGAAGAGAAGAAAATATTATTGTTGTAAAACAATGTCATAATCCAATTTCTTATTATTCTTTGTTTCAAAATTAAAAAATCTGCAGTAACATTTTCACTTATATAAAACTAATTTGTGCAAAATTTTGAAAATATACATATATTTGACATAATTATGGCATAAAAAGTCCAAATCAGGAGGTGCGCTTGTATGCGGTCTAGGTATAATAATGGACCGATTTCAACTATTTTCAAAAGGCTGTGCCAAAAAAAAAAATACGTTTTGTCGAAATTTCGCCAATAATTTGAAGTGAAGTCAATTCAACAGCTGATTACTTATTTTTATACCCTTCACCTTCTTGAGAAAGTTAATTTCAATAATAAAATTTTTCGACCCTATAAAGTAAAGTATTCTGGATCCTTATAGATAGCGGAGTCGATTATGCCATGTCCGTCTGCCTGTATAATTGTTGAAATCAGTTTTGAGAGGATCCCAGATATCGGGAAGATAGCTTTTTAAAATCATCAAAATCAGTCCATAAATAACGGATATGAGCAAAAATCCAAAACAATCTCTAAAAATTTCATCACAAATTTAGATTTTTTATTCATGCTCAGACTGAAACAAACAACAAACAAAAAAACACATAATTATGTGGTAAATTTTGTTTTTGTTATTTTATTTATCCGAAAATTTTTGTTATTACAATTTATAGAATTACTTCAAAATTAAACATTAAAATTACTGTACTTCTTCAATTATTAAATATTTCGTTAAAAACAAGTAGGAAAGTATAGTCGGGCATGGCCGACCATATGATACCCTACACCATGAGTATATTTTTACAATTTTTACTTTTATAAAATTTTTATTTTTTGTA
>NC_060953.1:21136656-21140190 GCF_022045245.1 Lucilia cuprina | reverse complement strand
CATAATATGATATCTTTTTATACTAATAATGATCATAATATGATATTTCATGATAATAAAAATGATCACAATATGTTTTAACTTTAACCATAATTCTAACTATAATATGTTGCTCTTAGATTATGGTCACCACAACTATATATTTTCTCTGCGTGCAGACGTGATTAGTGATATCATATCTAATGCCTTTGTGCTACTCGAAAATTGGGCCACAGACAGCGGCATTTAAATTGCGAAATACCCTTATCGAACAATTCCAAAAATCTAGAAATTATTTCAGGCTCCAAACTAACTTGGAAACTCAACATCCATCACACAGTCAAGAAGGCAAAGGTTACCTATTGTACCTGTCGTAAGATGTTTGGAATAAAATGGGAATTTAGTCCCGACATAGTTAAATGGATGTACATGCTTTTATACCCACCAAAAAAGATGGGGGTATATTGATTTTGTCATTCCGATTGTAACACATCAAAATATTTGTCATAGACACAAAAGTATATATATTCTAGGTCCTCATTAAATTTAATGTCTGTTGAAAGCACGATAGAGTCCTAATGGAAAGAGCTAGAGGGTTGAAATTTCATATAAATATTTCTTATAGGTAAGGATTGTTTGGTATTGAAAATGGGTAATATCGGTCCACGTTTTCCCATACAAGTGGCCCCTCGAAAAGCAGCTTTAACAGTCATAACTTGTTTAAAAATACGAATATAGCGATGAAATCCGATATAAGTAAGTTTCTAATGATCCAAAATCACTATGCAAAATTTAATAAGGATCGGTTCATAATTGACCCTAACCGCCATATAAGGTCCCCTTAAAAATGGCTTTAACGCTCATTACTGGCTTAGAAATACTAGTATATAAATAAAATTTATATTTTAGATGAAATTCGACGTAAGTAAGTTTCATTCGAGTCAAACGAGGTTTGATGGTAGGTATAGAATAGAAAATAATGGTAAAATAGAATATTGAAATGAACACTCCTATTTTCTCGATATGATGTATAAAATTTGTTTAAGACTTCCTATCAGTGCTTACGCTCGTTCTGTAACACTCACTATTAGGGTAGACATTGTAAATTTATTGATAATTAAAATGATCGAGAAGGCATTTATGAAATAACCTGCATGAAAAAGAAAACCCTCTGAGATCACTAGGTAAGATATTCCAGTATCTTGCAGTTCCTACAACGAACGATCGTTCATAGATAGAACACGTTATAAGCGGTAAAATAATTTGTGGATTTCTGGTGGATCTAGAAAAAATAAATCTTTTATGAAGATATAATGATGTGTCGTATTTAATGATTTTACAAAAGTATATTAATTATAGGAGTTTTATGTACTGTTTGAAAGAACAGGATAGAAAGTTTTTAATAGCATTAGATATGTGTTCATAGTATTTAATACAATAGTCAAATCGTATAATTCTCTTGATCACACGAAATATTCTAAGATAAAAGAACTGACACCTAAATACAGTAATTTATCGACAACAGAAGGCATTTACGAAATAACCTGCAAGAAAAAGAAAACCCTCTGAGATCACAAGGTAAGATATTCCAGTATCTTGCAGTTCCTACAACGAACGATCGTTCATAGATAGAACACGTTATAAGCGGTAAAATAATTTGTGGATTTCTGGTGGATCTAGAAAAAATAAATCTTTTATGAAGATATAATGATGTGTCGTATTTAATGATTTTACAAAAGTAAATTAAATTAAATACAGTAATTAATATGTAACGCTAACAATGCGTGGGCTTAATTTTGTAGGCAAGTTTTAACCTGAGTGGTATAGTCGTCTGAGTGCAAAAGTTAAACGAGATGAAACAATATCAATCTGTTCATCAAATGGCATTTCAAGAAGGATCTATCAAGGCTGGGTCGCCTGTCTGACATTACCCTTTTTTGAGTCCCATGTGCGTTTGATATCTCCAATGTCGTTTCAGTTCCGTTAGGTTTCATCAAGAGTAGTGTCCTCAGATTTTGTCTTCAAAAGTCTGAAAAAGGTGAAATAAACTAGACACATGTAAAGGGACCAAAATGTTGTGGCCTTCTATCAATGAGAAACGCACAAGTAACCTTATAAACTTTAGTGTACGGGCTATACACAGAAAAAATTAAAAATGAATTTCAATTATGAAATTGCTCATATTAATTAAAAAAAACTTTTGATTTTGCTCTAATCATCAAAATGATACTATTGATTAACTGAAAATTAAAAATGTTAATTGGAAAAAAACGTGGAAAAAATTTCAACTGAAATAGTATTATTGTAATTAATTCGTTTAATTAGAACTGGTGGCATATTTCAAATACGTCTTTAATGAATGCGATTAAATTAATTATCAATTGAAGATTTATGTAAATTGTTTTTATTGAATATACAAAAAACTATTATACATAACTAAAATACATGAAGTATGTATGTATGTATGTATGTATGTATGTATGTATGTATGTATGTATGTATGTATGTGTGTATGCATGTATGTATGTATGTATGTATGTATGTATGTATGTATGTATGTATGTATGTATGTATGTATGTATGTATGTGTGTATGCATGTATGTATGTATGTATGTTTGTATGTATGTATGCAATCGCCACGATATTTTCAGATATACTTCATAACTTATAAAAACTCCTAGCATCCGCCGGGGTCATGCGCCAAGAAATAATGATCTAAAAAGTGACAACAAAAGAAAACTTAGAAACACGTTTGAGAAATCTTGCTCAAAGTTTACCTTGTGTTAAGTCCACTGGTTTTTTTAAATGCATTAGGGATATAATGCGTCTAAATTAGCATCCCATCCCACAAAATATCTAAAAGACACTATAGTAAATAGCGTACACATATTTTTGAATGAGAACTTTTTTACTTACGTAGGTCCACATAACAGAGATGAGTAAATTCCCGTCCATTTTGTGTTTGAATTGAAATAACAAAATTTTTTATAAAATAATGAAAAAATTCTTTTATGCAAAAGTTTTAAACTGTTTTTTCTTTTTTATTTTATTTTATTTTTACAAATGTCAAAATATTAAAAATTTTAAAAATTTAAAAAGCAATTAAAAAAAATAATCACATTAATTAAAAATATAATTAAATTTAAATTTAATACTGATTAACGTCTTTATTGAAAAAAATTACTGAATATTTTTTTCTGTGTATCGAGATTAATTGCAGTAATAAGAAAAGAAAGAAACGGTCTTCCATCTTCTCTGCGAATGCCCTGCTCTTTCCGTAAAAAGATATCGTTTTTGGCAGTTATTTCATATCTAACTTTGGTGAGATATCTGCATCTAAGCTTAATGATATCCTAAGATTTCTCACTGTTTCAGGCTGGATCTAAGATTTTAAAATACTACATCTAACAAGTGAAGTGATCCGGTCAAAACGGAGTCTTTTCGTCTTTACTTGACTGTTCGCGCGCAGTGAACTACCACGTTAACCTTACCTAAGGCCCATTATGAACCGACCCTCAAAAAAATTTATAGAAATATTTCGGTTCATATGAAAC